>NC_042615.1:812201772-812539362 GCF_901001135.1 Rhinatrema bivittatum | reverse complement strand
ACCAGGGGGGCAGTCATACTGGGTAATAAGCCCAGTTCACAGCAACGATAAGTGTCAGTGAGCCACTCCCCCACGAAGCGCAACTGGCAAGCAGCATTATAGAGCCGGAAATCCGGCAGGTCATAACCCCCCTGCTCCCTAGGGCACACCAGCGACGCATAACTGAGGCGCGCCCTCTTCCCTTTCCATAAGAATTTCTGAATCATGGTACACAGCCGGCGAAGGTCCCCAGCCTTTAACCAGCAGGGAGTCATGTGAAAAACATATACGATTTTAGGGACAAGCGCCATTTTAACCAGCGCACATCGCCCAAACAGTGAAAGGGGCAGCGCTCTCCAAGCTTCCAATTCTAAAACAGCGTGCACATTGAGGTCATACAGACATGCCAGATCCCAAGGCACCCATATCCCCAGGTAGTTCAACTTATTAGCAGCTCACCTTAGAGGAAAGTGGCCGTCCCAAGAGGTTCCAAGGCCAGCGCCTCTGATTTAGCAAAGTTCATTTTTAGGCCCGCCACCCGGTGGAACTGGTCAAATAGAGTGATGATTTTGGGTATGCTAGAACGGAGACGCCCCACAGAAAGCAAAAGATCATCTGCGAACATTGCTAATTTAAGGGGATGGCTGTCGACACTAATGCCCCACACCTGGCGATCCCCTCGCAGACGGCTAGCCAAGGGTTCCAGAGCCAGGATAGAAAGCAATGGGAAGAGAGGGCAGCCCTGACGAACTCCACAATGGAGCTCAAACGGGGGCGTCGGAGCTCCAGTCACTAAGATACCTGCGCTGGGATTACCATACAGCAACTCGAGCCACTGCAGGAATGCTCCAGCGATGCCGTACCATCGCGACGCCCAAAGCAGGTATTCCCAGGACAGGGAGTCGAACGCCTTTTCCGCGTCTAGACTGAGGATCACTGCCTCTTCCCCCGATGAATAGCTGAGAGACGCAATCAGGCGCCGCACATTATGCACCCCCTGGCGCCCCTTAACAAACCCCGTTTGGTCCCCATGGATGAGTGAAGGTAGTAGGCCACTCAGTCGCGCAGCTAAAATAGCTGCTAAGAGCTTAATATCCACATTAAGGAGAGAAATTGGCCGGTAGGAGCCTACTTCCAGCGGGTCCTTGCCTAGTTTCGGGAGGATTACTATGACCGAGTGATTTAAGGTCACATGCAGCGACCCACGGTCTAGCAGGTCATTATAAAATGTACAGAGGGGAGACAACAGCAAAAATTTCAGGATTTTATAGAACTCAGAGCCCAGACCGTCCTGACCTGCGGCCTTCCCCAGTTTAAGTTTTTGGATGGCCGCATGCACCTCCTGGTCGCTAATAGGGGCATTGAGGGCCAGCGCTTGCTCCGGAGATACACAGGGCCATGGAGTGTGCCGGAATAGGGTCTCCGTGACATCCTGGTCTTGCGACTTCTCCGCGTACAGTAGTTGATAATATTCCAAAAACCGGGCAGAGATATCCCCTTGAGCAGTACAATGGGTCCCGTGCCAATCCCGAATACCCACAATAGCCCTTCCATGGCTCAGAGGTCGCACTAAATTAGCCAGTAATTTACTAGTGGGGTTCCCATATTTGTACAACTGATACTGATAGTACCTGAGGGATTTAGATGCTCGTTGGTGGAGAAGGCTATTGAGGGCTGCCCGCGCTTGATCAACCTGGCCCATAGCGTCCGGGGTCATATCAACCACGTGCTTCTGCTGTGCATCCCTGAGCAACTTTGTGAGGTGCAAAATTTCAGCATTGCGCTGCCTATTAATCTTGGCAACATAGGCGATAATCTCCCCCCGCATAACCGCTTTCCCGGCCTCCCACAGCGTAGTCGCCGCCACATCTGGGGTAGTATTAAAATTACACGTACTCCTTCCAGCAGCGCTGCAAGTAGTGATGAAAATCCTGACTTAAATAGAGATCCAGCCGCATGCGCCGGGATTTAATTCACTTCAGCCATGCCATGCACTTCGGCTCACGGCCTTCTGGGGTCTTCAACTGCTGACAGTTTGGGCTCTGCTGATGGCCCTATGGCCTACTGCCATCTTCAGCCGCCAGTAGATTGGACTCTGCCAGTGGCCCTGTGGCTTCCTGACATCTTCAACTGCTGGTGACCCTGCGGCCTCCTGTCATCTTCAGCTGCTAGCGGGTTGGACTCTGCAGGGTGGCCCCACAGCCTGCTCCCTCTCTCGTCGTCAGATCCAGAGGGAGGCAACCAGAGCCCTATTGGCTGGTGCCCCAGGTGATGGCCCTGTTGGCTCACCCCTGCTCATGGGGACTGGGTAAAATACATGCCACAGTCTGCGGGCAGAACAGGACACAGAGGATGAAAATCCAGACAATTTCCGTGTTTTCGGTACTGCCTCTGGCTTCCGGATACAAAAGAATAAATCTGGAAGATACGGAAAAAAATCTAGGCAGTTGGCAACCCTAGTGGGTCCGTGGAGGGCTGGATGGTTTCTCACCAGTTTAGGAGGTGACACCAGGCCTGGCAGGAGTGAATCTATTCAGCCTGTAACCCACTGCTTGGTCTTCCTGAGAAGGAGGTGATCAGGAAGCACTGTTTGAGCTCACAAGCCATTGTGGCATTACACGAGGAGCTCAAAGCTGAACTGGACCTTGTCATAGCCACGTCCCATTGCCATTTCTAAGAATGGAACAACTCCCCTATGAGGAAAGACTAAAGAGGTTAGGACTTTTCAGCTTGGAGAAGAGACGGCTGAGGGGGATATGATAGAGGTGTTTAAAATCATGAGAGGTCTAGAACGGGTAGATGTGAATCGGTTATTTACTCTTTCGGATAATAGAAAGACTAGGGGGCACTCCATGAAGTTAGCATGGGGCACATTTAAAACTAATCGGAGAAAGTTCTTTTTTACTCAACGCACAATTAAACTCTGGAATTTGTTACCAGAGGATGTGGTTAGTGCAGTTAGTATAGCTGTGTTTAAAAAAGGATTGGATAAGTTCTTGGAGGAGAAGTCCATTACCTGCTATTAAGTTCACTTAGAGAATAGCCACTGCCATTAGCAATGGTTACATGGAATAGACTTAGTTTTTGGGTACTTGCCAGGTTCTTATGGCCTGGATTGGCCACTGTTGGAAACAGGATGCTGGGCTTGATGGACCCTTGGTCTGACCCAGTATGGCATTTTCTTATGTTCTTATGTTCTTACTTGTGAAACTGCTCAGCTTACCGCATTTCGTGGCTTCTGGTTCCTTCCAAACAACTGCCAGTGTTGGGGGGGGGGGGGGGGGGGGGAAGGTCACAAACAAACAAGCTTTTCTAGGTCCTTGCACTGCTGGTGCTCGTGATCACATCGGGTTTCCCTCACAAAGGCGTGCATGGTAGGCCTTGAAGGCAGAGTTCTACACTGTTATGCAGTTCCCTAATGTTTTGGGTGCTGCAGACTGCCCGCACGTGGCTCTCGTTCCACCCCCCTGCGAGGGAAGAGTCCCCCTAGTGCATCTGCAAGCTCTTCTGTTCTCTCACACAGGTGCGTCCTCCACGCGGTGGCGAGGTTCCTGGGGCCCGGCCGTAATGCTTACATCAGGCGGCACTCAGCTGTTTGTCGGCACGTTGAGGATGGGAGGTATGGTGATGGACGGCTACTGGGGAAGACCCTTTAACTCTTATTTACTTGCTCGTTCTGTTTTAGGCTTTCTGGCAACTTTCTGGAAGAGAAGTTGAAGTTTGGATTAGGGCCCAAGACTGGGTGGGCAGGAGTGGCTTACCTGGGTGTCAAGCCCAAGGGGTGGGGGGGGGCATCATCAGCAGGGCTGCTTTTGTCTATGGGCAAATAGGACATACTGCTCAGCCCCGGTGACTCTGCTGGCCAGGGCCCCCAAATCGCAGCCCTTTGCTTCCTGCTTCAGCCTTTACCCTCCCAGACAACATGCAAGCAACAGGATGGGGAGCGGTGATGGTAGGGGAGGGATGAGCCTGGAGCAGACATCTGCTCCCTAATCCAGCACCTCCTCTTGTTTCCCTCCCCCCACTCCTGCCGGGAGCAGGAGTGGGGGGAGGGAAAGGGGATACACTGGAGTGGATGGCAGATCAAAGAAGAATTCAGTTTTTGTCTGGATATTTCTATTTTTAAATTTGTGATCCCTTATTCTGTATTTAGTGAGGGTCTGTGTTTGCATGTGTGAAGGAGGTGAAGCAGTCGGTTCTTCTCCTCCCCTCAATCCAAAATCATCTCAGGGTGAATAGAAATCAAAAGACGCCAGGTATGGAGAGAAATGTTAAAACAAATTTATGAATGTTTTTAATTATTGGATATTCTATTCATTGGTGGCTTTGACATATTTATTCTTTTCATTATTATGTTTTTAATATTATGAATGATGCTTTATATCTCTTGAATTTATTGCTTGATTTTTGTAAGGAATGATGTTTCTGTTTTTCCATTGTTGCACTGCATAATACAGTTGGGCTTGTTGCATTTTCCAGCTCAGTTTTTGTCCACAAGTTTCTTTTTATACTTTAAGGTCTCTCTATTCTGTATTTGGTGTGGGTCTGTCTGTGTTCTGCATGTGTGAGATATTCTGCTATTGCAGGGATAGCTATGATGTCACCGAGTCTCCTGGAGAGTATCAGTGCCGAGCAGGTGTGGAAATAGGAATGGGAGGAGTTGCTGCAGGCTGTGGAACGACTGGCAGCAAGCAAATACTTTACAAAATGCTGTAGTATTAGGGTGGGGGGCACTCTCTGAGTGAGCACATGAGCAGCAGCACAACAGCAGAATGTGGATGTACGAGTGTCTGTGTCTGAGAGTAACTGTGTGTACGTGTGTGTGTGTGTGTCTATGTGTGTCTCTCTGAGAGACAGTGACTGTGTGTGTGTCTGTCTCTGTGTCTGAGAGAAAGTGACTGTTGGGTATGTCTCTGTGTCTTTGCCTCTATGTCTTAGAGAGAGAGACTGTGTGTGTGTTTGTGTGTATGTCTCTGAGAGAAAGTAACTGTGTCTGTGTGTGATGGTCTCTGTGTTTGAGAGAAAGTGACTGTGTGTATGTCTGTCTCTGTGTCTGAGAGTGACTGTGTGTATATGTGTCTCTGTGTGTCTATATGTCTTAGAGGGAGTGACTGTATGTATGTCTGAGAGAGAATGATTATTGTGTATGTCTCTGTGTCTGAGAGAAAATGATTGTGCGTGTGTCCATAAATGTCACTATGTCTGAAAAAGAGTGACTGTATGTTTGTCTCTGTTTCTGAGTGTAATTGTGTGTGTCTCTGTGTCTGAGAGGGATAATGTGTGTATCCATGTCACTATGTCTGAGATAGAGTGACTGTATGTTTGTCTCTGTGTCTGATATTGAGTGATTGTGTGCATGTGTCCCTGTGTTTGAGAATGACTGTGTGTGTATATCTGTGTGTATGTCTCTGAGAGAGTGATTCATGTGTGTATCTGTGTCTGAGAAAGAGTGATTGTGTGCCTACATGTGTGTGTCTCTCTCTGTCTGAGAGTGATTGTGTGACTATCTCTGTGCCTGAGAGAGAGCAACTGTGTGTGTTTGTTTCTGTCTCTAAGAGAGAGTGACTGTATGTATGTGTGTGTGTCTGTGTAAAATGTAATGTTACACTCAGTGTATGTAATAAATCCCTTATTTTGAATTTAAAGAAAGAAGCAATGCTATCCTGTTTGGAATGTTTTTTGGGGAGTAATAATTAGCCTGCCCTGGGCACTAACGTGTCTCAGTTCAGCACGGACCAGATTCCATAGTTTGAGTTCAGCGGACTCTGCATTTTCCTATCATCTTTTTCTCATCATTTCTCATGAAAGTCATTTATTAAACACAAGGAAGAAATAAAGGTCAGCAAGCAAGTAGTGGGCAATACCTGTTCATCATACTAACTTAATATATCTGTGACTAGCTTTCAAGAGCTCTGATCCCTTCTTCTCGTCAATGCCAAATGAGCTAAGGATACACATGAATTGCATGTTTCACTATAATGGTGACGTGGCGCTGTTTGCAAAGTGAAATGATTGGTGGCAGTGATGACAGACGTGATATGTTTTCAGAAGAGCAAAAAATTGTGGGACACAAACAACTGGCCTCATTATTGACCTTATTCCAGTGGACTCGCATCGCATCCACACTACTTTAAAGATAGATTGATTTCTGTTTTTCAGAGTAATAAACAAACAGCAGAGGGAAAGCATAGCCAATGCAGTTATGAAAGAATTCAGGAACACATGAGGACAGAGGCCGAGCATTGTCACTGGGATGGGGTGTACCGTAAGCAAATTATTACATTTTTTTTATTCACTCATGGCAATATACTAATATCTAATAAAATTGTTACACCAAATAATGACTGTTATTGTTTACAGTAACAGTACATCATGGCAGATAAAGATCAAAATGTCCTCTCTAGTCTGCCAAGTTGGGCTTCATCCAATTTTGGTAATATAAATTTACATATGCAATTCAGAAACACTAACTCCCCTCTCCCTCATGTTTTTGGCCCAACTTCTCAACCCTTTTCCTACCACTGCGCTCAGAATCTGTTATCTTGAATGCCTCCACCACTTCCACTAGTAGTCCACTTCAGGCCTTGCCATCTTCAGCTTTGCCTCTTACAATTCCAATATTTAAGTCTGTGTTTCCCAACCCTCTCGTGGTGGGTCACTTATCTACTTGGGTTTTCAGGATTGCCAAACTAAACATGCATGAGAGAGATTTGCATACAAGAGTGTGCACGGAGGATGGGCTTGCGCCCAGGAGAGAAGGGTTAGATCAGCCATCATAGTTGGTGATTCAATCGTTAGGCGTGAGGATAGCTGGGTGTGTGAGAGAGAGAGAGAGAGCCTGCATGTGTGAGGATCGCTTGGTAACTTGTCTGCCTGGTGCGAAGGTGGCGGACCTCACACATCACCTAGATAGGATTTTAGGCAGTGCTGGGGAAGAGCCAGCTGTCGAGGTACATGTGGGCACCAACGACATAGGAAAGTGTGGGAGGGAGGTTTTGGAAGCCAAATTTAGACTCTTAGGTAGAAAGCTTAAATCCAGAACCTCCATCGTAACATCCTTGAAGTGCTCCCTGTTCCATGCGCAGGTCCCCAGAGGCAGGCAGAGCTCCGGAGTCTCAATGCGTGGCTGAGGCAATGGTGCAGGGAAGAGGGATTCAGTTTTGTTAAGAACAGGGCAACATTTTGGGGAATGGGAAGCTTATTCTGAAAGGATAGGCTTCACCTTAACCAGAGTTGAAACACGTTGCTGGTAGTAACTTTTTAAAAAGCGATAGAACAGCTTATAAACTAGAACATGGGGGAAAGTTGATAGTCACTCAGTAGTACGTGGTTCGGAGGGAGGTAACAGGGGAATTAAGGCATCCCAAGAGGCTCCAATAAACGCAAAAGTAGCCCATATGCCTATAAGTAAAAGACAGATTGAGTTAAATGATTCCAAATTATCCCTGTCAACTACTAAGAAAGTTGTATATACAAATAAAAAACATGCCTTGAAATGTCTGAATGCTAATGTCAGAAGCTTAAAAAGTAAGATAGGAGAGTTAGAATGTATACCACTGAATGAAGAAGCAGACTTAATTGGCATCTCAGAGACCTGGTGGAAAGAGGAAAACCAATGCAGCGTCATACCAGGGTACAAATTATATCACAATGATAGGATGGATCAACTTGGTGGGGAGAGGTGGTGCTTTATGTTGGGGATGGCATAGAGTCCAACAGGATAAAGATCCTATAGGAGACTAAATGCACAGTAGAATCCTTATGGGTGGAAATTACATGTGTGATGGGAAAGAGTATAGCAGTGGGGGTACACTACTGCCTATTTGGCCAGAATGAATAGACAGACAATGAAATGCTAACAAAAGTTAGGGAATGCAAACAAATTTGGCAGGACAGAAATAATGGGAGATTTCAATTATCCCTACATTGACTGTGTTAATATCCCAGCAGGAAAAGTTTAGGGAGTTAAACTTTCTAGATGCAATAAATGACTGCTTCATGGAACAGTTGGTCCAGGAACCAATAAGAGGGGGAGCCATTTTAGACCTAATTCTTAGTGGACCCAGGTGGGGCCACTGTAGCCTTCGTTGACATTGGTGAGGTACACCTGACCCTGCAAAATTCTTACCAAGCTGGTGTGTCTCCTAGTCCTCACATAAGCCCTGACAAAGCCAGGTGTCCGCTGGAGTCAGGTGCTGCTATCTCATCTGAGCCTCAGGGAGCTGAGGTGTCATCATAAGAAGAACATAAGAAAATGCCATACTGGGTCAGACCAAGGGTCCATCAAGCCCATCAAGTCCATCTGGATCTGTAATATCATTCGATTACCATTTTGAAGTGGTTTCCCGACTCACCCCTGACCACGTGGATTCCCCTGACAGTGATTAGATCCTCCCATCTGGTTCATGGAGGGATCATTGGGACTACTTTGCTGCCTTGTTGTAAGATCAAGGTTCTTGGTCATGATGTTGTTGGTGTTCCTGGTCCTGTGCTTCCTGCCTGCTGAATTTCCTATCTTACATCTGTACCTTTGCCACAACCAGGCCATCAAGTTGTTTCAATCTATCAATTCTGGTCTCAATCTCTCCCAATGCTGGCTGTGCATCGATATGCCTGCTACTGTGACTGACTTTGCAAACATGTTCACAACACGACCCGTGAATCTCACCCTGCCAGAGTGGGGAGACCCTTGCAACCCAAGTGAAGAAACCTATGTGGAAAGTCCCGCTCACTTCTATTACTTTGTCTGATGTCCTTGAACCAGCTGTGGTGTTTCAAGCTTTGGCCTAACAATTCTACATTGCCTTCTAATACCTCAAGTGATTATCCACTGTGCCGTAATATCCTGTATGCCTATCAGGATGGAAATGTCTCTCTTCCTAGCAACTGGAAGAAGAATATTACCTGTCTGATTAGGTTTCCTCAAAGTCCAGTTCTTGGTCCTTACCTAAACTGGTTCTCTTTAATCCCAACTATCATTTACCAAAAGACAGTCCAGAATTCCTCAGGGCCGGGTCTCAAGAAGACCTATTTGTTTCTACTGAATGTCTCCAACATGATCGAAAACTGTACTTTACCTGCTAATGCCTCTTTGCAATCCCTATCTATGTTCCCCAGCCTCTAGACCCATGTCAGAAGGGTCAATGATACCCAAGATAAGAAACAGACTGGGCAAGGGCAGTTGACCCACTGCCCTCGTGACTACAGAGGCCTTATTACCCTGTGGCAGTGCCAGGGTTTGTACTATGTCACTGGGAGCAGGACTTTTAAGAAACTACATTCTACCATGACAGCTTCTTTTACTTTAGGCCATAAGAAGCCCTACAGTTCACCATCAACTGGCTGATGATTCCTCCTCCTATCATCATGACATCCATCCCCATCATAGAGTGAAAAAGAGTTGCCACCATCCCCTGCAACTGAGCTGCTGGGATTAATATGTTTGCTTCCTTTTCCCGAGTTTAGGAGCTGTTGAACTTGAGAAATTTGTTTTCAACCTTTGCTCCATCATCGAAGACATAGCAAAACAGAGTAGTACAGCCATAAATGCCTTTCAGCAAGAAGTTTCCTTCCTTTCCGGAGCTGTCCTGAATGATCGCATGGCCTCGGACATGTTGCTAGCCAAAGAAGGTGGTGTTTCTCAAGTCATTAATACCACTTGCTGAGCTTATATTGATATACAAGGGGACATTAAAAAATCTGTCCTTACCCTGAGAGATTTAGCTAATCAGGTCCATGAACTGAGTGTGGGTGGTTTGCAGATTGATGGAAACTTGGAGTTTCTGGGAATTGGAGGACTGGGAAAGCAATTTGCTTATTTCATACTTTTGATTGTTGTTGGATTGGCTTATGATATTCTGTGCGTTTAGTTGTACAGTGTCTTATGTCTTTCTGCAGAAACAACGCCTCCTCGGTATCTTCCTCAACCATCATGGCAGTTGACACAAGAACATAAGAAATTGCCATGCTGGGTCAGACCAAGGGTCCATCAAGCCCAGCATCCTGTTTCCAAACCAGGCCACAAGAACCTGGCAATTACCCAAACACCTTTATGCTGTCCCCAGCCCCTCTGCGATTTCCTGAGACATCTTCGCTGTTGAGCTACCACAGAGCTGAGTGGTTGTCTGAATCGTGCCCGCTGCAGCGGATGCTGGGGGACTCCCCCAGTGGTTTAGCTTACAATTATGAAAACAGAGAGAATTAAAAGGAGGGGAATGGAGGTGAATTTCTGGATTTCAGGCTGTAAATCCTTAGTTAGATTATGCTAACTTCCATCCTAAGGTTTGCGACTGTGCTTTTTAGGCCTAGCTAGTAACAGCTTGAGGCAGAAGTACTGAGAATGACACAGCCACCTCATGCTAGGAATTATAATATTATTATATTCTTTAGTAGCAAAAGCCTAATCATATATGGAGGTAAGCTTATGCACAGGTGCGAGTTACACGTAATTGGGTATAAGATGGTTGGGAATTAATGAATATCAATGCCTATTTACATAGAGTGTGATTTACAGACCGCTGACTTGTCCAGTGCTTGTTATCACTATCTTAAGATCATTTATAAGGTGTGAAATATTACTGCGCAGGCAGAGCTCTCATTATCTTTTTATTAGCTGCTGGTTGCATTTTTTTTTTTGTGCTTGCACAATCAGATAATAAAATAAGGAAGTAAGCTAATTGCCTTCTGTTTTCTTAGAGATAAAAGATTTTTCTTTAAAGCTTTTAAAACTGGTACAACAAAGGTACACAAAGCCAGGCCAAGGGGGCCTCTCGGTTAAGTGCCGTTCAAGGGATTTCCCACAGACGGGGTGCAAGAGGTAACAGTAGTGGGGCCGCTTGGCAAGAGTGATCATAACACGATCAAATCTGAGTTTAATGACTGGAGGGAGGAACATTGAGTAAATCCTACTGCTCCTAGCATTTAACTTTCAAAAGGGAGACTTTGATAAAATGAGGGAAATAGTGAGAAAAAAAACCTGAAAGGTGCAGCTACAAAGGTAAAGAATTTACATCCAGCGTGGACACTGTTTAAAAATACCATTTTGGAAGCCCAGACCAGATGTATTCCATGCATTAGAAAAGGTGGAGGCAAGGAGAAACAACTGCCATCATGGTAAAAAGGTGAGGTGAAAGAGGCTATTTTAGCCAAAAGATCTTTCATTTAGAAATTGGAAGAAGGATCCAACAGAAGAAAATAGGACAATGCAAAAGCATTGGCTCGTCAGCTGTAAAACATTGATAAGGCAGGCAAAAAGGGAATTTGAAAAGAAGCTGGCCGCAGAGGTGGGGTACAAGGATCATAGGTGCCACCCTACGGGCACTGTGCCTTTGGTATGTTCTTAATGCAAATGGTAACAGCATTTTTATGGCTATGGGCCTTCCTGCAAAGGAATTTCAGTTAAGCGTAATAAGGGCTGGGCGACCATACCAGATCCCTCGGATAACAAGCTCTACAGTACAGGACCCATAACAAGAAGGTACGGGTTGTGTCTTCAAGATTAGTTCATATGCAGGCACCTTGGTTTTTGGTGTGTTGTTGACTAGTTTCTTACAGGTAATAGTGATCCTCTTGCTGTCAGGTGTGTGGCACATCTCCAGAAGGGTCTATGATAATAATAAAGGAAGTCTTCATATTTCATGATCTCTGTCTGTAATGTATGAATGGCCATTTGTACTGATGAATTGCTGATGCTTCTTGACACCACTTGATCTGTAGATCTCAGCATTCCTTGTTCTTTTGTTGGAGTCTAAAGGGCACTCTTGGAGGTCAAAGTATGAGCTGTGCACTGGCAGAGGGTGAGTTCGATTGTGGCGGCAATTGGCCGAAGAGATGTGACAGAGATCATATAACCTTCTGTGAAGAAGCTCTCAGAAAGTCGGTATTAATGGCCTTGACACACTCACACTATCCGGCTAACTTAACTGGGATATTCAGTGGTAACGGCCTTGACACACTCACACTATCCGGCTAACTTAACTGGGATATTCAGTGGTAACGGCCTTGACACACTCACACTATCCGGCTAACTTAACTGGGTTATTCAGTGGTGCGGCATAGGGCACATAGGGGGGTAGATTTTCAAAGGGATACGCGCGTACTCCCCGAAAACCTACCCCAAACCCTCCCCTGCGCGCGCCGAGCCTATTTTGCATAGGCTCGGTGGCGCACGCAAGCCCCAGGACACGTGTAAGTCCCGGGGCTTGCAAAAAGGGGCGGTCGGGGACATGGCCATGGGGTGCGGTTAGGGATCAGGGGCATGTCCAGGGAGCGTGTGGGCGGTCCGGGGGCAGTAGACAGTAGTAACTTTTCCGATAAAGGTGGGGGGGGGGGGTCTAGATAGGGCCGGGGGGTGGTGGGTTAGGTAGGGGAAGGGAAGGGAAGGTGCGGTGGGGGTGGTAAGAAAGATCCCTCCGAGGCCATTCCGATTTCGGAGCGGCATCGGAGGGAACGGGCAGCGCGCGCAGGGCTCGGCACGCGCAAGTTGCACAAATGTGCACCCCCTTGCGCGCGCCGACCCCGGATTTTATAAGATACGTGCGTATCTTATAAAATCCAGCGTACTTTTGTTCGCGCCTGGTGTGCGAACAAAAGTACGCGCGCGCGTAAATTTATAAAATCTATCCCAGGGTGTTTAATATAATTGGTTTTGAATATCGACCTCAAGGTATTTCTTATCTTTTATGTATTTATATTTTACTATGAATGTTTTATTGTATGCCACCAGAAACTCCAGTCTGTGCCGCCAATCAATTCTTTTAAACAAACACTAAATAAATAATGGAAGTGATAGTTTGTAGAACTTTCTCTCCAACAAAACATCACCGAGCTAGTGAAAAGATAGTTAGAAGATGTTACCCAGGAAGAATGAAGAGGAACGCTAATGCCAGTCATGACATGGCCTGTGACTATGAAATGCTATGCCTGAAGGCCCACGGTGCGTCTCAGCATACAAATCATTAGAAATGGTTGGATAAAATTTGGAAATAGGTAGGATGCTGGGCCTCTATAGCTGAAGGTAACATCCAACATGAAAGCATTTCAGGGGGCCTACTCTCCTACTTTCTTCCCAAGGGGAGGCCTAAATCTCCAGGGCATAGTAGCACTCTCTGTGAAGGCTGCAAAGTGTATGGTGGAAGGGGATTACATGGAATGGACGCAGGGGCGGCTCAAGGCAATCTTTTGCATGAGGCGAGGGATGAGATGGCACGCTCCCCCCCCCCACCTGACCCCTCCCTCCCGCTCCCTTTTCCACACACACATGCTCTCTCATTGTCTCTTCTCACCTCGATTCTCATTAGCCACAGGAGCCTCCTCTTTCGCCAGACCCTCGGGACATGCGCTCCACTTCCTCCTCCTCCTCCTCCAGTAGCGTCGGCCCGCTCTGTCCTTGTTTTATTTTCGGTGCACGGCCCAACAACAATGCTCCTCCTCCTACAATCTTTAGTTTCCAGCAAAGTAGGGCAACTCTCCTGCTCGTCTTTCTTGCCGCACAGCACCGGGCTTCATGTTTTCTTCCGGGGGGCGCGGGTGCTGATGCTCCTCCTTCTTTGAGCGCGCGCTGCTCCAGGCCCTTTCTCTTCCGGCTTTCTGCAGCAGAGCACCCGGAGCTTTCGGATGTCGGCCCGGAGACCCGGCAATTCGTTCAGAATTCCGGAGACTCTGGGGCCAGATCCGGAGAGTTCCCAGGTGTGAGTGTGAAAAGGGGCAGATTGCAGGAAAATATCAGCCCAGGGGATGTTTTTCAAAACCAGCCCACAGGATTTCTGTGACTCATTCGTGTGCCTTCTGTGCAGCACATATTTCAACAGCTCCAAAAACCACACCGTTGACCCTTGAACGACACATCGTGTGACCTGGAGCCTGGCAGAACCGAGACAAAAAAATCTCTGACAAATTTCATATTTTTCTAAACATCTACAGCACACCTTAGACCAGGGGTGAGCAAACTGAATTGCAATCCCCCTTCCATCTATGCAATTTGTTGGGCCCTCCACAAGTTTGGTTACATCTCTCATATATATCCTAGTTTGGAGTTAATTTTGCTTGCCAACCTTTCAAATGTTGAACCAATTGCCAAGTAATGAGACAGCCACACTGCCAGCCAGTGGCTCATTCACACACACAAAGACATTTGCTGTTGTGCTGCTGCTCACGTGCTCACTCAGCAAGGGCCCCCTACCCCAGCACTTCCACATCATTATGTGGAAATTCTTGCTTGTTGCCAGCCTTTCCTCAGCCTGCAGCAGCTTACTCTCTTTCCCAGCCTCACCCCTTCCCAGCACCCCTCTGGTGCTTCCAGGCAATAGGAGTCTTCTGAGTCTTCAGGAACATAGGCCCTCGAGGAGAGAGTACCAGATCCCGTCCTGTAACTGAATTCAACAAGAGAGAGAGCAGGCTCTCGAGGAGCGGGTACCCCTAGGTAAGTTTGTAGAGGCAGAGCAGCGGAGAAAGAAATCCCCTTGCTAACTCGGAACGTGGTTGCAAGTAGCGTGGATGCCAAAGCAAGTCCCGTTGGAGTTCCTTGCTAACTCGATTAGTAGTTGCAAGCAAAGACATTTTATGTTGGAAGCGGATGATGTCACTATGGGGGGACGTCCCCGAGTTTCGCACCCTTGCTGGTACAAAGTCTGGAGCGCGCACACACGTGCACCTTTACGTCCTCAGGAACATGGCGGATCCATAGCGTCAAGCCAACCCGGGGACTCCAGGGCAAGGAGGCGAGGAGAAGCCATGGCAGCATCTGTCCGTCAGACCCAAAGGGAGTTGCCTCAAAGGTAGAGAGGGGGAAGCAAGGCCAGAAACAGGCACGAACGCAACAAGAATGAGAGAGACGTGGAGCAACAGTGGACCAAACTTGAACACTTACCGTGGCAACTAATCTATATGTTAGAAAAGTAAAGAAAAGCAAAAGAAGAACGAAACCTATCTGGTTCTCAAAGGATGTGGCTGACAAAATAAAGACTAAAAGAACAGCATTCAAGAAATATAAAAGATCCCAAAGGGAGGAACACAAAGAAGAATATCTGGTGAAACTGAAGGAGACCAAGAAAATAATCAAGGCGGCAAAAAGTCAAGTGGAAGAAAGGATTGCCAACGAGGTAAAGAGAGGTGACAAAACATTTTTCAGATACTTCAGTGAAAGGAGAAAAGTTCAAAGTGGTATAGTGAAATTGAAAGGTGAAAAGGATCAATGTGTGGAGAGAGACGAAGAAATGGCAGAAATATTAAACAAATACTTCAGTTTGGTGTTCAATGTGGAGGGCTGTGGTTGGACGCCTGCCATTTTACTGTTCTGTGTGGTCAGTGTTAGAAAGCCTTGTAATAGTGAAGATGTCTTTTTTTTTTTTTTTACCTCTCTGGTGAGGCCTCCCAGCCTCACCCTGTGCCTTAAGAACATAAGTTATGATACACTGGGTCAGACCAAGGGTGCATCAAGCCCAGTATCCAGCACAGACAAACTGCCCTTTCACACTCTAAACAAAAAGGACAAACAAAAAAAATCATCTTAAACTCACGCATAAAGACCATAGAGATGACAAAAAGAAAACAAGGAAAGACAGGACAGAGCACTCAGGTTATCGCTATCTGTACTCTCCTCTCTCCTGCGATGCCTGACCAGCCCTCAAGAGTAGGCACAGGAAGATGGCTTTTATACAGCCAAACAACAACACGCAAAGCAATAAATCACCACAACAAACAAAGCGATAAAATATCGCGCCTCGAGAATAAAAAAAAATATCGCTTTGCGCGGTATTTTCATAATCGCGGTCCATTGGCTTTCTGAATGCTGCAGTACACATAAGCTATTACCGCGTGATCTTCACCATTAATACCATGCAGTAATAGCTTATATTTATCGTGGCTTATTGAATGGGTCCCTTAGATTGTAAACCCTCTGGGAACACGCGGTATCTGAATGTAACTGGCCTTCAACTACGAATGAATAGGCGTGAGCTAAATGCATTTGTTTGTTGACATTTATTGCTATGTATTCAAGTGGACTCACATGACACCAGCGCTGCTTTAACAAAAAGAGGAAAAAAGATCTTGAAAGGCTTTGACAGATCAGCTGCACATTCCTGCCCAGATGTTGTTGGAAAAGAGCCTTTCTTGAAATTGCATGAGGCTTTCTGATATGCAACTTGGATTCTATCATGGCAGGCAAATATGTTTTGTGAACAGCTGGAGATAAAACTGATTACATTCTTGATTAAAAAATAAATGTATTGAAATGGATCATTTGTAACTGAGCCGCAGGCATAGCAATGCTTGTCTTTTCCTTTCTGAAGCCTTCGACCGCTCTTGTGTCGTCGCCAGAGTGGCTGAGTGAAACAAAACTTGCAAGCAGAACCGGTCAAAAGCCTGGGGTCAGCGTTTCCCTCCCAGGGGCGCGCCTGCGCGACCCCGCAGGTTTCCTCGCGCTGCCGCGCACGCCACACCTAAGCCCACGCGCACGACCGGGGGCAAGCTGAAAAAAGGCGGGAGCCCCTGCCGCAACCTCACCTCCCACATGCTGGCTCTGCGAGCGCATCCGAAACTTGGAGGGGTCGGCACGTCCTGAAGGCCGATCTCGCAGCGTACCAAATCAGCATAAAGGAAGAGCCAGCCCCCCAAGTTGTGACTACGCTGGCGGGGCTGCCGTGCAAGGAGGGGGCAGCACCTCCTCTCCCATTGAGAAGGAGCCGTGGCAACGGCCCGGTGGGGCTGCTGGTGGATCCCATGTGCATGGCCGGTGCTGGTGGTTCTTGCTGCCCTGTGTGAACAATTACTGTGCTTGCCCCCACCCTGTTTCTATTTTTTTAAACGCTTAAATTGTGCTGTTTTCCCCTAATCACCAACACACGGTAGAAACGGTCAGTCTCACACTATGTCCCTGGCGTTCCCCCCCCCCCCCCCCCCCCACCACCACCACCACCACCAAAAAAAAGCCCTTTGGTGATCAAAACTGATACATTCCCCTGAACCTGTCTTACCCCATGTATGGATCCAAACACCTAAACTGGGCAGGCCAGATCCCCAGGCGCTCCTGCCCTTCCTGCTGGAAAGTAAAAATGGCACCAGCTGGCCCTGCAGCCAGAACCATTCTGTGGTACAGAAGTATATGCACTGCTAGGGTGCCAATTACAAAACCCTGCAAAAAAAAGACACTTGGAACCCATATGGTATTTGAACTCTTATGAAGGTGTGGGTTTGGCAATCGGAAAGCCTTGAGTAAACTGAAATACAATGAACCTCCCAGCACTCACTAAACTGCCAGCACTCAAACAGTAACAGCCCTAAATATGAAAAGGCAACACTGCAAATACTACACCGGGCCCTATAACACCAATACACCTCCTATTAGGAACAAGCCAGATTGCTATAGATCCAGGGCCACTGCAAGGGATTTAGGCAACCTAGATGAACCTTCTGCCTTGTGCCCGCGCCCTTCCCCTCCCCTCCCCCCTCTCCCCTTCCCCCTCTGCCCTCTATCCTCCGCTCCAGCCCCGGCTCCGGCCACAACCACATTCACTCAAACAGGCCCCCTCTCTTACACACACTTAGGTTCCTTGTCTCAATCACACACGAACCCTTACATAGGATCCCTCCCTCTCTCTCACTAACACCATTGCTCTCTCATACACACAATCCCTCTCACTCACACATACACACAAATAAAGGCGTCGTTCGTGGCCCGCAGAGACTGCTTCTCTCGGCCACGAGCAGAATGGGTGCTGCTCATGGCCCGCCGAGTCTCTACTCCTCTCGGCTGTGAGTGGGATGGGCTCCGCTTGCGGCCCCGCGTGGCTGCTCTTTGCCGCCTCCTAATGGCTGGCGCCCTAAGCGACCGCCTAGTTTGCTTATTGGGACGCGCCAGAATACCTCACCTCGGTCACACATGCAGAACACAGACAGAACAAATACAGAATGGAGAGACCATAAAGTATAAACAGAAATGTGCAGACAAAAGCTGAACTGGAAACCACAACAAACCAGACTCTGTATGCAGCGCAGCAATGGAAAAACAGAAACATCGCCATTCTTCATAAAACATCAAACAATAAAATTAAGAAATAAAACCATACTAATGAAAAGAATATTCCCAAAGAGCTGATGAATATAATAACATTCAATAATTAAGAACGTGTATACAAATGTAAAACTTTTCCAAACAGCAATAAAATATTTCAAAATAGCAGACACATCAAACACCCAATAATTAAAACTAATAAGGATGGAAAAATCCCCAGCTCTCTATATCTGTGAACTTTTGATTTCCAGTCACCCTGAAATTGTCATGGATTAGTAGTAATTGGTGGTGGTGATGGGGGAGGGGAGGAGGCAAGGACAAACTTTCTCTACTCCTTTTCACACACACACACACACACATACGCAGGCAGGCTCTCTCACATGGGATCTTCTTAGTGTTTGGGTAATTGCCAGGTTCTTGTGGCCTGGTTTGGCCTCTGTTGGAAATAGGATGCTGGGCTTGATGGACCCTTGCTCTGACCCAGTATGGCAATTTCTTATCTTCTTACTCATGCACAGGCAGGATCTCTCTCACACACACATTCACACACACACATGCACAGGCAGGCTCCCTCTCTCACACACACATGCAGACTCAGGCTCCCTCGCTCTCTCACACACACACGGAGGCAGGCTCCAACTCACAATCAGACGTACCATATCTCATATCCTACTCTAAGGCCAACTTTTCCTTTTGTTCACACCTGTGCTCACACTTATCCAGCCACACCTCACACACGAATACTTGCACTCTACACACATTCTGCACGGATGCAAACCCTTTATCACGTATTCGCCTCTCACCTGCTCAGATAGACAGCATCATCCCCAGTACTGTGCATATGGATCCCCAGTACTGAAAGGAGATCAAAATACACTTTTACACCACTGTGATCCTGGGCACCTGCTTTAACCAGAATCCATGGGAGAACCACAAGAGGAAGGAGGAATGGAAGACCCCCCTCAGATAGAGTAAGAACTGTAACAGCAGAGTAGGCAGGCACAATGGGGCTGACTGTTTGTATTACTGCAGAACCTCGAGGATAGAAATGAGAGAAGAGGCGCTGCACGCAAACTACAGAAAAAAACATCGCACGTGCTCAGCTACCAGGGAGGAGGAAGGCGAAGGGAAGAAGCTTAGCAAGCCCTGTCTTGGATAACGAGTAATATCCTACAGGCTGTCATGGCCTGTAGGGCCATATCTCCTTGGCAGTGCAGACTGAATGTAATCTATTATGTCACAATGACTAGGTAGACCAATTATCTCTGCCAACATCATCTCTGCTTCCATGACTCTAGGACTGGAAGCAGAGAAGGTTATTTTCTAAGAGTTACATGTTTCTAAGCACCAGAGGACCAGAGGTTCCTTTGCATATTTCTCCCAGCAGAGGACTCTAGAGAACAGCCCGCGCTGTCTGGGCTCAGCCCCCACACTATTTTTTCCAGCAGCAGAGAACTAGAAGGCTCATATGCACACTTTTCCCAGCAGCCCCATCAGAAGATGCCAGAGGAGGCTGCAAGCCCTTTAGGTTTCAACTTTCACAGCCCCTGCACTCTTTTCCAACACCTGAGGGCCTGAGGGATCATTTGCATATTTCTCCCAGCAGCCCCGGCTGAGGACTCCAAAGGGAGCCGCCTCTGCTCAGCTTCCACAATAAAAGTACAGTAATTATCAATACAAAATAATCCTTAATGTACAGAACAGCCCCAAGCTCCACTCTCAGTTTGATCCAGTCCTGGTTGTACCCCGTTGCATGCTGGGACTTATTCTGATTTCCCTATTGCATTTCCTAACAAAAGCAAGAGTATAAGTCCCTGCCTGCAGGAGAGTAAAACCAGGACTGGATCAACCAGCCCTGAAAATCTGGAGCCAGTTGGCAACCTTAAATCTCTACCCCCACCCTCGCATGTACAAAACTGTAGGAAATCAGACACCTTGGAGATTCACATAAAAAAAAAAAAAGCACAAGAAAAGCCAACAAAGGCTTCAGGTAATATGTCATACCAGAATAACTGTTGATTGAATATATTTGATTTGCAAGATTTATTCCTGCTATTTTTATACTGTCCATTTGGAAATGGCTCAGGGTAGTGTACACATATAACCATTAATAATAAAAACATATAGAACATCCTATATTGGTATTAAAATAAATACAATGCATAAATAAAACATAATATTAACCTCATTTTTTTAAATCTATGTCCATTATCACAAATTGTCCCTGACATGCAAGTACTTTATAAGTGAATTGCAGTGTATCTAGCTAACAAGTCCCAGCTCCGTGGCACAAACTCCATTAATAATTTAGGACTCGCAAGTTCTCTGTTAATGACACATGCAGATGCCTAAAGCAAGAAGTGATGGGGAAATCAGATCCCGGACAAGCCATGTGGAAAGGAGAACCCGTAGATAATAAGGAGAGCTCTCGGATTTATCTAACAGAGAAATAAAAGCCGGCTGTGGGTTTGTCTCGGTGGCTACCACCGTGTTTGCGCGTTGCTTGCCTTTAGAGCGGAAAGCTCGCCAAGACCGGTCCACGGCAACTTTGGAAGATGCACGTGGCCCCGAGACCACCAGTCCGCCCTCTCCAAATCCCCACAGGCAGCAAAGGGCAAGCCTTTTGTGGCTCCCCCACTCTCCACCAAACTCACCCCCCCCGGCACAACCCAATTTACCCCCCAACACAGCTAGCTGGAAGCCCTGCCACCCCCATCCGACAAGTACATCACCTGACCTGGAGCCTGACAGAATTGAGACAGAATTTCACCTTTTTCCTAAAAAAAAAACTAAGCAGAGCACATCCTAAACCAGGAGCGAGGAAACGGAGTTGTCATCCCCTTCCATCTATGCAATCGGCTGGGTCCCCCCACAAGTTTGGTTACATCCGTCATATATCCTGGATTCCTAGTCTGATGTTAAAGTCTCTTGCCAACCAATCAGCTTTTAAACCAGTGGCCAAGTAATGAGACAACCGCACTTCCAGCCAGTGGCTCAGACACACACACACACACACACACACACACACACACACACACACACTCTCACACTCTGCTGTTGTGCTGCTTCTCTTGTGCTCATTCAGTGAGTGCCTCCCTGCCGAAGCACTGCCGCAGCCAGCTGCCCTTCTACCTCAGACTGAAGCCTCACTAACACTACACAGGCATCTCCTTCTGGTTCACCCCCTCCCTATCTATCGGGCCGATACAGTAAAGTCTGCGGGAGAGCGGGCGAACACCTGTGCGCGCGATTCTCTATTCAAATGAGACCCGAGGGTAAAAAAACAGGCAAAAAAGGAGGCGCTAGGGACACTAGCGCGTCCCTAGCGCCTCCTTTTTGACCGGAGTGGTGGCTGTCAGCGGGTTTGACGGCCGACGCTCAATTTTGCCGGCGTCGGTTCTCGAGCCCGCTGACAGCCATGGGCTCAGAAACCGGACGCTGGCAAAATTGAGCGTCCGGTTTTCGACCCGACAGCTGCAGGCCGACTTCAAATTTTTTTTTTTTTTTTTTACTTTTGGAAACTTTCGGGACCTCCGACTTAATATCGCCATGATAGTAAGTCGGAGGGTGCACAGAAAAGCAGTTTTGGCTGCACATTTTGTTTTCTGAATCGCGCGGGAATACCTAATAGGGCCATCAACATGCATTTTCATGTTGCGGGCGCTACTAGCTTCGGGGGGGTTGGATGCGCATTTTCGGCCTCTTACTAAATAAGGGGTAATGCTAGCGCGTCCAATGGCGGATTAACAGTGCGCTCCGTCGGAGCGCACTGTTCTGTATCGGCCCGTTTGACACTAACTCGCCTCCACTTCTCAGGGCCTCCCCACTCCAGCACACTCTCACTGACTGTATGACAGGGGTCTGCTGCTTTTATGAGTCCTTAGGCTCTGCTCTGCCTGGGGAGAGGGGTGGGGGTGGGGGAAGGGGGGAGGTATGACCAGAAATGATCCACATTGCCTGCCTTCTCTGGGGCTTAAGTTAAATAAAAATAAGCCCTGGCCAAGACTATATGACTCACTGCTTCAGCGGAGACTGGGGAGAACCTGGCCCACGAGAGCACAGCTCCAGATGGAATTCTGCTTTCTCGTGTGGAGCCAGTGCAGCCAGGGCTGGTGCAAGGGTATTAGGCAAACCTTACAGCCTTGCACCCTCCTCACGCACAATTAAAAGTTATGCCCCTGTTAGCCTATTCCCTGTTAGAATTGATATTATTGTAAAGCTTGTTGCTATGTTATGTTACATTGTGAACCGAGGTGATGTTTGCAAACGTGCCTCAGTATATAAAAAAAACCTTAAATAAATAAATAAATAAATAAATAAATAAATAAATGTACTTGTAATAAGATTTTACATGAAATAAAAATATCAGAACATGCACATTATATTTACATGCACTGCTGTGGTGTCAATCATAAAAACCTGCAAAGAAGTACAAGAAATACTTGGAACTCATATGGTATTAGGCCTATTGTAAAATATTGGATGTGGACTTAGCATTAAGAAAGCAATGAGTAAACTAAGCTACAATTACAATATCATAAACTTTCCACATCAAAACAGCACTAACTGTCAGCACTCAAACAGTAAAAACCTTACCTATGAAAAAGCAACACTGCAAATTTTACACCAGGCCCTAAAACATCAATACACCTCCTATTAGAATAATAGAACCAGCCAAACTGCTATAGATCCCTACAAAGAAACTATACCCTAACAGAATACTTCACCTTGGTCTGGCACAGGCAGAATACAGACAGACCCTCACCAAATTCAGAATAAAGAGAACAAAATATAAAAAGAAACATACCAACAAAAATTTAACTGCAAACTGCAATAAGAAGTTGCATATAAAAACCAGAAACATTACTATTCTTCATAAAACAAACAACAAATCAAGAAATATAAAACATAATAAAGCCATACTAAACAATGAACAAATATTTCAAAACAGCTGATGGATGGCATATCTAATAATTGAAAACTATAGCCCAATATTCAAAAAACAACTTAGCCGGATGAGTTGTACTTATCTGGCTAAGTGGCATCGCTACGGTCAGTGGGAACCACTTAGCTGGATAAGCGACTTATCTGGTTAAGATTTTAGCAGGATAACTTAGGCAGGGAATGGGCGGATCGGAGAGGAATCGAATTAACCAGATAAGTTATCAGGCCAACTTCGATATTCAGAGTTAGCTGGATAAGTTATCTGGCTATCTCATTGGGCCACAGGCCTGTCCTAAAGTTTGCCGGATAAATTTAAGATAGTGAGGTATATTCAGCGGTGCAGGATAAGTTTGACCAGCTAACTTGCCGAGCCATTCATGGGCTGAATATGGACCTCGTAACAATCACGTTGTGTCATAAAGTTTTTGTCTTATGTTGTTGTTAGTATCCTGTATACTTTGTATGAACACATTTTTATATAGTGAGTTTTGGGACCGTCATACCACCCACGGTTAAACAAGCTCAAACTTGTGTTACCACGTTATGTAAGGAAATGGTGGCTGGTCCGAAATGAAATGCACCTCTATTGAATAGTACAGACACAGAAATCTTCCACATCCAGAGGGTTCACAGAGCAGCACTTTATGAGTCGTCCATAGAAGTCCCTGAGGCAGCAGCTCAGCGAAAGGTGTTCACGTCGGACTCCAGACTCTGGAACTTTATCGGCTTAAGCAAAAGGGGAGTACAGTCTTTTGCAATTTTATGAAAAACTTTTCAAAATAATAAGAAAAATTGAAAAAAATATTTAACCACAAGAAAAGGTGATTGGACCGATGATTAAAAAAAGTCCCGCAACGGTGTTAACACAAGTTTGAGCTTGTTTAACCATGGGTGGTATGAAGGTCCCAAAACTCACTATATAAAAATCTGTTCATATAAAGTATAAATGATACTAACAACAACATAAGCCAAAAATTTTATGACACACCATGATTGTTATAAGATACCTTTGGTCGTTGGTCATTGGACAGATTTATATGTTTATACACTGAATATGGACCCCCCATAAACTTTTTTTTTTACATTTACTATTTTCAAGTATTATTATTGGTGTTTGGGAGACAAATAACACACAATAATTAAAACTAAGGATAAAAAGCTAATCCACTGCTCTCCATGCCTGGGACCATTTGTTTTCCAGTCATCCTAAGACTGTCAGATTATTAGCAGGAGAGAGGGAGGTGCACAAACTTTCTCCTTCCTCCCTCTTTCACACAAACACACACATGCATGCACACACTCTCTAAGATGCATACACACATGCAGGCTCCCAATCTCTCTTTCACAGGCACACACACACACACACAATAAGGCTCCCAATCTCTCTTTCACAGGCGCACACACACACACACACACACAAGCAGGCTCCCAATCTCTCTTTCACAGGTACACACACACACACAAGCAGGCTCCCAATCTCTCTTTCACAGGTACACACACACACACAAGCAGGCTCCCAATCTCTCTTTCACAGGTACACACACACACAAGCAGGCTCCCAATCTCTCTTTTTCACAGGAACACACACACAAGCAGGCTCCCAATCTCTCTTTTTCACAGGCACACACACAGATAAGCAGGCTCCCAATCTCTCTTTCACAGGTACACACACACACACAAGCAGGCTCCCAATCTCTCTTTCACAGGTGCACACACACAAAAGCAGGCTCCCAATCTCTCTTTCACAGGTACATATACACACACACACAAGCAGGCTCCCAATCTCTCTTTTTCACAGGAACACACACACAAGCAGGCTCCCAATCTCTCTTTTTCACAGGCACACACACAGATAAGCAGGCTCCCAATCTCTCTTTCACAGGTACACACACACACACAAGCAGGCTCTCAATCTCTCTTTCACAGGTACACACACACACAAGCAGGCTCCCAATCTCTCTTTCACAGGTACATACACACACACACACAAGCAGGCTCCCAATCTCTCTTTCACAGGTACACACACAAGCAGGCTCCCAATCTCTCTTTCACAGGTGCACACACACAAAAGCAGGCTCCCAATCTCTCTTTCACAGGTACACACACATAAGCAGGCTCCCAATCTCTCTTTCACAGGTACACACACACATACACACAAGCAGGCTCCCAATCTCTCTTTTTCTCAGGCATACACACACACACACACAAGCAGGCTCCCAATCTCTCTTTCACAGGTGCACACACATACAAGCAGGCTCCCAATCTCTCTTTCACAGGTACACACACACATACACACAAGCAGGCTCCCAATCTCTCTTTTTCTCAGGCATACACACACACACACACAAGCAGGCTCCCAATCTCTCTTTCACAGGTGCACACACATACAAGCAGGCTCCCAATCTCTCTTTTTCACACACACACACACAGGCTGCCAATCTCTTTTTCACACATACACACAAGAAGGCTCCCAATCTCTCTTTTACAGGCACACACACACACAAGCAGGCTCCCAGTTTCTCTTTCACAGGTGCACATGCACACAAGCAGGCTCCCAATCTCTTTTTCACAGGAACACACACACAAACAGGCTCCCAATCTCTCTTTTTCACAGGAACACACACACAAACAGGCTCCCAATCTCTCTTTTTCACAGGAACACACACACAAACAGGCTCCCAATCTCTCTTTTTCACAGGAACACACACACAAGCAGGCTCCCAATCTCTCTTTTTCACAGGCACACACACAGATAAGCAGGCTCCCAATCTCTCTCTTTCACAGGCACACACACACATAAGCAGGCTCCCAATCTCTCTTTCACAGGCACACACACACATAAGCAGGCTCCCAATCTCTCTTTCACAGGCACACACACACATAAGCAGGCTCCCAATCTCTCTTTCACAGGCACACACACATATAAGCAGGCTCCCAATCTCTCTTTCTTTCTCTCGTAGGCACACATACAAACAAACTCCCAAACTCTCTCATACAATTATGCCTCTACTCATTGTTCGGCCTCAGCAACCTGGGCTTCGGTTTGCTGACTCATCTCTCATCATTGCCTTTGGCTCCGCCGGCCTTCTTCTCTTTTGGTCCTGCTGGCCTGGCCTCTAGCGGTGGCCACTGTCACATAAGAACATAAGATATGCCATACTGGGTCAGACCAAGGGTCCATCAAGCTCAGTATCTGTTTCCAACAGTGGCCAATCCTGGCTACAAGTACCTGGCAATTACCCAAACACTAGATAGATCACAAGCTATTATTGCTTATTAAGTACCATAATAGGAGTTTATGGATTTATCATCTAGGACAGTGGTTCTCAACCTTTTTTCTGTCGGGACACACCTGACAGATGGTTCTCACATGCGTGACACACTGACCCATGATCGTCATGGGGCTAGATGTAAAAGTACAGTTTGCATCTACGAGAACCCCCCTGACCCACAATAATGGATGTAAAGCAGAATTATGACATTCCCCATACAACTCACCCTACAAAAAAGATATTCTGGTTCTGGTGTCATCTCAGAAACAGCAACACAAACTCCTTCTACTTCCAGGCTCAATAGCCCTACTTATGAAAAGACAGCAGTTTACCACCAATGCATGTCCTCTTGAGAAAACACAACAAATAAGACCGATACAAACACTTACATGCTAGTAAAATATCTCATCTTGGTAACAGACACAGAACTGACCTAACATACTCCCAGGATCTGTAGTAATGCACATAAACTAATCCGCACACAGTTACACCTGTATTATGGAATACACTCAAACAGGAACAACCCTACCTATGAGAAGGCAACACTACAAATATTAAATCAGGCCCTAAACACCAATACACCTCTTATTAGGAAAACAGAACTAGCAAGCAGCTATAGAACCCCACACAGAAATAATTGTAAAACTATACTAATAAGCAGAATAAATGTTTCAAAACAACTATGAGATAATCAAATTTGCAGATGACACAAAATTGTTCAGAGTAGTTAAATCACAAGCAGATTGTGATAAATTGCAGGAAGACCTTGTGAGACTGGAAAATTGGGCATCCAAATGGCAGATGAAATTTAATGTGGATAAGTGCAAGGTGATGCATATAGGGAAAAATAACCCATGCTATAATTACACAATGTTAGGTTCCATATTAGGTGCTACAACCCAAGAAAGAGATCTAGGCATCATAGTGGATAATACATTGAAATCGTCGGCTCAGTGTGCTGCAGCAGTCAAAAAAGCAAACAGAATGTTGGGAATTATTAGAAAGGGAATGGTGAATAAAATGGAAAATGTCATAATGCCTCTGTATCGCTCCATGGTGAGACCGCAACTTGAATACTGTGTACAATTCTGGTCGCCGCATCTCAAAAAAGATATAATTGCGATGGAGAAGGTACAGAGAAGGGCGACCAAAATGATAATGGGGAATGGAACAGCTCCCCTATGAGGATAGACTAAAGAGATTAGGACTTTTCAGCTTGGAGAAGAGACGGCTGAGAGGGGATATGATAGAGGTGTTTAAAATCATGAGAGGTCTAGAACGGGTTAATGTGAATCGGTTATTTACTCTTTCGGATAATAGAAAGACTAGGGGGCACTCCATGAAGTTAGCATGGGGCACATTTAAAACTAATCGGAGAAAGTTCTTTTTTACTCAACGCACAATTAAACTCTGGAATTTGTTGCCAGAGGATGTGATTAGTGCAGCTAGTATAGTCTTGTTTAAAAAAGGATTGGATAAGTTCTTGGAGGAGAAGTCCATTACCTGCTATTAAGTTCACTTAGAGAATAGCCACTGCCATTAGCAGTAACATGGAATAGACTTAGTTTTTGGGTACTTGCCAGGTTCTTATGGCCTGGATTGGCCACTGTTGGAAACAGGATGCTGGGCTTGATGGACCCTTGGTCTGACCCAGTATGGCATGTTCTTATGTTCATAAAAACTGTTAAAGATTCTCCAAACACCATTAAAATATTTAAAAAAAGCAGACATCACATAATATTAAATAATTAAAATGGCAGTCAATCAAGAAAAATAAACTTTAAAAGTCTCCTTTACTTACCCCCTCCAGCAGCTCTCCTACTCCCCTTCCATGCAGGCCGTGGCACACAGCAGAAGCAGCAGTAGAAGCTAAACCCTATACTCATGGTCCTCTTCCTTAGTGCCCATGTCCCTCACACACACACCATACCAGTCATGCATGCCCCCATGACCAGTTTCTGTCTCTCACAAACCAATCATCTCCCAAACAGTCTTTGACACACACACACCAGTCACCTTCCTGAACAGTTTCTCTCATGCCATACACACACACAGGCTTCCCACTCCCGTGTTCTACTTATATATATGGGCTTCTCACTCTCATAATCACTTTCTCTGTCTCACACACACACACAATCACCAGTCTCTCACTCCCATGCTTGTTCTCTCCACATGCACAGGCTTCTCATTCCCATAATCACTTTTTCTCTCTCTCCCTCACACACACACAAACACACACCAGTCACCTGACCTCTCTCATGCATATACACACACACACACACACACAGGCTTTCCACTCCCATGTTCTCTTTGATATACAGGCTTCTCACTCCCATGCTGTCTCACACACACCCAGGTTTCTCACTCCCATGCTCACTCTTCACATGCACAGGCTTCTCATTCCCATAATCACTTTCTCTCTGTTACACACACACCAGTGTCTCTCTCATTTCCATGCTCGCTCACATTCACACACACCAGTCTCTTTCTCTCATACACACCATCACCTTACCAACCAGTCTCTATCTCTCATGCATGCACACACACACAGGCTTCCCACTCCCATGCTCTCTCTCACATAATCAGCCTTCACTCCCATGCTTTCTTTCACCCCCCCCCCCCCCCAACACCAGGCTTCTTATGCCCATGCTTTCTCACATACCCAGATTTCTCGCTTCCATGCTTTTTCTCTCTCTCACACTCACATACACTTCAGTTATCTCCCTGAGCAGTCACTTTCATTGTCTCTCACATATACACACACACATCAGCTCTCTGACCAGTTTTTCTCAATCACACTCAGGCTGGCTGGCTGCTTCTCTCTCTTTCTCTCACTCTTTCCTCTTCCACCCCTCCCCCGAGCACAAATGGTAGCTGCAGCAGCTCAATGGTAGCTGCAGCAGCCTCCTCCTCCAGCCCCCGCAGGCCAAGAAAGAAGAATCCCATCGGCCGCGGGAGGCTCATGCTGCTGTTTCCTTTCCTGATTACCGGCTGCTTCGATTGCTCAGGGGCCGATGCTGCTGCCGCCGCTGCTATTTTTCCACGCGGCACGGCTCTTTCTCCTTCCCGCGCACAGCGTATCACTTCCTGTTCCGGGTCACGGGGGGGGGGGGGGGGGGCAGGCGCGGGAAGAAGAAAAGGCCAGCTGCAGGTGCCACAGCTTCTTTTAGCACTGCTGCCGTTCCCACTGGGCTTGAACGTGCTGATAGCCCGGTGGCAACGGCAGCAGGGAAGAAAGAGCAGCGGGAGAGACCGGGAGCACGCGACACACCTGCCGGTGCTTGGTGACACACTGGTGTGTTGCGACACACCGGTTGAGAAGCGCTGGTCCTGGGTACTGACATGGAGACAAAAGGGAAAAAGTATAGGATGGCTTCTACAACCAAGTCCCAAAGCAAAGAATGTCAAGCAGCATTCTCTGAATTATCAAGAAAGCTCATCACCCAATACAAATGGTGCTAGTAGTGATCTGTTATGGGTTTGACATTTGCTTGATTTAGATTGTAAATATTATTACTCTTATCATAAGGCTTGGAGGTAGGGTTGTCAACTGACTCCGGCTTTTCAGGACAGGTTAATCCAGTCCTGGTTTTACTCCCCTGCATGCGGGTACTTATAGTCTTGCTTTTCTTAGGGAATGCAATAGGGAAATCAGAATAAGTCCCAGCATGCAATGGGGTAAAGCCAGGACTGGATCGACTTGTCCTGAAAATCTGGAGCCAGTTGACAAACCTACTTGAGGGTAACTGCACGGAGCGGCAGTTTCTACCTTTGAGAGAAACTTGGGGGGTAACCTGCATGGAGCGGCAGGATACTACCATAAAAAGCTTGCAGGGCAGACTGGATGGGCCATCCGGTCCTTTTCTGCCGTCGTTACTATGTAAAAGGACAGAACATCCTATTCAATGACATTTTAATATTTTTGAGGCATCTTTCGTGAGAGATTTTCTCAAATGTCTGCTGAAAATCCAAATAGTCCATCTGTATCCACATGCTTATTTACAGTTTAAAGAATTCTAGTAAATTAGTGAGGCATGACTACCCTTTGCTAAATCCATGCTGGCTCTTCTCCATTAAGTCATGTTTATCCATATGACCAGTAATTCTGTTCTTAGCAATTGCTTCCAGAAGATAATGGGCTAGACAACTCATTATCGCCCATTAGCAAGTCTATTTGCATATTTTATTATCCGGCCACGGTAACATTTACTGCGGCTGCAAAAGCATTATTAAGTTGTTTTTTTTTTCGGAGGGGGGGAGGAGGGGGGCACAGATGCAGTTTTTAATGTGTGCATTAAACCCATATAACATGCACCGTAAAAATGATCACACTTTAGTAGGTAGGCCCCCTTATGGTCCTTAATCCATTGCCATACGTAAGCCTAATGAATTCTGCACCAAAAATCACAAGGCAAAATGTTAGCACACACGGGAAAAAAGGGTTTTCCCCAGACTTCCTTCAGAGGCTTATTTCCGCCCCCCCCAAAAAATAATTCAAAACATGCCATAAAAAAAAGGCAGGCCTTCAGTTCTACAGCCCTCATCCTGACAGCTGTCAAGCAAGAAAAGTACCATATCTACGTGAGAAGACCAAGGCTTGATTCAAGGCTCTCAGCAGCAGAGATCTGCTTGGAAGGGATGCAAAGGCTGCAAAACGCAGAATCAACAAATCACTCTGGTCGGTTTTCTGTCCTGGCAGTGACATAATCTTTCTGCTTGCATCAGATCCACAGCGTAATCCGCAGCTGCTGCAGCGTACCTCGGGCCGGACGCCTGCCATTTCCCGCTACCATCGCTCTACCATGGGCCAGGAACGCTCAGACTGTTCTAGAATTAAAAATCCCGTCGCGTAACAGATAGCACGCGTACGCTGTCATTTTAAATCGTGCACGCATATGATATAAAATACATCTAGCACACCTGCGTGTGCCCCTTTTAAGTGGATTTGCGAGGAAAAGCAAGTTTGCTTACCGTAAATGGTGTTTCCGTAGATAGCAGGATGAATTAGCCATGCTGTCATGGGAAGTGTCCATCAGGCCCGGGAGGCGGAGCCTCAAAGTGATGTCAGAGCTTTGCTCTGAGGCTGCGCGTGAGTTCCCGCGCTGGAACAGATTCGCCTCAGACTGTGATAAAGCAAGCTGGTCGTGAAAGAAGGAAAGTCGACTGTTCAGGGAGGCGGGCGGGTCAGCATGGCTAATTCATCCTGCTATTGTTGCGTCCATCGGTCGCAGACGGCTGAGACTGCTCTTCCTTACCTCTCTCTTCCACTCTTTTCCTCCTCCCTTGGAAGGATGGCTGCCTCCGCTGCTGTCTGCCGAAACCCTCGGCGTCTCTGAGCCAGCATGGGCGTCCCCATCCGCCATGCTTCTTCCTGAGGCCTCCTGGGGCATGCGCGTGCACGCTGCCTATGTTTTTGAACACGTCATGGCGGGAACCTCGGGGGCAGCCCCACCGCATGACGTCAGTACCTCCGGGTATTTAAACCTCCGCTCCAATTCATCAAGTTAGCAAGGAATACGGCTTTGCTACTCTGACCGCTTCTAAGCTGCTCGCTTGGATCCCTCACTACCCTTCGGGGTATCTCGCTCCTACGGAAGCTCCAGGTACCCGCTCCTCGGGGGCCTCTCGCTTCTACTTGCCCTTCAGGACTAATCTGCCTAACCTTAAGGACACCTGCTCCTCGGGGGTCCTGTCTGCTTTCTTTCAGGAACCCTAGACGCTCCTAGGTACTCGCTCCACGAGGGCCTATTCTACTCAGGGTATCCTGCACCTTGGACCTCTGGTCCCCCGCTTCATTCAACTACCGAAGGAAGTTATCAGCACTGCTACTCTGTGAGTACCTCTGCGCTCCAGCTCTTCTCATTCCACCCTCCAGGTTCACGGCCTATCCCGCGCTGCGGAACACTACCGGAGCTTTGCTACATCTGGGTGAGACCATCATCTACAGAGACTGTTGAGCTACTGAGATCTCACTGGACTACAGCTCTGTCTGTTCCTTGGGCAAGATTCAACCCATCAACAGCAGTATAATAAAGCTTTCTTTCCTCAGTGTCTGCTTACTAGAGTCTAGCCAATCGTTGTGGTTCTCCACGGGGCCCCTCCCCGTGGGAGGAATCATCGCCACTTCGACCAAGAGTCCACAATATGCCACAAACCCAACAGCTAGCTACGGAAACACTGTTCACGGTACGCAAACTTGCTTTTTCCCGTCTCTATCAGGGCTGAATTAGCCATGCCGTCATGGGAGTCCTAAGCTCCCCATCACGCTGAGGAAAAGGTTTATGAGTTCATGTGCACGTAAGCGTGATGAAGTTTCTTTTGATAATGACTGCAGAAGTGCTCTGCCCAATTTGGCATCTTGATATGAGCAGAGTCCATAGGATCAAATGGTGATACCATCAGTTGTTCCAAAATGAGGATCAAATTCCACGGCACTGGTGGTTTTGAAACCGGGGGCCGGAGATGTGTCAGTCCTCGGACAAAACGTGATACCATCGGGTGAATAGAGATAGGTTGACCATTGTATAGTCTGTGGAATGCTGCTATAGCACTGAGGTGAACACGGACCGAAGCTGTAGCAAGACCTGCCACATACAATGTGTGAAGATAATCCAATAAAACGTCCGGCGTACAGGTGAGCGGGTCAATACACTTTGACTTGCACCAGGCTGTGTAACGCTTCCATTTGAATTGATAGTTTCTTCTAGTGGAAGGCTTCCTGGATGCTAAAATGATATCTTGTACACAGGGCTGGTGCAAGGGGATTCGGCGCCCTAGGCACCTTCAGCCTTGCGCCACCTCCCCTCCCCCCGGTCGTGCTGCCACCAGCCCACCCCCGGTCGCAGCCCCGACTCTAGGGGCAGGGACCACATGCAGCCACTCCCCCACCCTCCCAACCTCTCCCTCCACCCCAAAAAAACCTCACAAAACACCTGCTCCAGAGGGGTGCCCGGGAGCAATCTGCCGCCCCCAGGTAGTCGGCTGCCACTACCCAAAATGGCGCCGGTGGCCTTCAGCCCCTACCATGTGACAGGGGCTACCGGTGCCATTTGTTGGCCCCTGTCACATGGTAAGGGCTAAAGGCTACCGGTGCCATTTTTGTTAGTGGCAGCCGAGGCCCCAGGAGCGGCAGATCGCTCCTGGGCCCTCTGCTAGACCACCAGGGGGGCGTCGGGAGGATGGCACGATGGGGGGGGGGGGGGGGGGAAGCAGGGTGAGGCGGGGACTGGGCAGAATTTTGAAGGGGCACTTTTTGCCCTTTCAAAATTTTGCCACCTGAAGGGGCCACAAGCGGCGGCGGCACCCCCCTAAGTCTCGGCGCCCTAGGCACAGGCCTAGCTTGCTTAGTGGTTCCTCCGGCCTTGCTTGTACAGTGATCGAAAATCCTTGTTCCGTTAGAAGGATTCGCTCAACCTCCAAGCTGTTAGATGCAAGGAGGAGTGTAGCAGGTGGAGAAGGGTTCCCTCCTCTTGTGACAGAAAATCTTCCTGATTCAGCAACAGAATTGGTGTTTCTGAGGACAAATGGAGGAGGTGTGTGAACCATGGTTGTCTCGGACAGGCCAGTGCCACGAGAATTAGTTGTGCCGCCTACTGCATGCATTTTTGTAGCATTCTCGTAATGAGTGGAATCAGAGGAAACGCATACAGCAGTGGTTCTGTCCAGGGAATGAGAAAAGTGTCCTGGGCCTCCCTGTATAGGCTGGGCCATATGGAGCAGAAGCGAGTCACTTTTCTGTTGATCTCAGTGGCAAAGAGGTCTATCGACGGTCGTCCCCACCTTTGGAAGATTGTCTCTGCCACCTCATGATTGAGGGCCCATTTGTGTGGATGGAATACACGACTTAGTTTTTCTGCTTGAGTGTTGGCTATGCCTGGTAGGTATGTTGCTTGCAATTGAATTGAATGGTGGTTGGCTCACTCCAGAATGGTGAGGGCCTCCTGGCAAAGGGTCCATAAACTGGACCCGCCTTGTTTGTTGATATAAAACATGGCCACTTGATTGTCCGTGTTGACCATGACCCGGTGATCTTGCAGATGAGAGACGAAAGTTTTCAACGCGTAACGTATCGCTCTGAGTTCTAGGAGATTGATTTGAAATCTCTGTTCCTGTCTGGACCAGAGGCCTTGCGACTGGAGATGATTGAGATGAGCCCCCCATCCCTTGCGGGAGGCATGGGTGGTAAGCACTGCATTGTGTGGCAACAGATTGAAGGGGCGCCCTTAGTGAGTGTTGTTTTGTTTAACCACCAATCTATCTCCATAATCATTGCTCCTGTTAAGGACACTTTCCATGTTAATGGCTGAGTATGCTGTTTCCATTGTCATTTGAGATCCCACAGTATTCTTCGCAAGTGTAGCCTTGTATTGGAAACTCCGTGAATCGAGGCAGCCATATGACCCAAGACTGTTAAGACTTGATGAACTGAGGGCGATTGTGTGATCTTGAGTTGTCTCAAGAGAAGGCGAATGGTGCGTTTTCTATCGTGCTGCAGAAAAACTCTGTGTTTGGTTGTGTCCAGACACACTCCTATGAATTGAATAGTTTGTGTAGGTTGTAGGAGGGATTTTTGGTAATTGATGACTAGGCCCAATTTGTTGAGACAAATGACTGTTTCCTGGAGATGTTTCTGAAGAAGACCTTGGTTTTGTTGATGTTGTGGGCGTTGCATCAACTGGTACAGCGGTGGACGAAAGGACGCATATGTTCGATATGCCCGGTGTTGGAATGGCTGTCTTCGCTGCAAGGCATAGTATCTGCGTAAAGAAGCACAGTAGGATGGTGAGTTTGTCAGGGACTGTATGGCCATAGACTGCTCCTTAAGTTGAGCCACCGTTTCTTGAAATCTATTACCAAAGAGGTTGTCTCCTTTACAGGGCAAGTTAGCCAACTTGTCATGTACATCCTCTCTGATTGTACTGGCTCGGAGCCAAGCCAATGGCCGTGCTGCAATTGCGGCCGTGGAAGCACATAAGGATGTTTCAAAGCTTCGTATACAGTGCGTAGCAGATGGCGTATCCGTTCTTTGATGTCCTGGATGGATTGAGTAATGGAGGAAGTCGTGTCTGTGAAGGTAGGACTGTCCTTTAGATGTTGAACGAATTCATAGAGATATTGGACTATGTAGAACTGATGGTGGTTAATCCGGGCTGCTAACATAGTTGCCTGGAAGGTACGCTTAGCAAAGTCATCCAAGGACCGAAGGTCCTTACCCGGAGGAGTGGCGGAGTGCAGCTTGGATTTTTTGGCCTTGGTCATCACTGATTCGACGACGATAGAAGCATGAGGTAACTGTGGAGAGGTATAATATGGAGATTTCTTCATCTTGTATTTTAGATCAGTTTTTCTCGAGACTGCTAGGAGCGTGAAAGGCGTCTCTCAGGACTTTTCAAGCACCGTGTCCAGCACTGCATGGGAAGGGATGATGTCGGTTCTGCCAGAAGGTCAAATATCTTTAGTAACCCTAGGGTTGCTGCCCTAGGATCTGGTACTTTCTGGATGTCAAGATTTAGCATCGTACCCATCTTTTCCAAAAACTTAGGGTAGGTCAGATCTTCCGGCGGGCAATAGGGCTCTGCCGTTTCTTCCTCTGGGTCGGAAGGGTATCCCATTGAGGTGTCTGGGGATGTTGTTGGAAGGTCAGGAGTAAGGGGTTGAGGCAGAAGCTCCTGAGGTTGTGGTAACTGTAGTGGTGAAGGAGAAAAAGACTTCGGTGAAGGTGACCTTGAACGTACCGGCGACGAATGTACCGATGCTTTTGGAGAAATGTTACCACTACTTGGTGTTGACGAAGGGAGCTGGTAAGAAGCTTGCATGGCCTCAAAAAAGCTGGATAGGGCCTGTGAAAGCTGTGAAAAGGCCTGCTATGTCTGAGAAGGCATTGTCGGTCGAGCTGGAGCAGTTGGACGAGGTGCAGGTACTGCTGCCAACAGTATGTCAGAATCTGGTGCTGTCCGGTATTGTTTGTGGGTACGAAGTACCTCAGGTGCCTTGCGCTTCTTAGAAAGTGGTTCCTGCAGGACATCACCTCTTGAGTGGTGCCTGGAGGCGGAAGACAAGTCCAAGAACACTTGGATCAAAGAAGCTGAGGACAAAGAAGAAAAACTTGGTGTCAGAAAACCCTCCCCTTCTGACCTAGACGGGGAGTCTGGTGAACCTTGCCCCAGTGAGAATGGAGAATGTCTAGAGTCTCCTATTGAGGCTGGAATAGCAGGGGACGAGGTGTCATATTGAGAAGTATTGCTTTTCTTTTTCTTGGAAGGTAGCAATTGAATTTGAGCCAATTACTTAGAAAAACGCTTCCTTGGCGTCGACAAATGCGTCTTCTTATGTCTTTGCGTCAGCACGAGGGAAGCGTGCATTGATACTGGTGCTCTGTGCGCCGTTGGAGCATGCATCGGGTAGTGCGCCGGCGTCGTAGTCGACACATGAGGCCTCGGCTCCGGCTCAGAAGTCTTTGTCTTCGGTGCCAGCTGAGGAAGCATCATGCTCGGCGCCATTTGCGCCACATCAAGACGCTGATGCATTGGCATATCGGTAGCATTGTCGAGGCATGGGACTTGTCATGCATCTGCGGTCCCGATTTTTTATGTCGCCTCGATGCATTTGACTCATCCCGGCTCCGATCTTTAGCTTTTCTGGGGTCTTGACCCCTGGAACCTTGTTTCTTAGGTTTTTGTCATTCTCCACCTCCAGGCCTGGAAGTGGGAGGCTCCATTGAAGAAGCTCGACATGTCACGGGAGGCGCCATCATGGAGGGCCCTGGAGAAGAGTGGGCTTCCGATGGGGGGCGTACGATCCACCCCACGCCAATTTTAAGGCCAAAATCTTATCAGCTCTTTGGCGTCTGGCCCTCGGAGACATACGTCCACAGTGTGGACAGGAGACCTGTAGATGATCTGGGCCCAGACATCTATAACATTTGACATGTCCATCTGTTATGGACATAACCTTACCACAGACGCAGGGTTTGAACCCCGACAGTCGGGGAACCTCCTTTCTTCCATACACCTTCATGTTCTTCGAAATTTCCTTTTTATCTTTCTTTTTTTACAGAAAATGCTGAGGAAATCTGAAGCTCCGCGTGCGATCCCGCGCGCGGAAAAACAGACTGAGGAGAATCTGTTCCAGCGCGGGAACTCACCCGCAGCCTCAGAGCAATCTTCTGACATCAATTTGAAGCTCCACCTCCCGGGCCTGATGGACAGTTCCCATGACAGCATGGCTAATTCAGCCCTGCTATCGACGGGAAAACATTCTTCACGTACCTTTCCTTAGGACTTGTCGGCTTTTACACGTGCCAAGCGAGCACGGTTTAAAACACGAGCGCGTGAAGGAAATAACCAGTCTGAACACTTGGTCCACCAGTTTGCCCAGTCTACCTCTAGGTCATCAACATCCATCCGGTTCTTTATCCTGCACTCTCCCCCCAGTTTACCCAGAGCCCTCACCAAGTCAGTTTTTGGCTGTAACGAGTTTTGGTCTGACCCACACCTGAGAGAGAGCGCTGCCTTGACGCACAAATGGGCCCTTTTCCACAGGCAAACTATTTTCAAATTTACTCTTATGGTTTCACTGGACTGGGCGCTAGATATCCGAATAAACCGTCTGCTCCTTTTGCGAGAGGTTTCGGGGTTGAGGTATTTCTTCTACATTTAGGCAACTGGACCACACAAGACGGAAAATAGTTAACAGAAGTTAAAAAAAAAAAAAAAGAATTGGGAAAGCTGAATATGTTTTGGGGGGTTTGTAAGGTGTTTCTTAGAAGGACCTTTGATCTGAAGTTGAAGGGTGCAGAGACATCTTTTCAGGGTAGGACAGGGAAATGTGGTGCTGCAGAAGGATTCTGAAGATGAGCTGGATGGAAATGATCTGAAACGAGGATGTGCGTGAGGTGAGGGGAGATGGTCAGAAGGAAAGGGAAGTGTGCCGGTCATGTCCACAGAGGATCCGGTCCCTGCAGCTGAAAGTAATGCAGTGCAGTTCATGCAATCATAAGAAGGACTGAGCGGTGAGAATGATTGCTTAAGAAAAGGATATGTTTTTGTTAAATGCATCATCAGCCGCATGCCTTGGGTTTTCAGAGCTGGACTTTCCAGCGTAGCAGTTGAGTCTCTTGTCTGGGCATATTGCAAAGGTGATGCTCATGGGCTCTGCGGACGACTAAGAGCGCGTAGCCAAAGTATCCCAGCTAGTAACAATATGGTGCTGAGGCTCCGCTATCAGCTTCTCATCTTGCCCCTCTACATTCAGAGGTCATCATAGGAGGAGGAATAGCAGAGGACATGGGGAATACCCCCATTGTAATTGGCAATATTCCTCACAAATCCACCTTAGTGATTTAGAATAAAGCTCCTATCAACAGCCTCCAACCTGGACTGAATTTAAACTCTAAAGTCACTTATTAAAGAACAGTGATAGCCAAGTCTTTTTTTTTTTTTTAGTAGTCACATGGATAACAATCTGTTTCATTAACTAGGTAGATCTTTGATTAGCAATCATAAGTAGCTGAAAAACTACTGAAGTCTGTAATTAAGATGCCTAGCACTGTTTGTTCATATCTAGTTTGCTAAAATTAGCTTATCTCAATTGAATTAACCTGCATAATAGACTTTGTGTGTAAGAGGCATGTAAAAAACATCAACCTTAGTCTAGTTCCATTTAGTTCTGCTCTGATAAGTTGTTCTGTCCTCTAGCAGTTATCAGCCATTTGGGAATTAATGTGTAGGGGTGTGTTGTTTTCTTTTTTTCGCGTCATCTTCGTTTTGTGTCATTGTCTGTTTGATTTCGTTTTTAAAATGGTTCAGGGATGTTTATTTCGGATTTTCCTAATTTTGGAGTTAGTGAGCACCCCATGCAGTCAACTCCAGTCACTTCTCCTCTCAGAGGTCACTCTCCCACACAAATCAGGCTGTCTCTCTCTCACCAGTCACCACCCCAACTAGTCTCTCTCCCACCTGTCACCCCTTACAGTCACCACAGTCACTCTCCCTCTCACCAGTCACCCCCCTACCCACATCAGGCTGCTTATCTCTCTCACCAGTCACTACCCCAACCAGTCTTTCTCCCATGTTTCACCCAATATAGTCACCCCCATCATGCCCCCTCTCAGCAGTCACCCCACACATACCAGGCTGCCTCACTCTCACCAGTTACCACTCCAACCAGTCTCTCTTCCACCTGTCATCCCATAGGGTCACCATAGTCACCCCCCCCCCACCCCCCACCCAAGTTGAATTCCACCAGGGGAATTCACAGTATGCATATCCCAAAATGCCAGAGCCCCTTTCCTAACATGCAAAGGGACTGGCAAATTCAAAATATGCATTTGTGTTACATGCTTTTGTTGAGTAGAACTTGATGCTATTATTACATCACTTGTTTGTTTACACTTGTTACCAGGCACTGGCTAACAGCCCCCCCTCCCTGATAAACACCACCTTGCAACCTTGGCAACACAAACAAGTAACTAAGGAGTCAGCCAACAGGAATGCAGAACCATACCTCTCACAAACCAACTGCTCCCTCAATTGACACTTTTTAACTTATTGGTGACATTTTCAGTTAGTGTGCACTAATTATAGTTAGTGCCAGTTAGTGGCACAAAGTCCCGTTAATGCGCACTAACACGAAATACCAAATTTTATGAAATTTAGGAATTTCTAATTTTGTTTCATAGCACTTCCAAAAGAAAATAGACAGTTTTGTTGCAATTGTCTATTTCATTTAAAAGTAGACAAAGTTTCGTTTAAAATACACACCCCTATTAATGTGTAGCTTTCCATTTTCAAGACATTCTCCAAACTTGTAGAAACAAAACAGAAAAACACAGAGAAGATATCCATTCTGCCATCCCTGTGTGAATTCTAAAAGCAGGGTCAACAATTATTCAGTCATAAGCACATAAGAAGATAAGAAGTTGCCATACTGGTTCAAACCAAGAGCCCATCAAGCCCAGCATCCTATTTACAACAGTGGCCAATCCAGGATACAAGTACTTGGCAAATACCCAAACAGTAAATAAATCCCATGCTACTTGTTATACTCTGATGGTTTAGTGTGCCCATGGGCCTCAGCCCGACCCAGACCTTCTGGACCGAGCCAAGGGTTGACGGTGGCCCCGCATGGCTGAAAAATCTTGCCCTCAGCCAGGCCGGCAAGCTCCCATGGCCAACATCCAAGGATGTTGGAAGGTGAATGGTCCTCCGACCATTCCGGGCCCTTTCGGACCTGCTGCGAGCAGCATGGAGCCGCAGGCCTGGCCTGAGGTTGAGGGCAGACGGGCCTTGACATGAAGACATGACTGTGGAGTGATGCGACAGCATCCAGACGAAAAATACATGGCTGATGCATCGGCATCCGGGGACGAAGACACATGGCTGATGCAACGGCATCCAGGGACGAAGACACATGGCTGATGCAACGGCATCCAGGGACGAAGACACTTGACATCCACAAAGGCAACATGAGGCATGGACATTGGCACTGTCTCTCAGGGCACCCTACTCAGGCCACCCGCGGGACTAAGTGGCGGACCACCCTGTCCGTTACACGCCCTACACAGCCCCAAGGCTGGTCACAGACCACGACAGGAGCGGGACAGCACAGGAACACACATCCTGGACATGATGGCTCAGGAGCACAGGACAACCGTCCACCGGCAGGCTAGTCCTCTCAGGAGTACTGCATCTGAGGGACCCCCGGCCTACCGGTACCAGAAGGCTCGAGAGCGAAGAAGAGGCATGGAGTAGGAAGGAACATCACGGAAGGCAGGAACACCAGGACATAGAGGATGAAGACACCTGGACGAGGACCTCAGGCTCGAAGACTTGACATGGAACAAAGAACATGACGAGGAGCTCCTCGAAGAGAAGAAGACCTTACACAGGCTCTGGCAGGCAGGAGCCTCCAGAGCGAAGACTCCACGACGATGCAAGGCACTGAAGAACTGACGGAGCAGCCCTTTATAGGGCTGATACAGGAAATAGTCCCAAAGGTGGGGCCAAGACACTTCCTGTGTCTGGCCCTTTAAATTGTAGAGGAAGACGCGGCCACACACCTAGATGAGAGCAGGAGCTGTGCAGGACCGCAGACAGCGGCCTGCACCGATGGCTCTACGCGAAGACGTCAGAGGAGGCAGGGCTGAGCCTGGGCGCAGGCTCCAATGTCGGCAGCGGCTCCAGCCGCTGCAGGAAGCCCCGGGGGCGGCTCCAGCCGCTACTCCAGCCCGGGGCTGCGGCCTGAACGCCGCGAAGAGGCAGATGACGTCGGGGGCACTCCCAGCCCCGAAGAAGGCCGCGGCTCCGACCGCGGATCGGAGGAGAGATGCAGGCGGCCTCCGGGCCGCGTGGGCAGGCGTCAGCGAAAACAGCTGCGGTGAGTCAGTGAGCCTGCTCGTGGGGAACACCCGCGGGCAGCGTTCATAACACTACTAATGCTAGTAATAAGCTGTGGCAATTCCCTAAATCAATTTGATTAATAGCAGTTTATGGACATCTCCTCAAGGAACTTGTCCAAACCTTTTTTTAAACCCAGCTACACTAACTGCCTTAATCACATCCTCTGGGAATGAATTCCAGAGCTTAATTGTTCATTGAATGAAAATGAATTTTCTCCAATTTGTTTTAAATGAGCTACTTGTTAAATTCATAGAGTAGCCTTTAGTCCTTGTATTATCTGAAAGAGTCAATAGGTTAGCTAGATAAGTACCTGCTTCCCGTTACGATCCCTTCCCACACACCATTTAGCCAGATAAATAGTCATCCAGCTAAGGATGACTAGCTCTGAATGCGGCCAAATATTCAAATACCACCACTTAGGCACATAAGTCTGATCTTATCCAGCTAAGTGTCACTGAATATTGATTTCCCTATATCTAACTCAGACACCTAAGGAAATGGGTGTTAGCTCCCGAATGCTAGTCCAGAAATGTTATTAAATTAGTTCAATACAAAGGTATTGTCTTGTATTTTTGTTGCTGTTGTTTATTTGCAACCTCCTGACAGGGCACATAAAATAAGAGAGTGTCTGCTGCCTGTTTATGAGCTAAGCATCAGTCTCTCTTGGGTTTACAAAACATGAAAATGCCAGCAGATGGTGTAGCGGCCTGGCACAGAGGTAAGGGTGGAATTTATTAAGCTGGATAGGGAAACCCCCCCCCCACAAAATCTCATCCTTCCCTCGGTGACCCAAGCAACTGCACCCTCCTTCTTCAGTGAACTGACAGATGCCTCTCTCAAGGCCATGCTTTGGGATAAAGGAGGATCTCAGGTGAAAAGGTACTGAGAGCAAAACAAATCTTATTTCCAGTGTCTTCAGCAGCCAGAGATAAGAACATAAGAATGAACAACGTTAAAATTCACTGATTAAATTAGGGACCACAGGCTCAGCATGGATTATCAGCAGCAGCAGCAACAACAACAAAATATTCTTACTGCAAAAGCGGCTGAGTGTTTAGTACTTGCATCGCCACACAGAAATCTTCTCGGTGATGGTCCCCTCGGTACAGTTCACCCAATTTCCCAAAAGATGTTCACGAGGCAGTCGTGGCTCCATACTCATCCCGAATTGTCTTCAGACGCCACACAGAAGCCCGGTAATAATTCATTGGTCTCCTATTATTGGGCTGTTTCCAAAGACAAAAAAGTGAAAGCAATGTGAGGGTATTCTGTAACCTGTCCGATCCAGCGCACCTCCTTCCCCCTCCCCCACCCCTGTGGGGATGAGCGGTGCTGCAGACATTTACCTCTGTCTCCTCCTGTACCCAGCTAATCCAAACAGCTCAGAAAAGACCACGGGGGTTTTCCCCACAGAATCAGACTTTTATTTGCCAGACTTTTCAGCTTTAGCACTGAGAACAGATTAGACAATACATTGTCTCAACAGTCTTTGCTGCTCAGCATCTGTTTATACTAACTAAAGCTCTGAATCGTTAACAAACTTAAAATATCAGAATTCTCAATTTGCTCAGGGCGCACTCGTAAAACGTAATTAGCAGACTATTTCTCTCAGGCAATCTCAGAGGCAGATTCTGCCGCAGGGAGCAGGAATTTCTGGCCCCAGTCGATAGCTGGGCCAAGGCTAGCCTGAGCCCTGGAGAAGAAAAGGCAGGACTGAGACAAGCAGCTGGGTAACAGCAAGGCTTCCCCTCACGTGCAGTCCTGCAGGTCACCGGATCCTCATCGCTGGGAGGGGGCAGGGGTTGCTAGCTCGGACCTTGATTTCACCTGTAATGATTCTTCTTTTGCCGGCACCCCCCCGAGCCTGCTCCCTGGCTACTTTTCACAGGCAAAAGCATGAATATGTAAGAAGCTCATGCATAGTCAATCAGCGGGATGGGCGGGGACATTTCTCCATTTCAGACTGCTGGCCCCACTTTCCCATTGGGGGGTGTTGGTGGGGGGGGGGGGGGTCACTGCTCCTGCTGCAAGGCAACTCCAGACCGGTACATGATCTTCGTCCTGCAACTTCTTGACCCTTGAGCTGTCTTGCGCTGTCAGCACTATCCTGTGAGCTGACTTCTCTGACAAACTGCCCTTTGGCTGTTTTTTGTCTCCAGACAGATTTGGGTTGTTTTCCCTTCTGTGACCAGTCCCTGTCCTGGGCAGTTTTAGCTCATGATTGTGGAAATAAACTACAGTCCTTAAGTTAAATAGGCAGAACGGATAACCTGGGCACGCATTGTTATTCTGGTCAAAAGTCCTTCATTTTTTTCTCTGTTGAAACATACATGTCAGCATCTGTCTTATGTCATCGGCATCCCTCTTGTGGGGTCAGCATTCATACGGTTGCATACAGTGGTAAAAACGTCTGATATCTCCTACAAAACCAAGAGGAATATGGGCCACAACAGCCTGGTCTTCCAGCTCTTATGTTCATGCCTTAGCCTTTGCTAAGCTCAGAAGATGAGCTGCCTTCCTAATAGCTGAGGAGCTCCCCACTCAACTCTCAAAACTCTGCAGACCCTTTCCCACTCTGAACTCCACCTTATATTGACATAACAGTCTCCTTCATAACACTCACTTATTTTATTTATTTATTTATTTAAAAATATTTCTATACCGTCTTTTCAAACTAGTTTGATCAAGACGGTTTACATATTTCGATTATATAGAGCCAGTTAACCAGGAAAAAATAAAAAAAATAAAAATAGAAATAAAATAAAATAAAAAACATCAGATTTAAAAATATAGATAAGACATAGAAAGAATAAAAATACAATAAATTGTTATAGTCCCTACTCATAAAATAAATATACTAATTTTTAACAAAAATAGTCAAAGATAGAAAGGAGATAATGAATATAAAATATAACTCATATAAACCATTTTCCTTCAAAATGTATAATCGAATGGTAAATTACTACAAAGAATGTGGCTTAGAACATGAAGTAGTCAATTTTCAAGATGAGCATATGCAATCTTGAATAAATAAGTTTTAACTGCCTTCTTAAATTCGCTATGACTAATAATTTGCCTTAAGGTGTTAGGGAGAGAATTCCACAGCAGCGGTCCAGCCACTGAAAAGGCCCTCTCCCTGGTCATATTAAGTCTAGCTATTTTAACTGTAGGAATATCGAGCAAATATTGAGATGTTGATCGAAGGTGTCTCATTGGTTTATACAACCGTAAAGATGTACAAAGCCATGTAGAATCATGGTCATGAATTAATGAATGAATTATGGAGAGAACCTTATATTTTACTCGATATTTAATTGGGAGCCAATGAAGCTTATACAAGATAGGGGAAATATGATGTCTCATAGGTAGTCCTACTAAAAGACGAGCTGCTGAATCCCCTTAATAAACTGAATCCCCTTAATAAACCTCTGCCTCAATGACTCATCACTGCAACCCAACAGCAGAGGTTAAGTGACATCCCTTATCATTCACCAAAAGTTGATGACTCTCAAACTTTAGTGACCAGAACCCACTTCAGGGCCCCCATCACATATTTGTTTAAACTTTATTTCCATGCATTCAAGTGAATAATCATGGCAACCCCACTATTTTATCCATGATTTGAAGCAGACAATTTTCAGCCTGCTTGGAGTCATTGCAGATCTCAGAGAAATCTGATGCGGATCCGCTGAAATTCATTGCGGATCTGATGATCTGGAAAACTCAAGGCATATTTCCCGTGGATCTGCATCAGATTTCTGAAGATCCATGGCAGATTTTACTTAAAATGAGCTTTTTCTTTTTTTTTTAGATTTATAAATAAAATTCCAAACACATAAGAACATAGAACATAAGAACATAAGAAATTGCTATGCTGGGTCAGACCAAGGGTCCATCAAGCCCAGCATCCTGTTTCCAACAGAGGCCAATCCAGGCCACAAGAACCTGGCAAGTACCCAAACACCAAGAAGATCCCATGCTACTGATTCCAGCAATAGCAGAGGCCATTCCCCAAGTAAACTTGATTAATAGCAGTTAATGGACTTCACCTCCAAGAACTTATCCAAACCTTTTTTGAACCCAGTTACTCTAACTGCATTAACCACATCCTCTGGCAACAGATTCCAGAGCTTAATTGTGCATTGAGTGACAAAGAATTTTCTCCGATTAGCTACTTGCTAACTTCATGGAATGCCCCCTAGTCCTTCTATTATCCGAAAGTGGAAGTAACCGATTCACATCTACTTGTTCAAAACCTCTAATGATTTTAAAGACCTTTATCATATCCCCCCTCAGCCATCCCTTCTCCAAGCTGAACAGGCTTAACCTCTTCAGCCTTTCCTCATAGGGGAGCTGTTCCATCCCCTTTATCATTTTGGTCACCCTTCTCTGTACCTTCTCCATTGCAACTATATCTTTTTAGAGATGCGGCGACCAGAATTGTACACAGTACCCAAGGTGCTGTCTCACCAGGGAGTGATACAGAGGCATTATGACATTTTCCGTTTTATTAACCATTCCCTTCCTAATAATTATGAAATAGCAATGGTGATAATCCAAAATCCATAGACAATATTTCAGTTTAAAAAAATAAATTTAAATTTCTCATAACATCTTCAAGCTTACAGTTTGCAGAATCATGTCAAAGGTCTTGCTGAAATCCAAGTACATTACATCTAGCATTCTCCCCTGATCTCTCTGGTCATCCGGTCAAAGAAATTGATTATATTAGCTGGACAAGACCTACTTCTGGTAAAACCATCCTGCCTCGGATCCTGTAGGCCTGTATTTCTGAAAATTCACTTTGTGAAGAGGCACTACATCTGCCTGCCTCCAGTCCTGTGCTCCTTACTCTTACTGCAAAGAAGAATTTCATCCCCTAGTCTGTATCGCTTCCTTCGTTTTTTGCAGCCCAAATACATGGCTGCATGTTTTAGCATTAAATCTTAGCTGCCAGACACTAGACCATTCCTCAAACTTTGCTAGATGTGTTTGGGTGTCTTCTCTGTAGCAAAATTTTGGTGTCATCCGCCAAAAGACAAACCTTTTCTGATAGTCCTTCCCCGATATCATTTACAAAAACGCTGGTAAGATCTCTTCCGTATTACCGTCAGTAACGCCCCCCTCTCCTTGACGTGAACTCCATTTGCCACTTCCCTTTCTCACCCGCACTCAGACGCAGTACGAATACAAAGTACCCTCAGACCTTTGCACCTCCTTTTCATGTGGGCACCTTTCCATGGAAAATAACGCACGCAGAGCTGAAAATACAATCTACATGCATTAGTTTCCTTCCCCTAAGCACGTCCCTGCCAACACCTTTTCTAAATGCGGCTAAGAATATGTGTGCATTGTGGGTCAATGTGTGTCCTTATACTTGCATTGAGGGAAAGCATTTTTTCAGATGGCCAGTGAATGCAGGTAACTCCCTCTACTCCTCGCTGTAAATGGCTTCTGAAGATTGTCCACCCGGTCTATTAAAGAAAATCAGAGTCAAGCCAAGCCAAAGCTCATTCTGATCGGCCAAGAAAAAACAGCATGGGGGGAGCAATGATTTTGGCTCTCTGAACCTGTCTGCTTATCCAGGCCATGGAGAACTGCCCATCCTTCATTTAACTGGCCATAGGTGCATGTCAATATATGTGTCGCTCCCAGCCATTGCCTCTCCAGCAGCAATGCCTCTCCTTTTCAATAGCAAACAAGAGTCCTGCGAGAAGAAACTTGGAGGGGAAAATGAATTACATTTCTTAAAACTACTATCAATTATTACTCTTCAGCTGGAATGTGTACAGATATCTCTTTGGTTTAACTGCAGTTATTACTGGAACAAAATAATAGTCCGTCCATGACATCTTTTTTATTTTTACACTGCACTCTCATTTTCCTTTCATTTTCTTTTTTTTTTTTTGTAACATCAGAGCTTTCTTTTATATAACCAGTAATGCCGCAGACTAACAAAACCATTGTTGGCTCCGGCTCCGAATCGTACCATTCACCAGTGTCATCTGACAGAAAAGAGTGTCCTTGTGGCTTCGTGAACATTCACATACAATTTCTTTTAGCAATTTGTTTTTCTGATTATCCTCACAGGATAAGTTCTTGGAGGAGAAGTCCATTACCTGCTATTAATTAAGTTGACTTAGAGAATAGCCACTGCTATTACTAGCAACGGTAACATGGAATAGACTTAGTTTTTGGGTACTTGCCAGGTTCTTATGGCCTGCATTGGCCACTGTTGGAAACAGGATGCTGGGCTTGATGGACCCTTGGTCTGACCCAGTATGGCATGTTCTTATGTTCCTAGCCTGGTTGGAAATGCGAGGCAGCAAGACCACCATTAGGAAGGAGATTGCAAGACGGCAGGACAGAGGGGGAAGCAGTTGTGTCGGAGAGGTAACTCAATAGGGAGGCTGTGCGGGGAGAAAGGTATTAAGTGAGTACAAGGCAGAGGAATGTACAAGGGGGCGGGTGGATGTGTGCGACCCCTGTCTGGGTTCACTAGAAAGGTGCCATGCAGTAAAACGTAGAACATTCCAGTAAAGGGAGGTTCCAGAAGGCGTGTATCTAGGGTGAATGAACGGGATTTTCCTGCCCCCTCCGACCCCCCCCCCCCAAAGGGGATGGGTTTGGGGTGCGGTTATCAAAGAGCTTACAATCTCTGAAACTAGCCCCCGAGGCCTTCAGGGCTAGGTAGCGGTTGAGGAAGTTTGTTGGAGGAGCAGTAGAGAGCTCCCACCAATATGGCTGCAGGCCTCCAAGGAGGAGAGGTCCACCAGGAAGCCGGTTCTGTCTGGGGATGCTGTGAGAGAGAAGCCTTTTTTTTTTTTCCCAGTCTGTGGTCTGAGATAAAACCTCAACCTTGGTGGGGAACCTGATGGGAACAGCTTCTGAGGATTTTTGATCAAGCGACTGAAGAGAACAAGGAACTGGGAGTAAGAACTGGGAGGTTATTTGTGAGTAGACTGAGAAGGTGCCTTTGATATGAAGTGCAGGACTGCATTTCTTAACTTTTCCAATATTTTCCAAACTTTCTGGAGTTTTCTTTTTTTTCTGTTTTGGAACACCATCCTGGTGCGGACTATTGCAGGTTTTTTGTTTTTTTTTGTGTGGTGTGAATCTCCCCTATTCCCATTGGAAGGAACCCTGGTTCTGGAGCTGCAGGCAGGTCTTTTCCATTCCCGCAGTCAACAATGGCGACCCCCGATGAAGGGAGGGGGTTACATATGCAGGGGGGGCATCATCTGTTGGGGGGGGGCATCCAGGACATTGCCTTCCCCAAAATATTGACTGCTAGTGCCCCTACTCACTTGGCAAAGTAGCAGTTAATTATACTTCAGGAAGTGTAACTAAATTTCTCTAAGCAACAAGGCCAAGGTAAATGTAACATGCCTTCACAAACACCACATAAAATGATGGCTGAGGTCATTACCATGATATTTGCATAATTATCATGTATGGGTACGTCCAAAAACTAAAGTGATTATGTTATTTTTAATGTGTCCACACATTGGTGTTACCTCATGCATGCATTAAACACATTTTAGTGTGAGCATTAGTGTTCACGTCATTTAGTAAAAAGGCCGCTAAGCAAATCATTTGCAAACAGCAGAGGTCCCCAAAGCATGCCACTTTCTGCCCTACACTAGGCATGGGCTATTCTTCCATTAGGCAGACTAGGAAATCATTTTGAATGCAGCACTTTTGAGGGTGGCATTAGGGGCCTTGCTGTTCCTGAGCACATAGGGCTCTGCTCTAATGACTCTATTGGCAACCATTTGCTCCAAATCTCAGGCAGCAGAAAACAGTCCTCTGCTTTCTTCTTCAGCCCCTCCCCTCCTAGGCAGTGTAAAGGGAACAGACAAGGAGGAGGGTGAAGCTCGAAGGGACAGAGCAGAACAAGGAAGAGCCACTGCACCACCTAACTTGTAGTTTCTGTGTATTCTCTAGAATATCCTTCCACCCTGTGTATTCTCTGGAATATCCTTCCACCTGCTCTCAGAACCGACCCCTCCACTCCCACCTTCCGAAAGAACCTTAAAACCTGGCTCTTCCAGAAAGCATTTACATCCAGATAAACAACACCCCCTCCACCTCCTTCGCCCCCCAGTCTCCCCTGCCACTGGTCATAGTTAATTTACCTTCGAACTCTCTCCATAAAAAGACATGATGTTAAGCATATTATATTTGTAGTACCTTCTTATATAACTGTTAATTGTACTTGCTTGTTATCCCAGTTAAGCTGTTAATTGTGCTTAGCTAGTTATCCAATTTAAGCTGTTACACTGTATCAAGTCATTATAAGGAGAGCCTTAGACTTATTGTTATATGTAAACCGATGTGATATGGCAAATCGAATGTTGGTATAGAAAAATAAATACATAAATATTCCAGCTTGCTCTGTTTTCCCAATAGGAGATGTAATGCCACTAATAAATTTGGATTTTTATCCTGTCTTTCCAAATTACTACTACTTAACATATCTATAGTACTACTTGATGTACGAAGCGTTGTACAAAAACATATAAGAGTCAGTCCCTGCTTAACAGAGCTCAGAATCTAATCAAGACGAACCACCCAGGGCAAGAGACAAATAACGCTCAAGGCAGCTTATAACATTTTTAGAATTCAGGTACAGTAAGTCCTTGCCTCCAAAGCGTTTACAATATAAGTGGCTACCTGAGGCAGCAGCTTTCCTTGGTTCTAAACCTATATCTTTAACCACTAGTCCACTCCTTTTCCCTGCCAGGAAGAAGAAAAATGCTGTTCTAGGACCCAGCGTAATATTTGAAGTATTGTCTTTTCATAGTGTTGTTGCTGTTTGAGTTCTGGGTGTTAGTGCTGTTTTTTGATATGGAAGGTTTGCTATATTGGTTCTGAGTAACTTTTTGCTGGGATTAGTATAATTCATAACATAAAGGATAAAGTTTGTATCTCTGTTACTGAGGAGAGAAATCAATTAGAATTTTTTCTTATGGTGAATATCAAGGAGCAGTATCCTAGAACAGTCCAGTCAGCCATTTCAGAGACTACATGCAATCAAGGCGATATGGATTTCTTTTATGTATTTTCTAATTCTTTTTTTTTCAGTCTACCTCCAAAAATCACAGAAGACACATTCATCAGACACTGTGACATAATTTCTGAAACATATTTATATTATGTAAATATATACTGTGTATGAAACAAAGTCTAATATTTAAAATAGGGACAATTTTCAAAGAAGCCAATATTTATAGCTGGATAACTGTTCAATGCTGCTCCTCCAAGGGGAGGAGCTAGCAATTTATAATACTCTGTAGGCAGAGCTAATGGTCTGTAGTGGGTTGGCTCCCACAGAATGGTGGTTTGTAGGATACCACTCGTAGTGGAACTGGTGAATCCCTGGGCCGATGGCAGATGACAGCGCCCCCAGGAGGAGATCCTGAGAGGGACCACCGGCTAGGCTGGAGTATAGACAACACACAGATAGATCTTTATTTGACTGGCAGTTGAACCACCAGAGGTAGCAGTAGTGAGATGATTTGTCCGGTAAGGCTGAAGTCCTTCTGATACTGGAATATAATCTCTGGGTCGCTGAGCTGTAGAGAGAGACTAGAAGTAGTGAGTAGACAGGGTATACTGGATACAAGATGGTACACTCACAATAGTAGATGTCTGCAATGGTCTCTATGCCACAGAGAGTCTTCAGTACATTCAGGAACAGGAGCCGTAGGCGAGCACTGGTTCCTATAAACAGTCTGAAATAAGAACTCACAATAGCTGTATATGAAATGGCTTCTAGAGTAGAAGAGAGTCTGTAAAGGATTCATGGAACATGGGCCCTCGAGGAGCGAGTACCAGTTCCTATCTGCAATCTTGCCAATATAACTCTCAATCTCCATACCTGCGATAACATCTTGGACGGAAGGGAGTCTTCAGAGCTATAGGAATGTAGGCCCTCGTGGAGCGAGTACCGATTCCTATCTACAATAGAACTCACTGTGTTCACATCTGCGATTGCTTCCAGGCAATGAGGAGTCTTCTGAGTATTCAGGGACGTAGGCCCTCGAGGAGCGAGTACCGGATCCCGTCTTGGCAATCTAAAATCAAAGAAGAGAGAGCAGAGCCCCCGTGGAGCGGGTATTCCTGGTAAGTTTGAAAAGGCCGAGCAGTGGATAAGGATTCCCCTCGCTGACTCGGATCGCTGTTGCAAGTAGCGTGGACTGCCGAAGCAAGTCCTGTTGGAGTCCCTTGCTAACTCGTTAGAGGTTAGCAAAGACCTTTTAAAGTGAAAATGGATGATGTCACCACGCCCTGAGGTTCACGCCCTTGCAGGTACAAGTCTGGAGCGCGCGCTTACGTCATCAAGAACATGGTAGATTGGTAGCGTCAAACCAGCCCGGGGATGCTGAAGAAACACGGCAGGGAGCTGCCGCAGCTGCAAGCTGTCCTTCAGGCCCGGAGGAAGTTGCCACAGAGGTAGAGAGGGTGGAGCGAGGGCATAGAGTAGGCACGAACGCAACAATAACTTAAACATAATCGGATATTCTTTTGTATAAAGTTATTCGGCTATGGTTAGCCAGATAACTTTACACTTAACTGGCTATATTCAAAGGAACTTAGCCAGTTAACTGGGTGATTCATCAAGCCGAGTTAGGGCTCTAACGCACGTTATATCGCTTATATCGCGCAATATGTGTGATATTTTGCATCTCCCCTCCCAGATATCCTGCCCTATTACAATGACCTTCTTTGCGTGTGATTTGCATGCATGAATAATGCAAACGCATGTAAAGAAGGTCATTACTAGTCAATTTTATGTATTAATGTAATCTCGGCCGACCGAGGTGGTGGTCAGCTGCGATTGCAGCAGGAGGCCCAGGACCTGAGGCTCCCACCGCACATTTAAAGTGGCAGGAAAAAAAAAATGGCTGCAGATGGGGAGGTTAAGCGGGGGTCAAGTGCTGAACCCTGTCTCAAACTGGGGTCGCCAGTCAAGGCAACCCCAACTCCCTCAGAAAGTGAAAAATAGCTTAAAATATGTGTGTTGCGACAGCCCCCCCCCCCCATCCCTTCTCCTACCCACCCCCTCTAAAGGTCAAAAACACAAACCCCCCCCCCCCTTCCAGCACCCCGAAGGTCCAACACATGAATACTCCATTCCCCAGCACTCCGAAGGTAAAATATATGGACCCCCACCCCCTGCCCCCCCGAAGGTCCACATGGCTGGGGCAAGGTCAGGTCGGTGCCATTTTGGAAAATGGCGGCAACCGGGCTGGGTGCAAGGAATCACCTGGCCCCAACACAGGATCCAATTTAAGGTACGGGAGTTCTGGAGGGGGGTGAGGGGGCTCCTTAACTTCTTTTTTGGGGGTGGGGGATTTGTATCTTTTGCCTTTGGGGGCGCCATGGGAGTGGGGGGTTTGGGTGTTGGACCTTCAGGGGGGGTGGGGGTTGTAGTGTTGCCTTTGGGGGGGGGCTTGGTATCGGGGGCCAGGGCCATGTTCCTGTGTGCTTTGGGGAGGAGGGAAGGGGGCCTGCTGTTCATTTTTTTTTTAACTTTGACACATTTTGGTGGTGTTGTGGCCGCCTCAGCTGCTAGCCCCGGGTTGAGACGGAGGTCAGCACTGGCCCCTGCTCTACCTCCCTGTTTGGCCGCGAGTTTTTTTTGGGGGGGGGGGCCAGCAGCCCTGTAAGGCGATGGCGGTCCCATGAGGTTGGTGCCATTGTGTAAAAATACATCTCAGCTTGATGAATCTGGGGTAAGTTTGATTCCTTTAAAGAAATTACAAAACAAAATACATTGCGGGCCTACAGCCCCAAACCTGTCCCCCACCTCTCTCCCACTTGAGTTACAAAGGCTCTAGGGGTCCAAACTTGCTGCCCTCTCCCCGAAACAGCCCCTTTCACTGCATAAAAAAAAATTATTTGGGCCAGGAGCCCCCCTGCTCCCGCTTTTATTGTAAGTCTCCCACCCCCACCCTTCTACCCCCCCCCCCCCCCCCCCCCCCCCCCCCCCCCCCCGTACCTTCATTGCAGTAGCTGTCTCCCGGATTGAGGCGGCCTCCTGTGTGTGGTTTTTCCAGGATTGCTCTGAGAGGGTTGGGAGCGGGGTGACCACGTTTTGTGGAGATTATTATCAAAATCTCAGGGTGGAGGGGTGCCCTATGGGCCTGCAGCACGAGGCTGAAAGCTCACGTAGGATGCCTGCTACCCACGCACCAGCCCTGTACTCTAAGCAGGATACCGCGCCATTGATTAAATAGTGACCCTCTTCAGCACTAGCGCCACCTCCCAGGGTCTGATCACTTTAATGCCTCTTTGGTCCTAATTATCCTTCTCCTTTCTGTTTCTTTGCGCGCTTCTTTTGCGGCGCCAATGTGCAAACTGCGGACATCCTATGCCCGCCCCCTGCCAATGGACTTCAACAGAATCCGAAGTGGATTAGATTTACAAAATCGGTTAGGCCTGAAGCCACGTGACCGCTCTGTAACGTCTTTCATTTCCCGCCCCCCGGCGCCTGAATGATAACTCCCAGCGTTTTCCCGGGAACGCTGTGGCCCACATCGGACTCTTTTTCGTTTCCCTCTCTCACGCGGCAGCGGCCCCCTTTCCCCTCTTGTTCCAGTCTTCGGATGTTACGCGCCTCCCGGGATTCTGTCTAAATAACTTTCACATCACTTACTGCCATCCTGAGAGAATCCCGTGCGGCGCTTACTGATTTATTAACTTTCTCCCCTTCCCTCTGTCAGAAGCCCTCCAACCACCAGCAGTGGATTTCCTGCTAAATTGCTATTTAAATCCAGGTCTCACCTGTCCTCGTCTTCAGCGCAATCCTCTTTATCTCTTGTAAGTGCTTTTTTTTTTTTTTTTTAATATGTTAGCCTTCCCTAAATCATTCTCTGTATCCTTATTTAACTCCTCTCTGAAAGGAAAGGCTGGATAGCTTAAGCATTTATTTTATCAACCAGATATAAAATGTTAATCCCTTCAGGTTGATTTCGGTTTCGCGGACTCATTTTTCTCCCGTAAAAACATTTGCACCGGTAAATTTTCTCTTCTTTATTTTTATACTCGCTGCGGTCCTCCCCAGAGGAAATTTCTTGTAGAGATGCGAACGCCTTTTCTTTTTGCTTCTGCCTCTGCCGATGATTGTGCCAATTTCATTTTCAATTTTCTAAACTCTGTCTCCCTTGGGATACTTTTCTTCATGCAGTATTTGCCTAAGTATCCCCCATGGGGGGTCTTAGCATCTTCACCCTCCCACATGGTTTCCCATTTAAGCCCAGACACATCCTACAACACTGCGTTTCCAAAATTAGATAGTGAAGGGTTTTTTAAAAAATATATTTTCACAGCATATATCAAAAGCGACAATGTTTTGATTGCCATCAGCCCCCCTCTTCTGTTTTCTGTACGCCCTCAGCCGCATACGGAAGTGGTATTCGGTGACGGACCTCGTGTTTCGCGAATAGATTGGGTTTTCAGGATATTCCTAATGAATATGCACGAGGCGGATTTCCGTGCACACTAACTCAATTGTTTCCTAATCTTATCTCGTCTCGTCTACGTCCATTAAGGACATTCTGAAAACCCGACGGCGTTTGCCGTACGCCGTGGTCCACGTGACACGTGCACACTCGCCAGGGAAGCTGCCAAGGGTATTGGATGTCCTAGGCTGATCTCCTCCCTCTTACAAACCTGCCTAACGGGGGCAGCTCTCACACGGCATCCCCTTCTCTCACTCGACTCACGCTGCTCCCGCCTTCTGCCCAGTCTTGCATCCTGCTCCCTTTGCCCTGCTGTCCACAGTATGCAGTATCTCTTTTCCCTATCGCCCTGTCCAGCATCTCTCTTCTCCCTGCCAGCATCTTCCTTTTCCCCCCCTTATTCCCTGCTAAGTACATTGTATTGCCAGGCATCATCTCTCTCCACCCCCTATCCCACCGGAATCCTCTCTCTCCACTCAACTCCACCTTCACCTGCCCAGCACCACCACCCCCCCTCCATCCAACTAGCACCTTCTCTCCACAACTTCCCCTCCCACCCAGCTTCCTTTCTATCTCCACCTCCACATCTACCCAGCATCCATTAACTTCCCCGCTTGTGACGCTTGTCTTAAAAGTAGGTAAGCGGCACATGGAGTTTTCTTGTCACCCCCAAAAATTTGGCATCCTAGGCGACTGCCTAATTTTCCTAATGGAAGAGCTGGCCCTGACCAGGAAGGCTGGAGAGAAGTCTCCCAGATTCAGGCTCATGCCGGCTCTACAACCGGTAGGGGTCACCGTAGGAATGGTAGCTGTTCCCCCCTCCCCCCACCCCCTCCCCTTCTTGGAATCCAGCACATTCAGGCCAATGTAATATCAAGCGTGCAAGCAATGTGCCTCCAAAGCGGGTAACAGCTAATGGCCTCATCTACATGGAATTTACATGTGACGAGTGCTATTAGCTGTGCGCGAGTTTGGATGCGCGTATTGGACCCGCTGATCCCCTTGTTGCATGGGGGGGGGTTACGGACACACGTCCAAAACGCGTATCCAAGCACTCGTTAACCTGTGCGCTAGGCTCGGTGCACGATATTGCACCTGCCTTCCTGGCAGTCCTGACCGCAGCCTGTTCTTCCCTCAAACTATAGAGCCCAACATGGGTTTCCTGTGCTGCCAGCCCAATATCCTATTCCCAATGTTGCCCAAATTCTTTGTTAAATAATACTAGAAGTTATCAATTGAAAAATGTATAAACTCCCTGCCTTGATCATTTCGCACTCAATGACCGGATAAGTAAAGCCGCTCCTGTCTACCATTTCTATTGCGCGTCCCGGCCGCGTTCGCTCCGTGGCCGGCCCTGCACATCTCGCTATCCCGTCAACTAGCTCCGGGCACTCCGCCTCCGCAGTCGCAGTCAGTTCGCGGTGTCCCTGGCTCCCCCACTCACAGTCTCCCGTGCAAGCCTCACAGCGAAGCTCCCGTCAGGGCTTCACGTTGTCGGCGTCCTCGGCCCCACCCCTAGGCGAGCGCGCGGCCAACCTGCAGCCCTTTAAAAGGCCAAGGGTGGGAAAATCTTCAGGGGCACGTCACGTATGCCGGATACTTAAGGCGAGGCCCTGCTTCCTGTTCCTCGCCTTGGCAATTGGGTCATACACACCGGTGTAGTTTGTTTGCCTGTTCCAGTGTCTCCTGTTCCAGAATCTTTCCTGGTAGTACACTTCGGACTGATCTCACAGTACTGACCTTTGCTTGTTCTTGACCACATCTGAGCGCTGCCTGGAACCGACCTCTGACTGTCCACTGGCCTCGTCTGATCGCTGCCTGGAACCGACCTTTGCCTGTCCACTGACCACGTCTGATCGCTGCTTGGAACCGACCTCTGCCTGTTTACTGACCACGTCTGACCGCTGCCTGGAACTTGACCTCTTCCTGACCTGACTATGCCTGGACTGACTACTGGTACTGACCCCTGCTTCGGCTGACCATTCTGGACTGATACTCTGGCCTTGATCCTCGCTATCCACTCGATCAGTCTCTTCTGGCCTCCTGTGTTTCCTGAACCTGCTTGCTTGGACATTGACCGCGCACCCTTGTGGGCACTCCCCTGTGCTTCCTCTCTAGGAGACCCTGCGAGGCCCTCCTAAGACCAGGTGGCCCGGGTACCAAGGGCTCAACCTGCGGAAACCCTGGGTTGCAATTGGTGAAGCTCCAGCTAGCCTCTGTCTCCTCCTGAGCTCCGCCTCCTGGTGGCATGCGCTCTCTGGGTCCGACCAGAGGGCCGTACCAATCCTGCACCAGGCCAAGGGTCCACTTCCAGTGCAACAGGTTGCCAAGGCCGTGGACTCGGTGGAGTCTCCAGCCTTGCAGGCCATCCCTGGCCTAGCTGCTCATGTCCGAGAGCAACAACAAACCTTGGAAACATTAGCCTCATCTGTGGAGAGATTACGGTCTCAGCTAGAGGATTCTATTATGGCCAATTCAGGGGTCTGGCTCAAAACCCTGCCCCTGTGGGCATCATTGGCCTTCCGAGCTCCATCCCATTTCAATGGGGATCCGTGCCTCTGCCGAGGCTTCATCAACCAATGCTTTATGCAGTTTGCAATGCAACCCTCGCTGTTTCCGAATGAAACAACCAAGATCACATTCATCCTCTCACGTTTTGAGGGGAAAGCCGTGGCATTGGCTTCCCCACTCTGGGAGTGTTCTGAGCCACCCTCCGCTATCTCACCCAGTTCATTGCCATTTTCCGACGGACCTTCGAGGATCCTGGCCGACAGGGAGCCTCACAATCTTCTCCACCTCCGTCAAGGCTTGCATTCGCTCACTGAATTCACAGTAGAATTCAGAACACTGGCCACAGAACTGGGGTGGCAGGAGGACTGCCTACGGGCACTCTACCTAGAGGACCTGTCTCCTGCCCTTAAGGACGAGCTGGCTGCTCGTGAGATTCTCACATCTCTAGAATACCTGATTTCCCTGGTTGGCAAGATTGACTATCGTCTACGACAACGGCACCAGAAAGTAAAGGTTCTCCGGCCTCCTGCTTTACGCCCAACTCGTGCAGCAAGTCCCCAGTTGAAGGCCTTACCGGCACCTCCTCCATCACCTGATGAACCTATGCAAATAAATCGTAGGCGCTTGTCTCCAGAGGAGCGCCTCTGGCACAAGAAGCAAGGCCTTTGCCTATATTGTGGTAGTTCCGGACATCTCCTACAATCCTGCCCCGTACGTCCGAGAAACTGCAAAGTCTGAGCCCAGCAGGGGTCCTGAGCTTGGGCACTACTGTTGCTGGCCCTCAATTATTACTTCCTGTATCCCTCCTTAGGGAGTCATGCTCCTTTGCCACTACCACACTCGTGGACACTGGGGCGAGTGGCAATTTTATTCTGGACGATATTGTCACACTACTCCAGATCCCACTTCAACCACTGGAGGTACCTCCAGGGAAAGCACCTTCCCGGACGCATTACTCATCGCACCGTGGCTTTCTGCCTCACCGTGGGAACCCTCCATGATGAGGAGATTTCTCTTCTCTTTTAGTTTTGAAACGTTCCACACATCCTGTAATCCTAGGACTTCCTTGGCTCCAAGTACACGCACCCCAATTTGACTGGCAATCCCTGCAGCTAACTCAGTGGGGCCCCCAGTACCAAGATCACTGTCTGCGACAGGTGTCCCCAGCGGTTAACATTTTGAACAGTACGACCCTTGCCAGGTTACCTGCTCCGTATTCTGACTTCAAAGATGTGTTCTCCAAACAAAATGCTGACATCCTGCCTCCACTCCGAGAATTCAATTGTCCCATTGAACTCCTTCCGGGAGCCATGCCCCCCCCCAAGGGCAGAACCTACCCTCTCTCGCTTCCGGAAACACAAGCTATGTCAGAATACATTAAAGAAAATTTGAATAAAGGATTCATAAGACCCTCCGATTCTCCGGCAGGAGCCGGATTCTTCTTCGTGAAGAAGAAAGATGGCAGTTTACGCCCTTGCATAGATTACCTTGGGCTAAATGCTGTAACTCGCAAGGATTGTTATCCTCTGCCACTCATTAGCGAACTATTTGATCACCTACAAGAAGCTCAGATCTTTACGAAATTAGATCTCCGAGGGGCATAACCTTGTACGTATACAACCAGAGGACATTTGGAAGACCACCTTCAATATGAGGCACAGCCACTACGAGTACTTAGTAATGCCTTTCGGACCTTGCAATGCCCCTGTGGTCTTTCAGCGTTTGATGAATTAGATCTTCCTGGACCTACTATATTCATTTGTCATGGTATATCTGGATGATATACTGATCTTTTCCAAAGATCTGACATCTCACCGCTCACATGTTCAAACAGTCCTCCAACCCCTTAGAGACAATCACCTTTAAGCAAAGTTAGAGAAGTGTATTTTCAAACAGACACGCCTACCATTCCTGGGCTACATCATCTCCAATCGTGGCTTCACCATGGACCCTGAGAAACTCCAAGGGATTCGAGACTGGCCCCAACCAGTAGGCCTCCACGCCTTACAAAGATTCCTCGGATTTACCAATTATTATAGAAACTTCATTGCTAACTACTCCACGTTAGCTGCTCCACTCACGGCCATGACTAGGAAAGGAAGTAACCTTCAAGTTTGGAGCCCCAAGGCCCAATCTGCCTTCCACGTCTTGAAAGAGGCCTTCTGCACCAGTCCATGTCTACGTCATCCAGATCCTAACCGCCCCTTCATCGTCGAAGTCGATGCTTCCGCCATTGGAGCTGGGGTGGTCCTGAGCCAATATTCCCCCCAAAGGGGTCTTAGTACCCTGCTCCTTCTACTCACACAAGTTTTCTACCACGGAGCAAAACTATACGATTGGGGGACCATGAATTCTTAGCAGACACCCAGACGTCCTTGCATGTCCATGCTCGGAGGCCACGATCTTGGACGTCCGGCTGGGCGCTCAAGGCAGCGGCCATGGACGTTGGAAGGCAGCGGGGCCTCCCCTCCGATCATGGACGCCCGGAAAGAAGTGGGAATGTCCATGAACGGAATCCATGACCTTGGACGTCCAGCCGGGCGCTCAAGGCAGCGGCCATGGATGTTTGGAAGGCAGCCGGGTCTCCAATCATGGGCGTCCATGCTCGGAGGCCCCGACCTTCACAGACGCCCGGACATCCTTGAACGTCCTTAAGCGCCCGGACGTGAAAGGTTGGGGGTGGCCTCCGATCAAGGACGTCCAGATGCTCAGGGCAGTGGCCCCAGTGTCCATGCGGGGTCTGTAGAAAAGAACCATCCACTTACCTGCTGGAATGACATTTGAAATGACAGGTATGGTGCCAGCGCACCCTGGATACTGTATAGGCGCTGTATACCGCTCTATACAGTAAAATGGATTGCGAACGCCTACCGCTTCATAAGCGCGCTTTTGACGCTCCTTTGCCGCCGCTTGGATTTGCGTCTAATTTGAATACTGAATCGAGCGGCTTGCGAACTAAAATGTGCGCGTGTCAAACGCGCGGGCGCCCGGCTCTGCCGCACTTTTTTTTATGTGTCGGTACTGTATCGGCCTGTTACAGCCTTAGGCACGCGTGAAGGGTTGTGCAGCAGGGTGCGTTCCCCCCCTCTTCTCAGCGGGGAGTGAAGCTTTCCAAGCTGCTCCTTAACTGGTGGCAATAGCAAGCTGCTTCACCAAAGCAGAAGCTTTGGCAGGCGGGGCGGCAGTCGCAGCAGCTTCAGCCTCCCTCTCTTGTCAGATCCTTGCCAAACGATTCTCCAGGGCCAGGTTTGCTAACTTTCAGCTGCTCGGTGTAAAACCTGACCAGGATCACAGAAAAAAGGGCTGTAAACAGTATGAGAGGCCTGCAGCCTCTTTCAGCCACATGTCCTGCTTCTCTTTCAGTGTGTTGAGTCCCAGAGGTTTGTAATGCGTCATTAAATACCATAGTAGTACCCTACCACTTTATTTATTGATTGATTAACTTGATTTATATTTCTACTTTTCTGCCCTTGGATTCTTTTCAGGTACTGATTTCCTAACATCAGTCGCTTCATGATTTTACTGAGCCGGTCTTGCCTTCGGTTCTTTAATGGAGCTCTTCTCAAAGCTACTTACGCAGGTAAATTAGCCTGACCCATCCCCACCCCACCCCTGCCCATCATTTTGGACCCCTCTCTCTCTTTGGTGAGTGGTGCCAGATATTCGGATTGTCCCCAATAGCGATTCCGAGTTTATTCGAGGTATGCTCAGGGCAAACATCGCTTTGAAAGAGCTTAAAAAAAACAAAACCACCCCCCCCCCCCAAGATTCACAGCATGCACTTTTTTTTTTCCCCCACGCTGACTCCCGTCATTTTCGAAGGGAAGAGATTTCCCATTTTTCTTTGCTTCCCACGGGAAATGGCCTGTGCCTCCTCACGCCCTCTTTCACGCTTATCGCATGCCATTCACACGGAATGCACGAAAAAAAGCGTCCGGACGGAGATCTGAAAAGGGATCATTTCGGCAGGCTTTCTTGATGCTTTTAGGAGGACAGTATATATCGATTTTGCCAGCGGAGTTCACGGCGCTTGTCTTTACAAAAGTGCATCGGCAGACGCTGCTTACGGTGCGGCCAGTCTAACACATTCAGCAGCCACCGATACACTTTGCTGTCAATCACATCCTCTCTTAACATCCATGAACCTCCTGAGGTTTAACACTTGACACTGGCACCCGTGGCCATCAGTCAGGCACCATTAAACGCATCAAAAATAAACCCGATCTAAAAATGTGTTCATCAGTTTTTCACAAAACCAAAATGTCTTATTTTTCTCTTTTTGACTTCCTTTCTGTGGGGCGAGTGATCCCTGAAACAGAGCTGCCAGGCATCTGACACCGTTTCTTCAGAGGGGGAGGTTAATCCCAGCACGTGGAGGAGCAGCACGTCGGGGCAGGGGCTACAAGAGAAACGTGGCAGATTAGAAAGATGGGCCACGGATGACAATGCAGAACATGGCAACACGCTCCACACCTCCTCCCAAAAGTCCACTGGACTGCAGGACTTTGGGCCTTGTATAAAGCTGCATCATGAACTGCGTGTGCTCAGGTATCAATGAAAATCAAACGTCGACACAGACGGCTACAACATGCAAGGAAGGAAAGACACCCGATTCAACCACCTCGAGGCGCATGACCCATCACACACAAACAACATGTGTAACCCCCCAGGCTGGCAGTCCCGGATAGAGGGGCCCAGAGGCCGTAACTCAAACACAGCGCTTACTCTATATCTCCCTGTAGCATTGTAAAAACTCTGAGCAGTCAGGAGTCCCCCGAGTGGGGGTGGGGGAGAGAAACCCTCAAGGCCCTTGGCACTGCAAACACTTAAGACCCAGTTCAAAATGTTTGTACACAGCAGTGACGATAACAGCACTGATGAGCATTAACGTCTCTTAAGCAGTCAGAGGCGCACACTGGAAGCTGGCTTGGTCTCCAACATTACTTTTACTTTAATTGACATAAAGTGACGAAAATGTTCTTTACGGTCGGTTGTTTTGCTTTTGCAGAGGGCAATAACGCAAAGGAATTTACCCAGGCAAAAAAAAGGCGTTTTGCCTGCATGAATTGATTGTGGTAAAAATGGTCCACGCGGCTGAAAGTCTGTGCGTTGGTGCAGGAGCTTGCGGCCTCTTTGCTGCGTTAAGAGGAGGAGTCCTCTTAAGTGGGGGTGAGGAAATGAAGAAGCGTAGCTTGCCTCGTCGACGCTCCGCTCAAAGAAAACCCACGGCAAGAGCAGATGCAAATGTCTGCTGGTGCGAATTTTTAAAATTAAAAGTGTGTCTGCACACTTTCGCTCTGAAACCTTGCGGCAAGGTCCGCAGATGGAGAGCCCCAGGGCTTTGTTTCAAAACAGATGGGTTTAAAGCCTGCCCCCCTGTTTGTTCCTTATTAGTAAGGGCGTTTACATGACAAAAGTTTCATATAGTTTTTCTTTTCTTTTCTTTTTTTCATTTCGTTCCTTGTATATTCGGTACCGTTTCGTTTCAGGCAAAATGAAATCAACAAATGTAACCTGGGCACTTCTCGGGTTACCAGTGAGCCCTGGGTGTTGAGTTTATCAGTGCGCCAGCTGGAGCAGGATGGATGATGGGAGGATCCTCCTTCCGGCGGGGTCTGGAATGGCCGTTCCCCCCCCCCCCCCCCCTTGTAGCAGAAGTAACCGCGCTCGGGAGGCAGGCCTTTCAGTTCGTACTGAGTACGAGAAGCAGAGAGGAGTTAAGCTTGTTGTTTTACAGGCCCAGCCAGTTTTAGCTAGGCAAGCCCCGTTTGGTGGTCCTGGCCAGGGCCGGGAGGGGTTCTGCCCAGCCTGTACACAACCCGTCTGGTGGGAGTTATCCCTCTGAGTGTCTTTGTTGAACTTTTACCCTTTTGAGGGTAGGGGCCTCGGTGGAGCCTGTCCAGTTCCTGGGCTCAGTGCATGGGGAGCCCTGGGTCCGGGCCTGGGCAGGTTAGGGAATACCTTGCCCCCCATTGCCTCTGTGAGGAACGGGGGGGGGGGGGGGTGCCAGTGACCCGCTGTGAGCCACCCCGGAGTTACCTTCTGTTTTGTAAGCCTAATTTCAAGATCCAGGTTGGAGGTTCTGACTGCAATTCAGTGAGGTACAAACAAGCCTCATCTGTTGATGCTCCGTTGTCTCTTCTTCCCCTATAGCTCGGCCGTCACAGCTACAGACCACAGCCGCCTTCAGAATGCAGCGAGCATGCACCCTGAACCCTTACCTTAGCTGTCTCTATTGTGCTACGGGTGAGACTCCCGCCCTCCTCAGAGGTTGTGAATGCTGCCTCTAAAAAGTACCTTCAGGCCCTGCCAGCTCAAGATGTAGAAGCTGTGGGTCCAGGAAACAAACGCAGGTCTCCTGTATGACGGCGTTCAGTGCCTACCACTAGACCATCAGGCAGGACAGGATATTACCAGGGCTCCAAGAGGGTACAGAGCAAGAAGGGAACGGAAGGGCAAAATACTCCCTACGGGGGTAATTTCAAAGTTACTTGCATGCAGAAAACCGAGTTTTATGCATGTAAATGGCAGTACTAAATTAAGCTGGAGCTCCATTTGCATAAAAGTAGGCATGTAACCCTGTTATGCCACGTGCTTTTAGGCAAACGGCAGACAGGCGTTCCAAGGGGAGGGGGTGAGGCTGGAATTTTTATGTGCGTACTTTTTTTGTTGTTGTTGTTTTTAAAAAGTAGGCATGCAAGTTGCCCTGAATAAATTACGCCCTCCGAAGAGCAGGTGTAACAGTACGCCATGCCTTCTGTGTGCATACTCGGTCAATCGCTGGAGGCTTTCGGACAGAAATGTATGCGCGCACAATCTCGGGGGGAGTCTGTGAGTACGACTGAAAATGACCCACCCTAGAAAAAAAATCCAGCTGATCGCTACAGGCCTCGCTAACTTACAGCCCCATCGTCCCGAAGGCTTGCACCAGCACCTTTGTTAAAGAACGAAATATTCTGCAACAGCCGCACTGCAGAAGCTATTGTCTTTTCTCAAATGCTTCCCGCACGGCGCCTCATGAAAAAAGGCTTTTTAGTGCTCTATAATTTCACATAATGCTTTTCTTGAGGAATTCAAAGAACTTTTGCGTGCGGCCTGGCACTACGAGGCAATTATTCCAGCACTTCCACGAGCACAATTTAACCAGAAACAAATCATCTCGGCTACCACTAAATCAAAAGCCGAAGATGATGGAAGGTGGCAGAAGCCATGGAGGGAGATGCGCATTATTCCCTGTGTTATTGCCCTACCCTGGTTGGTGTATGATCATCGGTCTGAAGGAAGCAGCTAGATTTATGATGAAAGGAGGTCGTCAGAATCTCAATATGGAGGGGAAAAGAACTCTCGGGATGCTCAAATAATAATTCTGCATTTCAGGACCTAATGGGTCCCAGAAAAACCTTCTTTTTGTTATTACTGCCATCATTATTAATCAGCTAGCGAGCATGTGTCATCTGTTCTTTCACGTTGCATTATCCTTTTTCACAGCCAGCGTTTGGGATATGATGGATCAGGAAACGGGGTAACGGAGCTCCTGGGAATTGAACTAAGGTTATCTGTTACCTGCCTCTACTTACGACATTGTTGAGGGGTTTTTAACTCATTTTCTTTTTGTTTTGGCATCGCACTTCTCAGTTCTCCTGAAGATGACTCAGAGGTTAATATTCAGAGGCTTTATCTGAGTAACTTTTGGAGTTACCTAGACCAAAAAATAAGATTTGAATATTTCCCCCCCTCGGCTCCCCAGATAAATTTCTGTGCCACTCAGCCCGTCCTAATCTTTTTAAATATCTTGATTATGGGGCTGGGGGATGCTTGTCTCATGATTCATCTTTTAATCTGGGGGAGGAAGGGAAGAAGGATTTAGGTGTCACTAGCTCCTACATTTTGTTCCCAATATTCAAAAGTCTGGTGAGCAGCAGTTGCCCACAAAATGTGTCCGGATAACTACAGCTGAATATATTCAGCGGCACTTTTACCCAGCTAAATGCTGCTGAATATTTGCTTACAGTTATGCAGGTAACTTTATACGGATAACTTCTCCATTCACCAGCTTACAGAATACTGAATGCACAACATCCAACATCTTGCTTATTGTCAGATCAATATTCTCTGTCCTGCAGTATCACAGAGGAAACCCAGACAGGCTTGGCGACAAAAAAAAAAATAAATAAATGTTCAGAAAAAAGAAATTGATGCATTAGATATTTTGACCACAAAATTCAATGGAAAAAGAAAATTATAAAACAGAGAAAAAAGGTGAAATTCTATGTTTTTCCTGTATTCATGAACCCCTTCCCCTTTTTCTTTCATCTGGCAGAAAATGGAAAACCAGTGCATGGCACCGTTTGTTGCTATCTTGTGTGGAGATTATCCCCTTAAAATTTATGATGAAGAGAAATATGTCAACAGAGAACGACTGTAAGGCCCACCTAGTCTGCTCACGTTCCCTTCCTGCTGGCATGCTGCAGATCCCACCTGATCTCCGGCTTGTTTAGTATAATTTACCTTTAGCCTTTTAATTTGTTATTCCGTCTTTCCAAATAAAATCAAAGAGGTTTTTCAATCCTAGTACGTTGCAAAACATTCAAATGACCACCAGTCGAATCTTAAGAACAGATGTACAATAATCAATATATGAAATGAACAAATTAAAAACAATAACAGACATCAAACACAACAATAAACAACAAATTAAAATAATACATAAAAAGGCTTGTTTGCAAGCAGGGATCCTCTGTGCTTCTCATCTGTATTTTGGAATTCAGTTACCATGTTTGCTCCCACAAGCTTCCCCTCAAGGATAACTCCCTGCAGAGGAGTTCATCTGTTGTGCCTGAAGGCCACACACAGTAGAGCCCGAAGGCTTCACACACACGGCAGGGCAGAGGACCCGTAGGCCACACACGGACACACAGTAGAGCAGAGGGCCCGTAGGCCACACACGGACAGACAGTAGAGCCCGAAGGCCTCACACACACGGCAGGGCAGAGGACCCGTAGGCCACACACGGACACAGGGCAGAGAGCCCAAAGGCCTCACACACACACACGGCAGGGCAGAGGACCCGTAGGACACACACACACACACACACGGCAGGGCAGAGGGCCCGTAGGCCACACACGGACAGTGCAGAGAGCCCAAAGGCCTCACACACACACACGGCAGGGCAGAGGGCCCGTAGGCCACATAGGGACACAGTGCAGAGAGCCCAAAGGCCTCACACACACACACGGCAGGGCAGAGGACCCGTAGGCCACACACACACACACACGGCAGGGGGCCCGTAGGCCACACACGGACACACAGCAGAGCAGAGGGCCCGTAGACCACACACGGACACAGGGCAGAGAGCCCGAAGGCCTCACACACACACACGGCAGGGCAGAGGACCCGTAGGCCACACACACACACACACACACACACACAGCAGAGCAGAGGGCCTAAAGGACCGCACGCACAGTAAGCAAGGCAGAAGGTCCGAAGACCATACACAGCACAAGACAAGGCAAAGCAAGGTAGAAGGCCCGAAGGCACACACAGCGCAAGGCAAAGCAAGGTAGAAGGCCCGAAGGCCGCGCAAGGCAAGGAAGAAGGCCCAAAGGCCGCGCAAGGCAAGGCTAGGCAAAGCAAGGTCCAAGGACCACACGCACAGCAAGCAAGGAAGGAAGGCTAGAGCAGGGAGTCCAGGCGAGCTTGATGCCGAAGCACTGAGGGAACTGTCAGGCAGGGTTATAAAGGGAAGACTAGAAACTAGAGTGAACAAGGGAGATGGACTGGGTCTGTCAGGAGAGCCAGCTCTAGAGGGACCCCTGGTGGTGAGGCGGTTGCACAGCAGCCATAGCCGTAACAGTACCCCCCCCCCCTCAAGGCCTCCCCCTCCTCCTGGGTCCCATCTTTGCAGGGGGTACTCAATAATGAAGTCAGACCCCTCCTGGGGCAATGCGGCAGGTTCAACTCCTTCCCGAGGCAGCAAGGCAGTCCATAACCCCTCCTGGGGTAATAAGGCAGACACAACCCCAACCTGGGGCAGCAAAATAGTCCATAACCCCTCCTGGGACAAGGTGGCAGGGTTAGACCCCTCCTGGGGCAGTAGAGGCGGTGCAGATTTCCAAAACCCCTCCTGGGGCAAGGCAGCAGGGTTAGACCCCTCTTGAGGTGACAGGGCAGGTACTAACCCCTCCAGGGATGACAGCAGGGTCGGTCCGGACCCCTCCAGAGGCGGCAGCTGGACCGACACGGACCCCTCCAGGGGCGGCAGCTGGACCGACACGGACCCCTCCAGGGGCGGCAACAGCAGAACCGGTTCAAACCCCTCTGGGGGCGGCAGCTGGAGCGATTCAGCAGGCTCAGATGGCTGAGTAAGAAAGTCTGTCAGTAGGCCTGGTTCGGACCCCTCCGGGGCCAGCAGCAGGACTGGCTCGAGCCCCTCCGAGGACAACAGCAGGACTGGTTTGGACCCCTCCAGGGATAATGCAACAGGTTCGGACCCATCTAGAAGCGATACAGCAGGCTCAGGCTCTTCTCGGTGTAATGCAGCAGGCTTGGACCCCTCTCGGGGTGATGCAGCAGGCTCGGACTCTTCTCGGGGTAGTGCAGCAGGCTCGGACCCATCTCGGGGTAGTGCAGCAGGCTCGGACCCATCTCGGGGTGATGCAGCAGGCTCAGATGGCAGAGCAGCAAGGTTAGAAGTAGTACGCATGGAAGACACAGATTGTACTGCCGTGGGCTTGATACCTCGAGCCAAAGTCTGAAGCTCCTGATTTTGTTTCTGGAGGAGCAGTTTAGAGAAGGCACAGGCAGTTCTAGGACGTCTAGGGAAGGTGCTCGTTAGTGTCTCAACAGCAGCTGTGGGAAGCAGAGCCCTGCTAGAGGTAATCAGCTCTCTCCGTTTTAGAGAAACCTGTTCCTGAGGCTCTAGCACTGGTGTCACAGAAGCCTTCTTGGCCAGGTAAGTCCTGGGTTTTTCTATCCATAAACTGCCAGCTAAAATGTCTGTTTTAGTGGAGCCAGAAGCAGAATACCGGTTAGGAGAGCTGATTGTCTTTTCTAATGGAACAGCTGGTCCTAGAGCAGAACAACGGGGGCAGGGTTTGCCTGGTGGTAACAGACACGGAACACAGGAGCATTTCCACCACCCTGGTTTTGGAGTTAGACAATTTAAACATTCCTGATAGACTGAGACGTTCCTCTTACGACAACTGCTGCATACCCAGTGTTCTTGGTCTGAGAGTTGACAGGCAAGACAGTTCTTGTAACTGGGATAGTTCAAGGTCTGGCAACAAGCACAGACATAAAAACTCGGAGGCTGAGGCATAATGTGAGTAGAAGGAAAAAGAAAAATTGGCTCACCGGTAGTACCAAGACCTATCTCTTCCCCTGGAAATTGGTGGCTTCGGCATACTGTTACGCTTGGGCTGAGTTCTGGAGTAGTGAGCACCACCCAGAAGGGTGGCTCCAGGTAGAGAGAGACAGGGATGGCTGGAAACAGTGTCTGGGTCCCGGCTGGGTCAGGGCAGGAGGCAAGAAGCAGTGTAAAAGTCCAGGCTGGGTCAGGGCAGGCGGCAAGTAGCAGTGTCTGGGTCCTGGCTGGGTCAGGGCAGGCGGCAAGTAGCAGTGTCTGGGTCCAGGCTGGGTCAGGGCAGGTAGTAGAAAGACAAAGAGCCCGAAGGCCACACACACACGTACGGCTGAGCGGAGAGCCCGAAGGCCACATACACACACACGTACGGCTGAGCGGAGAGCCCGAAGGCCACATACACACACACACACACACACGCACGCACGGCAGGGGGCCCATAGGCCACACATGCATGGCAGAGGGCCCGTAGGCCACACATGCATGGCAGGGCAGAGGGCCCGTAGGCCACACATGCATGGCAGGGCAGAGGGCCCGTAGGCCAGACACAGGGCAGAGGGCCCGAAGGCCACACATGGACACACAGTAGAGCAGAGGGCCCGTAGGCCACACACGGGCATAGGGCAGAGAGCCCGAAGGCCTCACACACACACACGGCAGGGCAGAGGACCCGTAGGCCACACACGGACACACAGCAGAGCAGAGGGCCCGTAGGCCACACACGGACACAGGGCAGAGAGCCTGAAGGCCTCACACACACACACGGTAGGGTAGAGGACCCGTAGGCCTCACACACACACACGGCAGGGTAGAGGACCCGTAGGCCACACACGGACACACAGCAGAGCAGAGGGCCCGAAGGACCGCACGCACAGTAAGCAAGGCAGGGCAGGGCAGAAGGTCCGAAGACCATACACAGCACAAGGTAAGGCAAAGCAAGGTAGAAGGCCCGAAGGCACACACAGCGCAAGGCAAGGCAAAGCAAGGTAGAAGGCCCGAAGGCCGCGCAAGGCAAGGAAGAAGGCCGCGCAAGGCAAGGCAAGGAAGAAGGCCCGAAGGCCACGCAAGGCTAGGCAAAGCAAGGTCCAAGGACTGCACGCACAGTAAGCAAGGCAGGGCAGAAGGTCCGAAGACCATACACAGCACAAGACAAGGCAAAGCAAGGTAGAAGGCCCGAAGGCACACACAGCGCAAGGCAAAGCAAGGTAGAAGGCCCGAAGGCCGCGCAAGGCAAGGAAGAAGGCCCAAAGGCCACGCAAGGCTAGGCAAAGCAAGGTCCAAGGACCACATGCACAGCAAGCAAGGAAGGAAGGCTAGAGCAGGGAGTCCAGGCGAGCTTGATGCCGAAGCACTGAGGGAACTGTCAGGCAGGGTTATAAAGGGAAGACTAGAAACTAGAGTGAACAAGGGAGATGGACTGGGTCTGTCAGGAGAGCCAGCTCTAGAGGGACCCCTGGTGGTGAGGCGGTTGCACAGCAGCCATAGCCATAACAATTCGGCGTCTTCAAAATGGTGCTGCGGCGTGTCGGATTTAGCGTGCTCTTTACAAAATCGCCATCAAAAGATGGAACAGTGTACGCATGCGTAAGCACGTTGCGCAACTGATAATCAGTCTGCTTTAGACTTTCAAAAGGGGGTTACAAATTTAAAAACCTGGCAATTTTGTTTACTCTTAAAAGTTACAAAGCCATGGGACTTAAGCCCCACCCCCAAAATAGCTAAAGAAATTATGGCCCCTGTCACTCTCACCTTCTTTCTCCCCAAAGCTTAACCAATAGTGAGGGGGGGGGGGGGGGGTGCCTTCTGGGAGCAGACGCCTGCCCTGCCCTTTTAGCTCCATTTTCCAAAAGTGTGGCAGCTGACTGGCTAATTCCATGCGCACTTTTTTTACCCAACTGGGGGCTTGGTGGTTGGGGTGATGAGGACACTAGTGCCAACATGGATTATTTTACTATGGGGGTGTAGAGGAGGGAGATGGGCGGCATGGGTCCTTTACCACATAGCAGCACCATCTAGGGTTGCCAGCCTACAAAATGTTCCACTCATTTATCATGGCCAGAAATGGGTGGAACATTTCACACGAACGTTTGCTACAGAAGCAAAGGAGCTCAATTTTCACCCATAGCAAAGACTCATCAAAATGACTGCAAACTCACAATAAATATCACTGGTTGGCACATCAGCCTCTTTTAACTTCCAACCAGAGGATTACTCTCTTCCCTCCAGTCGTGTAGCCCGTACCACATACCACCTTACTGTCAGATACATGCATAGCGATGTACAAGAAAGCTTGAAAAAAAAGTTGATCCTGTTTTTCCATGTCTTCATTTTAAGATTCTGAAGGACTGTATGAGGAAGTTTCTTTGTCCAGGAGAAATCAGAAAGCATACAGTGCACTTTCTTATAAAAATGATCTAGAAAAAAGTATGGGAAACATACTTAGTATACTATTTATCTCTGGCATAATAGACATTTTAATAGCGTCAAGTCTTAACACCCCACTAAGCATAATGGTGACCACTTTAAAGTAATTTCTTGAAGCAAACCTTCAATTTTTCCCATACCACTCAAAATTGTCTATTCTAAATCATTATGGTATATCATTTCTCAGTACTTTATGACCTCCCATTTCCATTGAAATAAGGATTTTAAATAGCTTTTTTACAATGAGCATTAAGGGGGAGAGCTTCCAATTTTGATCAACTGATGTTGTAAATTTACAGATCTGAAAACAAGAACATAAGACGATAAGGCTTGCCATACTGGGTCACACCAAAGGTCCATCAAGCTCAGGATCCTGTTATCAACAGTGGCCAATCCAGGTCACAAGTACCTGGCAGGATCCCATGGGGTAGATAGATTCCATGGTGCTTATCCTAGGGACAAGCAGTGGATTTCCCCAAGTCCACCTTAATAATGGTTTATGGACTTCTCCTCCAGAGCTTGTCCAAACCTTTTTTAAATTCAGCTACACTAATATCTTTAACCTCATCCTCTGTCAATAAATTCAAGATCTTTATTATGCATGGAGTAAAAAAATATTTTATTAGTTTTAAGATTATCAACTAGTAACTTCATTGTGTGTCCCCTGGTCTTTGTATTCTTTGAAAGAGTAAACAGCTGCTTAACATTTACTCATTCCATTCCACTCATTATTTTATAGACCTCTATCATATCTTCCCTCAGCCGTCTCTTCTCCAAGATGAAGAGTCCTAACTTATTTAGTATTTCCTCATGGAGGAGTTGTTTCATCCCCTTTATCATTTTGGCTGCCCTTCTCTGTCCCTTTTCCAATTCTGCTATATCTTTCTTGAGATGTGGTGACCAGAACTGCACACAATATTCAAGATGAGGTCGTACCATGGAATGACACAAAGACATTAGGATATTCTCTGTTTTATTCTCCATTCCTTTCCTACTAATCCCGAGCATTCTATTTGCTTTCTTGGTTGCTGCTGCTGCACACTGAGCAGAAGGTTTAAATGTATTTTCAACAATAACACTTAAATCCTTTTCCTGAATGGTGACTCCTAATGTGGAACCTTGCTTTGTGTAGGCTATAATTTGGGTTACTCCATCCTAAGTGCATCATTTTATAATTGTCCACATTAAATTTCATTTGCTATTTTCATGCCCAGTCTCCCGGTTTTTCAAGGTCCTCTTGCAATTTCTTACAATCCTCTTGTGATTTAACAACTTTGAATAATTTGTCATCGGCAAATTTGATCACCTCATTCGTTGTCCCCATTTCCAGGTCGTTTATAAATATATTAAAAAGCATTGGTCCCAGAACAGATCCCTGGGGCACTCCACCATTTACCATTCTCCATTGGCCTAAATGGTAAATTTGCCCAATCTTTGCTCTCTGTCTTTTAACCAGTTTGCAGACCACAATAGGAAATTGCTTCCAAGCCCATTACATTTCAATTTTCTAAGCAGTCTCTCATAAGGGACTTTGTCAAATGCTTTCTGGATATCCAGATACACTGTATCAATTGGCTCACCTTTATCCACATGTTTATTTATGCCCTCAAAAAATGTAGCATATTGGTCAGGTAAGACTTCCCTTGGCTAAATCCATGTTGGCTTTGTCCCATTAAATTAGGCCTAGCTATATGTTCAGCAATTTTGTTCTTTATAGTAGTTTCTATCATTTTGCCTGGCATAGATGTCAGATTCACTGGTCTGTAGTTTTCTGGATCACCCCTTGAAACCTTTTAAAAAATTGTCATTACACTGGCAATTCTCCAGTCTTCAGATACCATAGACAATTTTAGTGATAGTTTACAAATTACTAATAGCAGGTCCGCAATTTCATTTTTCAGTTATTTCAGCACCCTGGGGTGTATACCATCTGGTCCAGGTGATTTTCTACTCTCTAATTTGTCAATTTGCCCTATTACATCTTCCAGGTTCACTGAGATTTGTTTCAGTTGTGCAGAATACCTTTGAATACCATTTCTGGTATGGGTATCTCTTATACATCTTCCTCAGTGAAGACTGAAGAAAAGAATTCATTCAGTCTATCTGCTATGGCTTGGTCATCTATTTCAAAAAATTCTTTCTAGGCTTAACAGCCATAAAAATCACAGCAGGCTTCACAGCCGGGTAGGAGCCGTAAATGAAGAAAAGACCAGACGGTTCAACCTGGTGAATTTGAACATGTTGTCAGGCTTGCAGATGCGGCTCTTACTTTATTAATAATTTTTATTTCATACATTTGGGGTTTCGTTTGCGCGCCAGAAGTGATATTGGTGGTGCCTTTTGTGATTCTCAATTTGATTTCAAGGACCTACTGAGTGCTCTTTATGGTTTTGCTTTTTCATTTTTAAACACTGTCCATGCTTGATTACAGTGTCTTAACCTTTGTCGCTGCTCCTTTCAGTTTTTTCCTATTTTCCTCATTTTATCATAGTCACCTTTTTGAAAGTTAAATGCTATTGCAGTAGATTTCTTTAGTGCGCTCTCTCCAGTTATAAAGTCAAATTTGATAATGTCAAATTTGATAATGTTGTGATCACTATTGCCAAGTGGTTCTGTTACAATCCAGCTCGCAGAGCCCATCCCGCGAGCAGGCTCTCCCTCACCATTCTGATGTCGCCGGTCCCCGTTGATGCGGCCTATGCCACTCCAGACCACTGCTGCTGCTGCTGCACAGCCCAACACCACTGTACACAGCAAGAGGGGCCACCAACTGTCTCACCTTCGCAGCAGAAGGCCAACGCCGACGCCATGTTCTTCGTGGCATGAGCCGTCACTGGAATGCCTCTTTTTCATGGCAGAGTGCCGCCAACATCCTTCACCTTCGAGGCATGGAGCTGCCACCATCTTCATCCTCTTCATGGCCCTGGTGCCGCCACCGACTTCCTGCCTCCCGGGCTCCTCTAGGCACGGGCGCGCACTTCTCCATTTCTTTTAAAGGGCCAGTGGTGGGAAAAACCCGTGGCCCCACCGGATGATGTCATCAGTCCTTGCCCTTGTACAGCCCTATAAAAGGGCTCAGCTTGTTCTCCTTGGGGCCTTCAGTCCCAAACTTCACAGTGGTCTGTGGTCTTCCTTCCAGTCAAGGTCTTCTGTGGTCTTCTTGTGTCTTGAGTCTTGATGGCTTCGTTAGATGTTCCTGGACTCCTTTGTCCTTATGTTCCTTGTCCTGTTCTTCGTTGGAGCTCCTTCGTTGTCTTTTCGGCGTCCTGACGTTCCTTGTCCTGATGTTCTGCGTCCAGAAGTTCCAATGTTCCATGTCCAGAAGTTCCTGATGTTCCGTGTTCCTGATGTTCCATGTTCCAGTCCTGGTCCTGATGTCCTCATCTCCGGCTCTTTGTCCTGCTTCCAGGTTCCCTGCTTGCCCACCTTTCCTGGCTGCCACCGTCGTGGTCCGTGACCAGCCCATGGGAGGCTGTGTAGGGTGCTTCGTGGCACAAGGCCTGTCTTCATGTCTGCAGTGCAAGTCTCCGGAAGGCTTCTTGTTTTTAATTCCGAGGTCTGTTCCTGAATCTGAGTTCCAAAGTCTTGAATCCTGAGTCTTGAATCCTGAGTCTTGAATCCTATTCCCGGTCTTCGGAATACCTTGTGCTTGCTTCCATCCATGCCCAAGACTCAAGCCTGAACCTGCTCCGCTTCAGCGTGGTCCGTGACCAGCCATGGGTGGCTGTGTAGGGCGCACCTCGGTGCAGGCTTCTCCTGAATTTTCGACATGTTTCCACTGTCTCACCTGGAGTCTGCTTCACTTTTGGCATGGTCCGCGACCAGCCATGGGTGGCTGTGTAGGGCGTGCTGCGGTGCAGTACTCAACCTATACTAGTGCCTGAATCCTGAAACCTTGTCCGAGTCTTCCAAGCATCCTGAAACCTTGTCAGAGTCTTCCAAGTTCCTTGAGTCTTTGTCTGAGTCTTCCAAGTTCCACGAGTCTCTGTCTGAGTCTTCCAAGTTCCACAAGTCTCCCAAGTTCCTCAAGTCTTCATCTGAGTCTCCTAAGTTCCTTGATTCCTCGTCTGAGTCTTCCAAGTCCTGAGTTCCATGTCTCGTCTTGTTCCTGCCCTCAGCCTCCGTCTGGCCTCACGCACTCATCATTCCCAAGCGGCAGGTTCGGAAGGGCTACCGAGTGGCTACTCCTGAGACCAGCATTCCGTTGCTGGGTCTCACCGGTGCGTGCAGGTCCAGTGGAGGGCTGAGCCTGCCTTGTTCCAGTTCCTGATGTTCTCAGTCTTGTTCCTGCTCCAGCCCATGCTTGAACGCTCTCACATCCCATGGTGTGTGCCTTGGGGTCCCTCCCCGAGCCACGCCATGGCCCAAGGGCTCACATCTCCCTTGAGTAAGCGACCATGCCTCCGCACTTGCAACAGGTTCCAACACTGTTACCTCTTGCACCAAATTTTGTGTTCCACTAAGGACCAGGTCTAAAATAAGTTTCCCCTCTTTTTGGTTCTTGTTCCAATTGCTCCATGAAGCAGTCATTTATTTCATATTTACCTTTCTAGTGTGTCCTGATGTGACATTCACTCAGTCAATACTCAGGTAATTGAAATCATCCATTATTACTGAGCTGCTCATTTTGTTAGCTTCTCTAATTTGTTTTAGCATTTCATTGTCTGTTATTCCTTTTTTCACCTGGAATTTCTATCCATAAAGATTCAACATTGCTTTTTGTTCCCTGCAGAACCTTTATCCTGTTTAACTCAATGCCCTCTTTAACATATAGTGCCACCCCCTCCACCAATTTGATCCATCCTATCATTTCGATATAATTTGTACCCTGGTATCACAATGAGCCATTGGTTATCCTCCTTCCACCAGGTCTCTGAGACACCAGTTATATCTACCTCTTCATCCAGTGCTATACACTCTCGGGCGGATTTTAAAAGCCCTGCTCGCGTAAATCCGCCCGGATTTATGCGAGCCGGGCCTTGCGCGCTGGCGCGCCTATTTTCCATAGGCCGCCAGCGCGTGCAGAACCCCGGGACTCGCGTAAGTCCCGGGGTTTCTGAAAAGGGGCGTGTCGGGGGCTTGTCGGGGGGCGTCGCCGAGTGACGCCGCATTTGGGGGGCGTGGCATGCCGTTTGGGGGGCGGGCCCGGGGCGTGGCGCCAGCCCAGGGGCGTTCCGGGGGCGTAAATCCATGGATAAAGGTAGGGGGGGGGGGTTTAGATAGGGCCCCCCCTACCTTTATCCATGGATAAAGGTAGGGGGGGGCCCTATCTAAGTCACTGGCATTGGATGCTTTTCCAGTGAAATTTTATCGAGCCTTTTACAGAAAGCTGACTGCCAAACTTAAACAACTATATCAAGACTTCATTTCCCAGAGTAAAGCTGAGGGTATCTTTTCTGTGCCCATCATTAGGGAAACCAGGCAAAACCCACTGCTTACTTAAAATTACAGGAAATGAGACAAAAAAAAAAAAAATTAAGCAAAAGAACCCCCCCCCCCCCACTACCACCAACGATATGCACTAAATGCTACTAGAGAAATGCGATCGAATGATTTCTTATCCACATGGATGGATAATTTACCGTCTGTCTTACCGAATTAGATGTTTGCATTCTTAAGCTGTTAAGATACTATTTTCTGGAAGATTGGGCTCCACTTTAACCAGCGTGAAGCCAGGCTGCTGGCACTAAACTAAAAGGAGATAGCACAGCTTTTAAACTAGAAAGATGATGGGGGAAAGCCGATAGTCGCTCAGAAGCGTATGGCTCGGATCGGCGCGCGCCGGCTGCCCAAAATCGGCAGCCTTGCGCGCGCCGATCCAGGATTTTACGCGCGTATCTTATAAAATCCAGCGTACTTTTTGTTTGCGCCTGCTGCGCAAACAAAAGTACGCGATCGCGCAGTTTTAAAAAATCTACCCCTCTAACTCTCCCATCTTATTTTTTAGACTTCTAGCATTAGTATATAGATATTTCAAAGAATGCTTTTTGTTTGCATTAACAACCTGCTTATCAGTTGACGGGGTAATCTGAAATCTTTCTGCACTGTCTGATCTTTACTTAAAGGCACCTGGCCCCCTTTGGCATTTACTGAAACTTCTCTACTTGGATGCCCTATTTTCCCCTGTTCTCTTAGTATCCTTCAAAGACATATCGTTCCGAGCCTGACTCTTCTGAGCGACTATCGGCTTTCCCCCATCATCTTTCTAGTTTAAAAGCTGTGCTATCTCCTTTTAGTTTAGTGCCAGCAGCCTGGCTTCACGCTGGTTAAAGTGGAGCCCAATCTTCCAGAAAATAGTATCTTAACAGCTTAAGAATGCAAACATCTAATTCGGTAAGACAGATGGTAAATTATCCATCCATGTGGATAAGAAATCATTCGATCGCATTTCTCTAGTAGCATTTAGTGCATATCGTTGGTGGTAGTGGGGGGGGGGGGGTTCTTTTGCTTAATTTTTTTTTTTTTTTGTCTCATTTCCTGTAATTTTAAGTAAGCAGTGGGTTTTGCCTGGTTTCCCTAATGATGGGCACAGAAAAGATACCCTCAGCTTTACTCTGGGAAATGAAGTCTTGATATAGTTGTTTAAGTTTGGCAGTCAGCTTTCTGTAAAAGGCTCGATAAAATTTCACTGGAAAAGCATCCAATGCCAGTGACTTCTGACAAGTTAAGAGTCAGGAAGGATAATTTTCCAAGGGTCCTCTGTGGGTAAAGCAGTGCTTAACCACTGTTTTTATGCCCATGAATCTATCCTCTATTTTTGCAAGAGAACATGATCTTGGAAACAGATCAGTCATTACACAACTTTCACTAACTCAACATGTAGGTACTACTGCAGGATAACCCACCACATCCACACCAGTTTACCCTGTGCCCACTGCTTCTTATATTTTTCTTAGCCCAGTAGTTCATCGTTCCTCCTTCCTCCTTTTCCTTCCAGCTCAATCAGAACTGGTGCTGGGATCCTGCTGCCATTTGCAGCTACCCAGAGGATTTGTCCCATATCTTAATAGACCCACCATCCTACTTTTCCTAATCCGCTTATTGCAGTGACAGTCCTGAGGCCAGGAGCCAAGCACAGGGCTCCTACCAGGACCCTGTATCGTGGGGGGGTCTACACCCTCCTGCCAGGAGCTGTGAATGCTGCCTCCGCAGTAGTATCCCTAGCCCCAGCAGAATACCTGATCCAGGAACTGAACCGGTTACTTTATACATGGAAGAGCACAGCATTTGCCACTGAAAGCCATCAGGCTGCCCTATTGCTTCTGAAGTAGTATCCTGACAAAGCCATCAACACTACCAAATTCATTACGTGTGAAGGCTACGTATTCTCATTCCTTCCTCTGCTGCAATAGCGCCAATGTTGCTTGCATCATCCTCTGTCTATAACTCTTTATTGGCAAAACTGTCTGAGGACACAGAAGCATGCTGAAAGAAACAAACTCCAAATGTGCACAATTTCTCTGACTTCAAGCGTGACTGCTGGAAATTGTTGTTCCCAAGTGAAGGTGAGAGGGCAACATTGATGCTGCCCTCAGATGGAAAGAATGTGACCAGATTTTTAAACTGCACACTCCGGCCCCTAATAGTTTAAGTGCTGATTTTGATCTATCAGGTTCCCCCCCCCCCCCCCCCCCCGAAGCTGTTTTTCCTTAGGACACTTCTTTTTCTCTTACTGAAACCTGTTTTCTGCCTCTTGCGACTCCGTATGAGCATGCACTGCAGATCTCTTTTCTTCTCACTGCTGTGTAATTGTTTCCTTTTTTACATTTGTTCCTTTCTCCACTCTCCTCACAGCTCTTCTTTTGCCACAGTTTCTTTTTTTTTTCTGCATATTTGTTCTCCGAATTTTCATAATATAGTGACATGGTAGATGACGGCAGCATAAGACCATCCTGCCCACATAGTCTGCCCAGTCATTCCTGTCCAAACTGCTAAGGATATATCCCAGCAGCCACTCGTAGAGAACTGCTTCTTCAAGTCAGTTTTAGTTGATCTCTTCCTTTGTCCTCCACCATTTTAGGTAGATAAGCAGGCAAGATCCCTATTTAGTGGGTGCCCAGCACCCCTCCCTTTCCATGTCTAACTAGTACTGTGGTTCCCATGTTAGTCCACCTAAACAGGTAGAAACAATGGGCAAACAAACAAGCTGTAGTCCAATAAAAAGGTATTGGCTTGTATTTTTAAATTATGTATGTTTTGACCATGTGTAAACCGCCTAGACGGATATATACTTATCCATTGTGCGGTATATAAAAGCTTTTAAATAAATAAATTAAATAAATAAATTATTGATTGACCCCTATTTCAATATGTCTAACTACAAAGCTTTGTAATAATGTAAACAGCTATCAATACTAACGTGGTTGTTGCCTGAAAATCCAAGCCTCCAAGTGGCTGGCCCTTCTGGACAGTACCCTACCACCAACAACCTGCTGCACCAATTAACACGAAGCGGAAGTAGCCTGCCACACAAACCCGGATACGTGACCATCTGCATTTCCACTGCAGCTTCTAGTTGTTACTGTATTTGCAGCCTGCCAGACAGACTCAGCTGCCAGCTTAATTCCGTCATCGCAGGGGGATCCAGGTTTCTGCTAGTTAATTCTGTCACTGCAGGAAAAAGACGTCATTGATCAACAAATATTGAGCCATTTGGTCAGACAGAAGTAGAACTAGCAACTTTTCGTGTCAACAGGCAGCGGCTCTGCTGATCAACCACAAGGAACTTGGAAGCTGTAAGCATATCTGGTGCCAGTTTCAGCTGCTAGGTCATGAGAAAGTCGATGCAATCATGTCCTATTGCTTCGCATGTGCTCCCTCCCACTGTAGTCATAAGATTATAAGAACATAAGAATTGCCATGTTGGGTCAGAGCAAGCTCCAGAGAGCTCAGTAGTCTGTCTCCAACAGTGGCCAGTTTGGGTCACATGTATCCGTCATACCCTCAATCGTTGATCTATTTCTTGTATCTCGCTTCCATGGATAAGCGCTGGTTTTCCCACTTCTACCTGGCTATTAACTGTTTGTGGACTTTTCCTTCAGGAACTTGCCCAACTCTCTTTTGAACCCCTACTGTTAGTTGCCTTGACCATGCCCTCCGGCAACAGACTGAGTGAAAAAATACTTTCTATGATTTGTTTTAATTCTTCCGGTTGCTAGTTTCATGGAGTGTCCCCTAGACCTAGTATTGTTTGAAAGGGTAAACAACTGTTCCCTATTTATCCATTCCACCCCATTCATGATTGTATACATTTCAATTATATCCCTTCTCAGGCATCTCTTTTCCAAGCTAAAGAACATTAATCTGATTCACCTTTCTCCATAACAAAGCTTTCCCATCGAAACATAACAAGGGAAAATAAACCATGCATAGCATGGATGGGATAACTTTCTCGATGTTGCCCTCTTGAAAAAGACCTCAGCCTCAACAAGTTCGGATCATTTTCCAGTAGTGTTATTTACTGGGCTACGTGTGACCTTCACCCCAAGTCTGAAGCCAATCCATGTAGCCTATGGACATTTATCATGTCTCTTCTGCAAGTTGAAAAGCACTAAAAATACAAGTCTAAATGTCTGTTTGTTCTGGATCTGACATACTAAGATTTTTTCCCCCATTCTATGTCTATGGGAATGGGAGGGAAAGCATAGTAAATCAGGCCTTCCGACTTCATCATGAGACTCACTTCACTGTCTCGTGACTCACTTCATAGTCTTCCACATCTCACTTATGAGCCCAATTCCATAGGTTGAAGGATACTTGTGTACCAACTTGGTGACTTCACCTATTCTGAAACAGAGTCCTCTGGCCCATTGCTGCACTTACCAGAGGCACAAAGCTCAGAATCAGAGCTTCAGTCATTCTCCATGGCTAAGAATTTTATTTCCAAAAATATGCAGAAGTTTTTTATTGGACTAACAAGTTGTGTTCGGCAGACCCCAGGCCTGTCTTTGCCATCTCCCGATGCCACACCTTCCCTGTGAGATGCGGCCATCTGCCATGCTTGCCTCCAGTCTCCCGCTAGCATCCCAGCATAGGGTCCTCCTCTGAATGCAGCAGGAAGCTGCGCCATGACTATTCTCCTTCGCGGCAGGACACCACTAGATCCTCAGGACCTGCCTCCTCTAGGGCGTGTGCGTGCAGACAGCCCCAACTTTAAAGGGTTAGTGGTGGGAAGCATCCAGAAGCACCCCTTGATGACATCACCAGGCCATCCCTATAAAAGGCTGAGACCAAGACCCTTCTAGTGCCTTGGCAATATGTTGTCTCCTTGGAGAAGTACATTGCCTTTATGTTACTGTTTCCTGACTCCTGTTCCTAGTTCCTGCTGTGTGCTCCTGAGTTCCCATGTCTTGTTCCTGGTTCCGTTGGCAGTCTGGTTTGTCTTGAGTTCTTGTCTTCCTGGTCAGTCTTCCTCATCTGTCTTCAGCATCTCGTCCTTCTCTTGTGGTCCCTTGCCCTCCTCTCGTTCCTTGTGTTCAGATTGATCTTCTGGCCTTGACCTCAGTTCAGACTTTTGACTTGATCTTGGATTGGACTTCTGGCTTGATCTCAGACTGGACCTTGACACTGCTTGACCTCCACCTGCCACTGACTACTGCCCGTGTATTTTTATTAAGTGAACTCTACCTGCCCCAATCACTGCCTGAACCATGACTCTGAGAGAACTCTGCCCTACAGCCTGAATCCGACCCTGCTTTTTCCGCCACCTGTCCTGAATTTGTCCTGTCTACGTTACCTTTCTGTGCTAGCCTGCAACGTCTTCTATGCCACAGATCTTCACCGCCACAAAGACCCACGCCTAAGTCCAGACAGCCCTGGCAGGCGAGGGCTCAACCTAAGGGTAACGAGGGCTGCCATTGGTGAAGCTCCAGTTGGGCCTCTGCTTCAGCCAGCTCTGCCTGCCCACGGTGGGGGATCTGCAGGGCTCCTCCCTGCAGGCTGCGCCAAGTCCACCATGGTCCAAGGGTCCACTCCTGCAACATAACTCCATACATCTGTGCCTCCCTTTCAAGCCCTACGCTGACATGAAATAGAGAGCCTGTTTAAGACTAGTAGTCCCTGTATCTTTGGGTCACCTCCTGAGGAAGGGAGCAGAGCTCTCAAACGCTCATCACAGTTAATCCATTTAAAAAGGTCTGTCTCGCTACTTGCTTGTTGAACCTTATTTTAGTGGATTAGTATTCAAGTATAATACTTTGCTCAAAAATATGTGAAAACCTTAAAAAAAAACAGCGGGTGGGATTATTACACGTCTAAAAATTGGGGTGTTACACATTCTTTCTAATGGAAACAAATGTGTGTGTTTGAGAGGAAGGAGGGACATTACCTTATTATTACTCTGGCTGCCGAATGACACAAATACTTTCAAATTTGTATACATGCACATTTTTAGCTTTCAAAAGTAACTGGGCATTTTCTTCCATTCTCTCTCTAACTGATGTCATCAAATTATTTGGCCGCATAAGGTACAGGACTATTTTCTGCTAAGATTAGGTTCACAATGAATGCATCCTGGTCTGTTTTCTATGCGCAGGAAGTGTGAGTCTGGAAGAGGGTTTTTTTTTTTTTTTCAAATAGTTGGCCTGAATAGGACGGGAGCTGAAGGCCAGAGATGCCACACATAGGCTATCCGATGGTCTCAGTTTTGCAGGTTTTTTTTAGTATTGTGAGGAGACCCCCTAAATTTGTGTTCTCTTCTATTCTAGTAGTATAAGATGTTTTGGGTGGGGGAGATCCAGGAATTTCCATTCTCTGAAGGGTTATGAAAAAGGTGTGAATGTTTGAAATTGTGCTACTTCGGCATGACCGTATGGGATGATACCGGATTACCGGGCCGTGGTTATTGATAGGTGTAAATGAATCGGAGTTTTAGTGTTTCTGAGTGATATCATGGCCCCTTAAATGTATGGCAAGTTTGATTGGTCAGGAGATGTCCTGGGAGGGTATGAATCCTGGGTCAAATTGGCAGGAGTTGCCGTTTCTAGGTTGGAACTGGGAGAGAGACCTACGGGATGTAGGGTCCTGGAGGAGCCAGACCATGGGCTGGTGGGGCCCAGGGACCACTCCAGTATAAAATGGTCCTTGCAGAGGTGTTTTCCCCCCACAACGGAGAAGGAGGGGACGAGGTGTCCCACAACGGGAAGAGCCCAAGGAGGATCGGAGTGTGGAGGAAACTGGGGAGGTCTTCACATTCCTGGGAGGAGAGGGCCGGGACGATGGGAGAGAGAGGGTGCCTGAGGTCGAGAGGTTGTGAATAGCTCACGGGATCAGGGCTAAGTAGGGATTTGAGCTCCCTGTCCACAATGAGAGAGAGGAAGGAAGGTGGTGGATGGAAAGGGGGGTTCGGTGTTCAGGATGGGGATTGGAAGATCTAATTTCTGATCAGATGTGGACTGGGAGTATGGCGCTTTAGATTTGGGGTACCAGATAGTTTATTTTGGTGTATGTCGTTTTCCTCTGGCTGTGTGTGCCCATGAGCTCTTGATTATTCAGCACGGGCTGTTTTACCCTCCCCTGAAGTGTGCAGAGCGGCTGGCTGGAAAATCCAGAAAACAGTAAAAGCGTTCTGCTTAAACCTGCTTAAAACTTTGTTTCTGGTGCCTTTATTTATATCGGCGCTGACTGAAAAATTGAGGGACCGGGTTCGTGGAGGGGAGGGGAGGCCGGGCGCTGCCTCCCCCGCTCACCAGCCAGGAAAGAAGGATTCTGCCCCCAACGGCTTCCAACGGGATCCGCTTCACCATCGGCATGACCCAAATTGTTGAACCCACAAAACAAATTAAGAGACCCTGACCTTCATCACATTGGGAAAGATTATCTCAGAATGCTATGTGCCCGATCGGTCGGCTTACATTATGACATGTGACACCTTTCAGGGAATGTGCCCGTATTTCTTTTCCATTGAGAATATTACACACACCTCACTGTCGCTTTACGGCAGCAGCCCCCAGACCGTAGGCAGGCTTGGAGGAGGGGTTTTTTTTTGGGGGGGGGGGGGGGATTTTACACGTGGCAGCAGAAAGGCTGGCGGGGGTTTCCCAGGCCCTGCCAGCAAGAAAAGAGCCGGCTGGACCCACCGGTGAAGAGTTCTGCTGGCGGGGAGTCCTGCCCAACGGGAGAAAACCCAGCCGGACTTGACAGGGAAGGGAGTGAGAGAATTGTTGCAACCGTCCCTTCCCGACGGCTTCGCTCCACCTACCTTTCTTTCTTTGCACCTCCTCTCGCTGTGGATGGACACCTGGCTGCCGTGTCATCTGCCTGCCGTCCCCTCCAGCTGCCTCCCGCCATGCTCCTCAGGTACCTTAGGGCGTGCGCCACGCGGCCCTCACTCTTATTTCCTACTTGGCGCGAACCTCAGGGGCGTCCCCCTGTGATGACGTCACCCTGCCTGGATATTTAAAGCCTACAATGTTTGCTAGCCTTTGAGTTAGCAAGGGGAATCTTACGGATGGGATTCGCTCTCCGTACCCAGCTACTCTGCCTCTCCAATCTCCATTGGACTCTTAACGCTAATGGGGTACCCGCTCCTCGGGGGCCTCACTTGCTTTTCAGGTCGCTATCAGGAAACCGGTACTCGCTCCTCGAGGGCCCATGTTCCCTGACTCGCTGCCTGCTCCTACCTTCTCTTCTGCCTGGAAGGATTCGCTGTCTTCAACACCAGTGAGTACTACCATCTTCACCTCAGAGCTGTTCCCTGGAACCAGGTACTCGCTCCTCGAGGGCCCATGTTCCCTGACTCGCTGCCTGCTCCTACCTTCTCTTCTGCCTGGAAGGATTCGCTATCTTCAACACCAGTGAGTACTACCATCTTCACCTCAGAGCTGTTCCCTGGAACCAGGTACTCGCTCCTCGAGGGCCCATGTTCCCTGACTCGCTGCCTGCTCCTACCTTCTCTTCTGCCTGGAAGGATTCGCTATCTTCAACACCAGTGAGTACTACCATCTTCACCTCAGAGCTGTTCCCTGGAACCAGGTACTCGCTCCTCGAGGGCCCATGTTCCCTGACTCGCTGCCTGCTCCTACCTTCTCTTCTGCCTGGAAGGATTCGCTATCTTCAACACCAGTGAGTCAGGAAACCAGGTACTCGCTCCTCGAGGGCCCATGTTCCCTGACTCGCTGCCTGCTCCTACCTTCTCTTCTGCCTGGAAGGATTCGCTATCTTCAACACCAGTGAGTACTACCATCTTCACCTCAGAGCTGTTCCCTGGAACCAGGTTCTCGCTCCTCGAGGGCCTGCCTCCGTTCCAGCCCTAGTGCCATCTCCTATGTGGAACCGCTGTGCAAGTACATTACCTTCAAGCCTCTCAGCTCTCAGGGATCAGGTACTCACTCCTCGAGGGCCTGCCTCCATTCCAGCCCTAGTGCCATCTCCTATGTGGAACCGCTGTGTGAGTACATTACCTTCAAGCCTCTCAGCTCTCAGGTTCTCGCTCCTCAAGGGCCTGCTCTCCCTATCCTGGGGTTCTCCATACTGGGGCTTTGTGCATATTCCACTGTACTCATTATTCTCAGTTCTTTACACTACAGCACTGCTACCGGAGGAGTCGCTGTTCCAGCGCCAGAGGGAGACTAGCAAGCCAGGCTATTTCTACTGCTCACTACTGCCACCTCTGGTGGCTTCACCACATTGTCTAATAAAAGATCAATCTCTGTGTTTGTGTGTCCTAAGCTGAGCCTGACCTGTGGCCCCTCACGGGACTTCCCCCCGTGGGCATGGTCAGCTGCCACAGTGTCCAAGGGTCCACCCAAACCTCACTAATTATAACAAGAATAAGGGGAAGGAAAGGGAAGAGCTGGGATGAGAGGGAGAGAAGTGCAGTAAGTGAATGAGAAGGATGAGGGTGAAGTGAAGGGAGGGGACGGGAGGGGGTGCGGATGAGAGAGAACAGAAAGGAGGAGAGAGAATGAAAGGAAAGAAGGGAGGGGAAAAGAATGAATGAGAGGGAAAGGAAGGAATGACAGGGAAAGGAAAGGTGGGATTAGGGAGAAGGTAGGGAGAGAAAGAGGGGTAGTGAAGAGAACAGAAAAGAGGGAGGAGAATCAGGGGGAAGGGAGGAGAAGGTTGAGTGAGAGGGAAGGCAAAGGAAAGAAGTGAATGAGAGGAGTGGTGTAAAGAATGTGTATTTGGATACATTGGAGGCTGGGGCGGTGTATGGAGCAATAAAAGATTATATGGTAAGGATGGCCTACATTTGTCTGTGGCAGGAAAGAGGATGCTGAGCGAAAAATTCAGATCATACATTATCAGGCATTTAAACTTGGTAGCGGAGGTGGCAGGAAGTGGCCAGTGAATTTGGCACGTCACCCACAAGCAAAACAGGAAGAGGGAAGAGGAAGTAACAAAATCAATCAGTTAAAAAAAAAAGCAGAAAAGGTGAATGTGAAGAGCAGCTGGAAAGCTATGAGCACAAATGCTCGCAGTCTGGGCAACAAAATCCCAGACCCGCAGGCCCTAAGGGTGGAGGCAGACTTGGACATTGTTGCTGTTACAGAGACCTGGTTCACTGATTCCCATGATTGGGATATGGCCATCCCGGACTATAACTTGTTTAGGAAGGACAGAGAGGATAGAAAAAGGGGAGGAGTAGCTGTTTATGTCAAAAAACAATATCCTGCTTCACTTAAGGCTGTGATCATGCTATAGACTTTAAAAATACACCGCTGTAATATCGTACCCCTGAAGAAGTCCACGAAACACGGATCGTGTCGGGTCTAAGCTGGTGTTTCTGGGAAAAGCTGTCACCTCTTTACGCTACGCATAATGATAAGTGATCTGTCTTTATAAATAATTAACATAGAATGTAAAAAAGAAAAAATCAAAAAGCACAAAATTCTGAATGTTGATACCAATGATTATAAAAAAGGTATTTCGCGTTAAACCAATTCTCAATATTTTGGTTAACGTTGCGTATATCTGACACTTTTGAAGTGAGTACCCTCTGATAAATATTGAGAGGCTCAAATATCATATGAGGTATCACATTCTATAAAACAGCTATTATATATGATGTTCGTATGAATTTACTATTTGATTAATACATCATATTTGCACAGTTTTTGTTTGCAACTCGTGTTAAAAACAATATCCAAGCAACTGACCTGCAAGGGACATGGGGTAGGGAAGAAGCTTTATGGACCATCCTAAAGAAACAGAAGATTGTGTTCCCATGGTTACTGGTGTGATCTACAGGTCAGCGATTCAAAGAGATGAACTGGGCAGAGAACTCATTGAAGACATCCAAAAGATGGGAAAGAAGGGCAAAGTGTTGCTCGGTAGAGACTTTAATCTGCCGGATATGGACTAGAGTATCTCCTCTGCGGAATCTACGAGAAGTAGAGAGATAGTGGATGCCCTTCAAGGAACTCTGCTCAAAAAATTGGTAAGGGAACCCATGCACCTGCAACATTGCTCCCCACTTTGATGCTGAGGGAAGAGGGTAATAGGATACAGACAACAACCAAGAGAGCCCGACTTCTATGGTCTGGTTACCGATACGCAGACATACAGGGAAAAGCACAGGACTGCTTCTACGGCCAAGTTCATAAGCAAAGCATGTCAAGCAGCACCCTGAATTTTCAAGAAAGCTCATCACCCAGAAAAAGAAATGTTTCGAGCTGTAACTTTTATGGGTATCATAAGATTTGATGATAACCGCACAGAGCGACAGTTACTACCCTTAAGAGAAACATGGGAGTAACCCGCACAGAGTGGCAGTTACTACCTTAAGTTTACCAGGCACACTGGATGGACCATTTGGTCCTTTGCTGCCATCATTTCTATGTTTCTCTGTTTCTGTGAGAGGGGAGGGAAGGTTGAGCAGTGAATAAGAGGGAAGACACTCTTATCTACCACACTCCAGGGACTCCTGCCCCCTCCCGTTCCCAGCATTTCAAATTGTCCTAAACCCTCACCCCCAGCCTTCTTGGTGATCTGACATGTTCTGTGTGGCCCTTCCCTTGAGAAGTGTGGGACTCCAGCTGATTCAGCGTGCACATGGACTGGGCTATGAAGGAAGCTGCGGCCCATGCTTCTCTGGGCTGAAAGGAAGGAATGTAACAAGGTAGAAAACCCAAGTAAGCCTGCAAATGAAGACTCTCAGTGCCCATGAGAGTCTTCATGGGCTTATCACTTTTATAGTGCTTCTCAATGTATGCGTTCTGCTGCTGAGGCAGACACACGTCCCACACTCAGCAGAAAGCTACCAAGCAAATAATAATAATAAAAGAACAGGAGTCTTATTTTCAATAGGATCTCGCAGCAGCATCTTAAAAGGTCTTACATGTATAAATGCCACATACTATTGCAGCAATTTTCAAAAGCCCACTTACACGGGCCAAGTGCATTTACACGTGTAAAACCCAATTTTAAGCGTGTGAATGCTATTTAAAATCAGGCCCATGATGCACTAAATTAGCACTGTACTCACTAACCAAGTGAGGCTATGATTTTGGAATCAGTCCTTTTTCAGATTGGTCCTGGAGCAAGCTAGATTATCTGAATCAGACCCACTGAAAAACCCAAGCTTTTGAAAGCACACGGGCCCTTTAGAATTCAGAAGTAAGTGATTACAGTATTTACTCTCAGTAATCTTCCTTACAATATTTTCTGTGGTAGTTATCCTTTAAACTGGAGTCACAGCCATAAGACTGCAGCCATAAGAACAACAGAGTAAAATCCTGGTAGCAGAATTGGTCCTGGACCCCTAGAGGTCCATATTCAAAAGCCATTTAGACGGACAGCGTAATAGTTATCCATCTAAATGGCTTACCTGGCTATACATAGCCGGATAAGATGGGGGCATTCCATGGGTAGGCCGTAGGCATTCCGGAGAGGAACAGAGTTAGCCGGCTAAGTTAACTCCGATATTTGGAGTCAGCAGGCTAACCTAACCGGTTAACTCTGGTCGAGCCATAGGGCTGTCCTAAAGGTAGCCAGTTAGTCATAACCGGCTAACTTTGAGATAGCTGGGTATGTTCAGTGGCGCAGCCTCACTGCTGAGTGCTGAATATGCCCTGCTAATTAGGCAGATGTGTTCATCTGGCTAACTAGCCGAGCTGCACAGATGCTCAAAATGAACCTCCTAGATTCTTGACCATAAAATAATAAGATCTTCCAAACTTATCACCATGGTACAGCACTGCGCACGTCCAGTAGCACTATAAAAATGATAAGTATTATATAATAACAATAGGCTCGGCAATGCATGTAATCTTCCGGTGACAAGGCCATACACGCCAGACATTAATACTGTGCCGTGTGAAAAAGGAGACGGCAGAAAACAAGAAGAAGTGTGTATAGCTGGCACAAAATCCATGAAAGCTATTGAACCAGGAGGATTCTGCATATAAAACAAAGCCATAAATATTATAAATGAAACCGGTCCGGGGAGGGGGGAGCTCTTAGTATTGATTTCGTAGATCCAGTGACTTATGCTCCACGAGTTCATTTTGTGCTTTCATTGTAACAGTGCGGACGGCAGCGGCGGCCCAACGTGTGCGCTGTGATTAGCTTGCTGAGGTTGAAACCTTCCGGGCTGGCTCAGCTTTCCTCGTAAGCCTCTTGCCTGTGCATTAATGCAATCACAGACATCTCCTGTTAGACCTGTCTTAAGCTCCCTGCATCATTACTGCACTGTGTTTTTTTGTTACGCGGGTGTGAAAGGGTCACATTGCTCTTCTCCTTTTCATTGGGATTCTTTCAGTACTCACGCGCCTTGGTAAGGTTTTAATAAAGCCCCCCCCCCCCCCCCCGGGACACTTCATAGTTTAACACCAGGTGCTCTACAAAAACCTATCCCCCAAAACCAGTCTCTTCCCTCTCAAACAGGCCTGCTCTGCAGTCTGTTAGTGCTCTCTTCTCTTGGTGACTCCAGCTTTAAGGCTCTCTTTTAACAGTTCTGCTCCCCCCAAATGGGTCTGTCTTTCCAGCCTCCAGAGACCTACCCCCAGTCTTCCTCCAAAACCTCACAGATTGCTTTACTAAGCCCTTCATTAGGTCCATTTCTGCCTGCCTGTATGTAAGTAGATAAGAGCTTTCAACTCAATTACATGAGTTACCCCTCCCCCCTTTTCTTTTGTGAGCTGCTTCAGAAATGGAATTACAAATTTTTTTTAAGTGGTTGTAAAATAATGGTATTTCCAGTGGGATCTCGCAGCAGCCGCATTTTAAGGCCCCCCCCCCCCCCCCCCCCCCCCCCCCCCATACTGTATAGGCTCTTAATTTCATCCAAAAAACACACACCAAGAAACAACTGTGCCCTGCTCACCGCTCAGACCCTGCGCTGGGATCTTAAGCCAAAAAGAAGATAAACACTAAACAATTAAGGTTACCAAAGCTTTCTACAAAGACAAGAGTTGGGTTAGAGATTCATAAAGGAATAAAAGTAATTTAGAGTTCTAGTAGCTGCATTTGTCCTGCGGGAAAACTGGAGTCTTTGAAGGTTGTGAAAAATTTCAGAGGACCTACCCCAAAGATTTGCAGTGGCTCATTGTAGCTGTTTGTATTTTTGTTGTAAAGCACTTTGCTTTAAGGCACTATATAAGTGCCAGAACAATAATAATAATAATAATGTTATAGTACATGAGCTTTTAAGACCTCACAGGCCTCCATAGTGAAGGAATAAAAACTTAGAGCTCAATATTCAGTAAGCTGGCGAGCAGCAAAAGTATCAAGGGAAAGTCATGCGAGCAGCTTTTCCTGGCTCTACAGCGGGGCTTGCGCGTACAAGTCTGCCACTGAATATGCTCAGCTAAAGTTACGCGTGTATCTTTATCCTGGTATATTTAGGCCAAGATAGCTTTCCAACCAGACTTGTGTGCCGAATTTTAGCCAGAAAGCACTCATTATGTGCGCTGATTAACTAAAGTTTAACCCCGCCCCTGGAATTCCTCCATTGATGCCCCTTTTTTTTTCAGGATAATTTTTGCACACACAAAAAATATTCTGCACAAAAAATGTATGCAGTCGGCAGTAAGTATGTTTGCTTACCGTAAACAGTGTTCTCTGTAGACAATATGATGAATTAGCCATCAAATTTAGGGCTGAGGTCATCCAACAGTGCCAAAGACACCATTCTCTCTAGCTCAGTAGAGCTTAGCCCTATTGAGCATGCGCAGGAGTTTACCTCGTGAACCTCTTTAGTTTGTTCATAGCTCAGCTCTCTAGGGAGGTAGGCTGATATAAATCTATGGTTAATTCATCCTGTTGTCTATGAAGAATGAGCAAGCATGCTTGTCTCCATCGACAAGTCGGGCTAAATTAGCCATAATGTGTGGGGAGTCCCAACTGAGGGTTGCAGAGGTGAAGCAGCTATTGAAAATACAATCCAGCTCCCTCTTGGCTATGCAAGACTGCCTGCCCGAAGCTACTGTCAACTCTGGAGAGGCTGTCCAGACAGTAGTGGGACACAAAGATGTGCACAGATGACCAAGTTGCAGTCTTGCAAATGTCCTCGATGGAAGCTTCCCCTCAGATGAACAATTGAAGTAGCCATGCCTCTTACTTGATGAGCCCTGATGGTGTCTGTGATTTGAAGGTCAACCAGCCCATAACAGTGCACTATACAGTCTGCTAATGAGTTGGAAACGGTACACTTGGTGACTGCTATTTCCAGCCTTTTGGGATCAAAGTATTCAAACAGTTGTGCTATATGATTATGAGACTGTGTTCTCTTCAATTAGTAGGCCAATGCCCTTTTGCAGTCCAATGTGTGAAGAGCTTTTTCTCTCCTATGGGTGTGAGGGAAGAATGGAGACAAAAAGATGGACTGACTGATGTGAAAAGCAGAAATCACTTTGGGTAGGAACTTAAGGTGGGTATAAAGCACCACTCTGTTGTGGAAAAACTGAAGGCATGGAGAATAAGTTAACTGACCCGTCTGGCTAAAGTGATGGGCACCAGAAGCACTTCTTTCCATATCAGGAATTTCAATGAGGATGACTCCAGTTTTCAACAGAGATTTCATGAGTTGTGTCAGGACCACCGTGAGGTACCATGGAATAGTGGGTTTAGAAATCAGTGGTTTGGTATGAAATAAACCTTTCATGACCACCCTAGATGCCAGTGAATGAATAGAGATGGGCTTGTTTCCCATTTGCGAATGATAGGCTGAGATAGCACCAAGATGAACTCTCATAAATGAGGTACTGAGACCTGAAGAAGACAAGTGCAGTAAGTATTTGAGTAGTTCCTTGGGTTTGTAGGAGAAGGGATGTAACAAAGTGGCTTCGCAAGACAGAGAGAAATGTCTCCATTTAAAATCATATGACCACCTGCTGGATGGTTTCCTAGCCAAAATTAACATGTCCTTTATCTCTAGAGAGTAAAAAAGAGGACACTACTGTGCGTTCAACATCCATAAGGATAGGTTGAAGGTGAGTGAGTTCAGATGGAGCAGGCACCTGCCCTCCTGCATCAGCAAAGATGGGTCTGCCCCCAGAGGGATTGGTGGTTGAACTGACAACTTGATGAGATAAGAGAACCATAGTTGTTTTGTCAATGCCGAGCAATGAGGATGAAACAAGCCCTGTCCTCAAGCACCTTCTGAATCAGCTTTGCCACTAACAGAAGGAGCAGAAATGCATAGAGGTGCTGTGTGTCCCATGGGATCAGGAAGGCATCCAGAAGAACCAGTAAAAGATGGCTTAGGTGGCTGGAGAAGAACTCCTTGTCCTTCCTATTCCCTTCCATTGCAAAAAGACTGACAGTTGGGTTGCCCCAGAGGTTGAACAGATAGTGTGCCACTGGCTGGTCCAGTGACTACTCATGAGGAAAGAAGATCCGACTGAGCCGATCTACTAGTGTGCTGGTACTATGTGTACTGTTGGGGAGATATGCCACTTGTAACAAAGCTCCATGGTCAGGGCCTCCTGGCAAAGGTTCAAAGAACCCATGCCCTCCTGTTTTTTGATACAGAACATGGTCTCTTGATTGTCTGTCTGGATTAGAAACCTTTTCCCGTGGAAAATGCAAAGAAAACCCTGGGAACATTCAAGATAGCCCTCAATTTCAGCATAGTAACATAGTATCATAGTAATGACGGCAGAAAAAGACCAAAATGGTCCATCCAGTCTGCCCAGCAAGCTTCCAAAGGTAGTAATTGCCGCTCCATGCAGTTACCCCACGTTTCTTTTCAGGGTAGTAACTGCCTCTCCGTGCAGATTACCCCCAATATTTTTTATTTATTCCCATCCTCTAGCCTTTACTGATCCACAGTGTTTATCCCATGCTCCTTTGAAATTTTTCACAGTTTTAGTCTTCACTTCCTCCGGAAGGGCTTTCCAAGCATCCACCATCCTCTCTGTGAAAAATATTTCCTGATATTGATTCTAAGTCTTCCTCCCTGGAGTTTCAAATCATGACCCCTAGTTCTACTAAATTGTTTCCAATGGAAAAGGTTTGTTGAGAACCATGGATCATTAAAACCTTTCCAGTATCTGAAGATCTGTATCATATCACCCCTGCTACTCCTCTCCTCCAGGGTATATATATTCAGGGGTAGATTTTAAAAGAAGCGCACGCGGCCTACATGTGCATGTGCACATGTACGTCTGATTTTTTAACATGAGTGTGCAGGAGTGTGCATGTTATAAAACCAGGCTTGGTGCGTGCAAGGGGGTGCACAATTGTGCACCTTGCGCACGCCAAGCTGCGCTGCCTTCCTCCGTTCCCTCCCCCTAACCTGACCTTCCCACCCCTTCCCCCTAACCTTTCCCCCCTAGTCCTACTCTAACCCCCCCCGCAAAATGTTTATCTTACTTTTGCGCCTGCCTCTGGGCAGGTGCAAGTTGCGCGGAGTGGCAATGGCTGCTCTGTCGGAGGCCTCTGGCCCTGCCCCTCCCCGGACCTCCCCGCCCCTTTTTGCAAGCCCCGGGACTTACATGCGTCCCGGGGCTTTACGTGCGTCGCCGGGCCTTTTGAAAATAGGCCCGGTGCACATAACCCTTTTAAAATCCGGCCCTCAGGTTCTTCAACCTCTCCTCATAAGTCATTCATTGGGGCCACCTACCATTTTGGTTGCCCTTCTCTGGACCTCCTCCATCCTGTCTCTTTTGAGATACGGTCTCCAGAACTGAACACAGTACTCCAGGTGAGGCCTCACCAAGGACCTGTACAAAGGGATTATCACTTCCCTTTTCTTACTAGATATTCCTCTTTCTATGCAGCCTAGCATTCTTCTGGCTTTGGCTATTGCCGTGTCACATTACTTTATCGGCTTCAGGTCATTAGACACTATCACCCCAAGGTCTCTCTCCTCCGTGCACATCAGCCCTTCATCCCCCAATGTATACAGTTCTTTTGGATTACCACACCCCAGATGCATGACTCTGCACTTTTTGGTATTGAATCCCAGCTGCCATATCTTCGACCACTCTTTCAGCTTCCTTAACTCCTATCTCATTATCTCTACACCTTCCAGTGTGTCCACTCTGTTGTAGATCTATCATCCGCAAATAGACAAACTTTACCTTCTATCCCTTCCGCAATGTCGCTCACGAAGATGTTAAACAGAGCGACATTGCGGAAGGGACAGAAGGTAAAGTTGATATGAAACTGCCGCTCCACTCTGGACCATGTTCCTTGAGAGTGTAGCATCCCAGTATGTGCTGCCCAGCCCTCCATGCACACGTCAGTGCTCATACATGATCTGGTATGGCAAGAGCTGTAATGGGTATCTCCAATCCAGAACCTCTGGTTTAACCACCATCTGAGGGAAGATTTCATAGACTAAGTTAGCCAGACATCAACTGATTTCACTGACAATGGAGGTCCCATTGTAGATGCCTCATGCTGAGATGTGTGAAAGGCACTATGTGTACTGCAGCAGCCAGGTATCCCAAAACCATTAGGATAGCACGGGTCATGGCATGTTAGTGGAGTGACAAGTTGGAGGCCAACAATCATAGTCTGAGGGCTCAGTTGGTTGGTAGAAAAGCCCTCTCTTGCAGAGCTGTCCAAGTTCTAATAAATTTTATCCACTGGGTTGAAATTAGAATGAATTTGGGAAAGATGATGAGAAATCCCAAGGACTAGAGGAGTTTGATGGTTCTGTTCTGGGCCTGGAGAACTAGTTCTCGGTACAGTCCCATCAGAAGTCAGTCATCCAAGTATGAGAATACATAAATCTCCTGTCAGTGGAAGAATGCAGTTCAGCTTTTCATCAGCGCGAAAGGTCTTCACAAAGACCCTCGGGACTGATGAAAGGCTGAATGGAAGAACTTTGTACTGATATTGGTATTCACCTATCATGAAACGAAGATACTTCCAGTGCATCTGATGAATAAGGATTTGGGCTTAAGTGTCCTTGAGGTCCTTGGCGCACATGCAGTCCTCCTGTTGAATGAAGGATAGAATGACGTAAGGTGTGTTCATCTTGACCTTCTCCCATAGAATGCTCTCATTCAGCTTCTTCCCGACCTTTTGGAAATAAGGAAATATTGGGAGTAAAACTCCTGGCCACATTCTTGTGTTAGAACTAGCTGTATAACCCATTGGCGGAATAATGATTCTATCTCCAAGCATAGCTGGACTGCATGAGACAGTTTTGGATTAAAAACTGGATGATGAGATAAGCACCAGTTGCAGGAAAAACTCAAGCGGTAACCACATGCCACAATCTGGAAGACCTAATGGTCCCTGATGATGGTTTTCCATTTGGTCAGGAATTGTTGAATCCTACCTCTGACTGGGGGATCTGGGACCTGGAACTGCTTAGCCATCAAAAACTGTGGCCTGGCTTTGGTTGGACCTGCAGTTGCTGCTTCGGTTGTTGCCATTCTCGTTGGTGTTCCTTCACAGGGAGCTGTTCCAAAGGTAGAGTGGGCAGGGCTCAGTACCTTGGAAAGGGCCAGAACAGCCACTTTTGTAGAAAGGCTGTTTGAAAGAGAAGAAGTATCTAGACGTGGACAGCTGCTCTGTCACCCTTGACAGAGACTGAACCATCACATGTTGCTGCTTAATTTGTGTCTTGGACCTAATCACCAAAAAGTTTATCACCCGCACATGGTACATCGGCAAGCTTTCCATGAATGTCTTCCCTGAGACTGCTGGCCTAGAGTCTCATCATGCGATGGCTCACAATGGCAGCTGCTGATGAACAAGCTGCAATATCGAAAGATTCAGACACAGAGCAATAAGGTGGCAGTGATATTCCTCCATCTCCAGGAGGACCTTGTTGTAAGGTTTATTCTCCCCATCCAGGGAGAGAATTAGAGGTCTCAATTTCTCTATGTAGTCATGCAGATATTGCACCATGTATAGTTGATTAGTGGTGATCTCTGCATTCAGTATTGAGTTGTGGAACACTTTTCTGAAGTTGTCCAAGAAATAAGAATCCTTACTTGAAGGGGAGTAAGAGTAGAGCTGGGTCTTCTTGGCTTATTTTAGGGCTGATCTGACTACCACTGATTGGTGGGAAAGTTGCATAACCCCATATCACAGAGATTGTTGGACTCTGTACTTGAGGTTGAGTTTCCAGGCAGCTGGTTGGTAAGTGAGTGGGATTTCCCCACATCTTGAGTTGAAGGTCCTGCAACATCTTGTGGAGGGGCATTGCCACCAGCTCCATGGGTGTTTCTAGTATCCTCAAAAGCCCAAATATTTCCATCCTGGGGTTGGTATCCTGCCATATGTTGACCCTCAGTGCCTTACCTATTTTCAGAAGGAACTTGGCATAAGTTAGGTCCTCAAGTGGGGAGGATTGCATAAGGGGTTCCTGTAGAAGGTCAGACAATATCCTAGTTGAGCCTTCCTCCCCAGAATCTAAGTTAGGTGGACACTGACCCAGGACCCTGACAAGGATGTTAGTGATTGTGGGTCTGCCAGATAGGGTCTTTCTCACTGCAGGAATACTTGAAGGTCCGGCCTGAAGGTCCTTCACAGGTGGGACTCCCTTAGTTTGTAAAGCTGACAACTGTGATTAGATTGGCTGCAATGCGGCCTCCCTAGAGCTGTCCATCAGCAAGGTAAAGAAATGCTTTACCATCCCAGTTACCTGGTCCACAGAATACTGAATTCTTTGGACTGGCATGGGGTATAAATGTTCTCCGAAGAAACCAAGATCAATTCATCTTCCTAAGACATCCCCAAGGGACTCCAGGAGGATTGGTCTGCTGGTTACCTGGCAGATGTGAAGGGCAGAATGGAGCATATCAATTTCGGCATATTGAGTCTGGCATCAGGAGGCCAAAAAGAATCTTCTGGAGGTCTAGAAGGCCTGGAATCCAGATAGAATAGAAGGGAAAAAAACATTGGGATCTTCCTAGCCAGGAAGAAGGAAGGAACTTGAGAGGAACTTCTGTGTGTGGAGCCCAAATCACCAGTCCCAAAAGCAGAAAGGTGAAGCAAACGAAGGCATATGATGTGCCAACAACGTCGTCAATAGGACCTTGGGTGGCACTGGCAGCTTCAACGGCACTAGCTGTACCGATGGCACCTTGTACTTTGACAGCGCCCGGCTGCTTTGTCTACTGATTGTACCAATGGCATAAGTTGCACTAACTGCACCGGTCTTGATGGCATCTGGTACGTCAACTGCACTAGGTGTTTTGCCTTGAGTGCTGACAGCACCAAATGCTCTCTTGTGACTCACTCTCTTAAAGGCAGATTTTTCTGAGGCAGAGCATCACTTCTTATGAGAGACCTCAGAGGCCCCCTCAGGGGATGATGTTCGGGAACACAGCAAGGAGTCAGAGTGCTCTGGCACATACGTTTCTTCAATTTGCTTGACCCCCGACACCTCAGAAGATACCAAAGGGCCCGGGAAGAATGGAGGGAGGATTCCTTATCGGTGCCCATGGAGGGGGAGGAAGACCGGTGTCTGCGTTCAAGAGCCTGATGGAGGTCAGCCATCTTTTACGCATGGTTTTTCTGCACTCTTGGAGACATCCTGCCACAGTGATAGCAACTGGCAGAATCATGGTCGGTGCCGAGGCAGTGGTAACAGACAGTACATCCGTCAAAGAAACATAATTCAGTCGCAATCGCAGGTATGAAAGCCACTTGGGATGGTGCCCTTCCCCCACATTCTCAGTCTTCTTTTTCATTTTCCAGTGGCCCTGTAAAGTGTTGTTGTGGGACCTGCAGAGGCAGCGAGGCAGTAAAAAGAAATGTTAGAAAAACCATTTTAAAAAACAACCCACTACAATGGAAAAAAGTAAGAGAAAGAGAGGGTAACGCAGACAAACAGAGATCAAAGAAGATCATGAGGCAGTGCTCTCCCCTCCCACATGCTTAGTAGGGTCAAAGTGCTACTGAGCTTGAGACAAAGGTCCGTTTGGTGCCGTCAGATGCCGTCACCCCTCACGGCATGGCTAATCCAGTCCTGCTTGTCGACGGTGACATATCAAAACTCGGCTTTTATGCATGTAACTCAAAAAGCAACATGCACAAAGGTTTTGAATATTGACCACTTAAGGAATAAAAGCAACGATCAGAGGACAAATCAGAGCCAGATGCAACAAAGAGTGGAAGAGCAAGCATTTATCACAATTTTGGTCACTGTACTGGCCTGATGAAAGGAAAGTAGCTCTCCAAAGCTGGTCACAGAAGTATCAGGTTTCTCCAATAGAAACTTATCCCCTACAGCTTGTTTGCAAAGCCTTATTTCTACGAGATCAGTTAAAAGAAAAAAACCAAAATAAAGCGTTCAGTGGATAACTTATTCAGGAAAAGTTAGTGCAATAAGTTATCCGCAAATTTCCGCAGGATAAATGTCCTGCTATTTATCAACAAATAAAAGTTATCTGGATATATATATATAGTATACTCGAATAGCTTTGAAACCTAACCGACTAAATTTGAATATCACCGGCTAAGTTTCGAAGGTGTCCAGGAACGTCATCTCCATGCGTGTGCACTGTTTGTTGCGTGGCTGTAATGCCACTTAATCCCATTGGCGAGGGAAATGCCGTGGCTTGAAAGATTACAAGGAAATGAAAATGGAAAAGCAGGTTTAGCTTTCTAGTGTCAGTACATCTATTCGCCAGGCAAAAGCTTGAAACATTATTTGCCAGGCAAAAGCTTGAAACATTATTCGCCGCTTTGAAAGACAGATTTTCTTTCAAGTACACTGAAATCAACTATTTTTTTTTTATTTATTTCTCTCCCTTCACTTCCATGCCCCCTCCCAGAGACCTTTTTTTTTTTTGCACTTGGAAGAAATTATGTTAGGTAAATAGAACAATTGAAGGCAATTTTGCAACAGTTAGGTAATGGGAGAACATCTGACCTTGACAATTCCTATTAAACATGAGATTAATCACCCTCCAGTCGGGGAAGCCAGCGAGCCAGGCCTTCAGTCCCCGGGCTCCTATTTCACAGAGCAGCCATCTGACCTGCCTCTGGGGCTCCCATCATCAGCGGGAGAAAGGGGTTTGTGGCGGAGTGATCTTTCAGGTGTAGGCAAAGGCAAACGGTCTCCAACGGATATGAGGTATCCAGGGGGGCAGGATTTACTTGTAGAGAGAAACATCTCAATATTTATTTTATTTTATTTATTTAAAAGTTTTTATATACCGTCATTAAGTTTTTACCATCAAAACGGTTTACAGTAGGGCACATATATCAAAGAAAATATAGATTATAAATTACATAGATGGTGTCATTATTATTCGGTAACAGATTGCTAGGGAAAAAAAAAAAGAGATAAACAGAGTTCATACCAGCCATCATATTCTGTGTTGGTATGTGAGCAAAAGAGGGAAGAGCTAATACTGACAGAAGGACAGAAAGATCATTTTTGCATAAGTACCCAGCCTTAAGACACTTAAGGACTGCTGCTTCATTATTATTATTATTATTATTATTTTTAATGTTGCCGACCGGTAGGAATGGAAAAGATTTTCCAATTTTTCTTCCTGCCTCTCATTTGCTGGAGACAGTCCAGAGACCCACACCGTGAGAAGAATTTGGGATCCTGCAAATTAAAAGGGCCTCACGCCACTCACCTACCAAGATATCCCTGTGTCTTCATCGTAGGCGTTGCAGGTACTCGGCTGTCTGGCTTAGGACCAGAGGGACCCCAGCAGCTTCCTTCCCAGCAACACATAACTAGCAAACTAAATTCTACACAAGCAACTTTTTTCTGTTGCAAAGTCTGTCAACACAACACACCACAGAGCTCCTGTCCCTCGATGGGCAGCTTTTCTGACTCCTGGTCTTCCAGCTCTCATTTATTTATTTAGTTAAAAGTTTTTATATACCGCACTATAGTGTAGTAGTCTATCCATCTTAGCGGTTTACAAAATTAAAACAAGCATAATATCGTAACGTAACAACATAATGTCATAACATACAGCAAATTCATACAATATAATTACCTTGCAACAGTTAATAATAAATGTCAAAGAATATAAAACAGGTATTAGAAGATTCACTCAGATATATTATATGCACAGGTCTCTCCCTCTTCCTCCAGGAAGATTTTGTGAGATATCCCTGGCTTTTTCCTCTTCAGTGGCTCTCCCAGAAGCCTTTGAACTTGGGAAATAGGATCCTGTCTTCGGGCAACTACAAAAAATATCTCAGAAGAGGGAGAGAGTGTTAAAACTAAAGGTGCCTGTGTCAGTCTTTAATAAGCACATTGTTTACTAGAAAAAAATGTTATCACGCTGTATTCACAGGGGTTTGAATGGATAAGATTTTAGTCACTGGGACAAAAAATATCCTTGCGGAAAGGCAAGTGTGAAAGGGTTTTATGTGTGGAAATGGCGGGGTCCTTTGGAAATTATCTACCCTATCTGCGGGTGAAAGGACGCTTGCAGAGCCAGCACACGTGAGCTTGCATGCGGGGAGAGCGGAGGCTTCCTTGGGGGATGCAGTCTGAGCATGCGCGCATCAGTTTGCAGGCCCGGACAACTGCTTTCTCCGACTCAGTTTTCGAAAAGAACCTTCTTCCCCTTGAAAACTGACAAAATCTGCAGGTGAAAAAAAAAAATACTCGCAGACTTTACACGGCTGAATACGGTTTGGAAGTTGCTCCCTGATTAAACATTTACCCCCTCTCACCGAGGGGGTAACCTAGGGGTTAGAGCTGAGAACCTGGGAGCAGTGCGATGCTAACGTGTGTTCTGATGCTCCTGGGCTAAGATTTAAAGGGCCCCCCCCCCAAGTGTGCCGATACCCTTAGTTCCACCCACCCCGTAGCCCCTTGAGGCAGCCAAAGTAAAAATTCTAAAAGATGACGTTCCAGTGCAAAGCTCCTCCCCCACCCCCACCCCCACCCCCACCTCCTCCCCCCAAACCCCTTCACCTTGGCCAAAAAAAACCCTGTATCCCAGCTCCTTAATGCCCCTGACCCCTACCTTAGTAGCCCTGGTAATCCAGTGGGGGTTTGGAGCAACCACATAGGGCTTCATATCCAGCATGGCCAATTTCAAAATGGCAAGGGCAAGCCAATAGTATGGCCTAGCCCTTATCACGTGATAAGGGCAAAGGCGTCCTTTCAACAGTCAATAGTATGACCTAGCCCTTATCATGTGATAAGGGCAAAGGCGTCCTTTCAGCAGCCAATAGTATGGCCTAGCCCTTATCACGTGATAAGGGCAAAGGCGTCCTTTCAGCAGCCAATAGTATGGCCTAGCCCTTATCACGTGATAAGGGCAAAGGCGTCCTTTCAGCAGTCAATAGTATGGCCTAGCCCTTATCACGTGATAAGGGCAAAGGCGTCCTTTCAGCAGCCAATAGTATGGCCTAGCCCTTATCACGTGATAAGGGCAAAGGCGTCCTTTCAGCAGCCAATAGTATGGCCTAGCCCTTATCACGTGATAAGGGCAAAGGCGTCCTTTCAGCAGCCAATAGTATGGTCTAGCCCTTATCACGTGATAAGAGTAAAGGCGTCCTTTCAGCAGAATAGTGTCATATTTTGGCTGCTGATAGGCATCCTATCAGCACCAATACTATGGCCTAGCCCTTATCACGTGATAAGGGCAAAGGCATCCTTTCAGCAGCCAATAGTATGGCCTAGCCCTTATCACGTGATAAGGGCAAAGGCGTCCTTTCAGCAGCCAATAGTATGGCCTAGCCCTTATCACGTGATAAGGGCAAAGGTGTCCTTTCATCAGGACGGTGTCATACTATTGGCTGCTGATAGGCATCCTATCAGCACCAATACTATGGCCTAGCCCTTATCACGTGTTAAGGGCAAAGGCATCCTTTCAGCAGCCAATATTATGGCCTAGCCCTTATCACGTAATAAGGGCAAAGGCTTCCTTTCAGCAGAATAGGGTCATATTTTGGCTGCTGATAGGCATCCTATCAGCACCAATACTATGGCCTAGCCCTTATCACATGATAAGGGCAAAGGCATCCTTTCAGCAGCCAATAGTATGGCCTAGCCTTTATCACGTGATAAGGGCAAAGGCTTCCTTTCAGCAGCCAATAGTATGGCCTAGCCCTTATCACGTGATAAGGGCAAAGGTGTCCTTTCATCAGGACGGTGTCATACTATTGGCTGCTGATAGGCATCCTATCAGCACCAATACTATGGCCTAGCCCTTATCACGTAATAAGGGCAAAGGCTTCCTTTCAGCAGTCAATAGTATGGCTTAGCCTTATCACATGATAAGGGCAAAGACGTCCTTTCAGCAACCAATAGTATGGCCTAGCCCTTATCACATGATAAGGGCAAAGGCAAAGGCCTTGCCCTTATCACATGATAAGGGCAAAGGCGTCCTATCAGCAGGCTGGTGTCATTTTGAAAATGGCTGCTCCAGGTCTAGAAACCTATGGGGCGCTCCAGGGCCCCCATTGAACCACCAGCGCTACTAAGCTAGGGGGCCAGGGGCCAGGCCAGCACTGTGTGCTTTTTGAAGGGGGTGGGGGTCTACTAACATGCAGTATTTTTCCAAGTGGTATTTTCCCACCAGGGGGGTTACGAAGCTGTGGGGTGAGTTTACCAGACCAATAGGGGTCCATGTTTTGTAGGCCAGCAAGCAGCAAGTTACTGGGGTAACTTTAGCCAGTATGTTCAGTGGGACACATCTCCTGCTGAATATACTCGGCTAAGGTTATCCAAATGAGTTCAGCTGCCTAACTTGACCCATAACTGGTAATATTCAGCATATAACTAGTTAAGTAAAAAAATTACATAAATAAATAGCTGGCAACCAGCGCAATCCCCCAAGCCCCCGCCCCATTAAGCGACCAGCATTGTTATCAGGGTAACACTGGACACAACTTTATCACTTTGGCCGGCCTTGGGAGTTTGGGGGGATTCCGGGGGGGGGGGGGGGGGTTTGGAGGGTTGTCAGTTTTATCAGGAGAGTGAGGTGGGGGAGAAGCAAACCCGGAACTTGATTTTAATTTAAATATTTCAGAGGCAGGGAAATGCCTTGGGCAGGGGCGGATTGCAGGAAAATATTGGCCCAGGGTAGTTTTTCAAAACCGGCCCATGGGGTATCTGACGCCGCCATGCACTTTCCCTGCAGCAAATATATGTCAACAGTTCCCAAAAGCACGCCAAGTCAACCCTGGAACCCAGCAGAATTGAGCCAACATTTCTCCAAAATAAACTTCATCTTTCCTAAATAACTAAGACGTTGAGCACATTCTAGACCAGGGGTGAGCAGAGCTGCAGCCTCTGTTCCATCCATGCAATTTGGTTGGACCCCCTACACATCTTCTTATATCGCTTATAGAGATATTATACCCTGGAATCCCGGTCTGGCTCTTGAACCAATTCCAACCAGTGTCACACACAAAGACATACATTCTCTCTCAAACACAAAAACACATCCACACATTGAGAGAGATTGTGTGTGTCTGTATCCTATAGAAAGATACCCCCCACATACTCTTTCTCATAGACAAAGTGTGTATGGGTGTGTGTGCCTCTCACTCTCTCCGACTCAGATACACAAACTCGCTCTCTGACATGCTCCTGTTGTACTGCTGCTTATGTGCTCACACAGTGAGTGCCTCCAGCCCAGCACTGCTGCATCATAGTGTAAAGTTCTTGCTTGCTGCCAGCCCTTCCCCATTCTGCAGCAGCCTCCTCCCTTTCCCAATCTTATTCTCTAAGAGACTCACTGGTTCCAGAGTCAGCTGCTTCCCTCAGAGCTCAGTGCAGTCACCTCAGACAGAAGCCTCCCCAATACTGCATAGGCACTTTCTCCTGGCTTACTCCCTTCTGACCTGGGCCTGTAGCTTCTCCGAAACCCTCCCTCCACTCTAGTACATTCTCGCTGACTGCAGACTAGGCAGTCTGCTGCTTTTATGGTTCTCCAGTCTCTGCTCTACCTACCAACTCCAGGACAGGGGAGACCAGAAAACTCTGCAAAAAAAAAAAAAAAAAAAACACCTGCAGTCTTGTTATTGGGACTATTGTAAAGCAAGCATTAAGTAAACTGAATTACAATATAGTAAACCTCCCATATGAAAAGAGCACTAAGTAACTACCAGCACTCAAACAATAGCAACCCTACCTATGAAAAGGCAATGCTGCAAATATTACACCAGGCCCTAAAACATCAATTCACCTGATATTAGGAAAATAAAATAAGCCAAGCTTAAGATCCCTACACAGAAACTACATGCTAGCAGAATACCTCATCTCATTCACACATGTAGAACTGTTGCGGGAGTGCTAGGGAGTGTTGTGTGCCCATGGACCACAGCGTGACGGCAGAGAGCTCTGTAGAAGCACCGAGGCAGGTGAGACGTATCCCAGTACAGGCGGACAGGCATCAGGTTCGGGGGTTTCCGCCGAACCTGATGCATCAGTAGAGACCCAACAACGCAATGCTGGTCTCTGGGGTAGCCCTCCGGCCACTCGATAGAACTTTCGAACCTGCCATACAGGAATGGCAAATGCGTCAGGACGGACAGAGGTTGAGGACAGGCGATGATACTGGAACAAGACGAAGACTCAAGACATGGTCGGACGAGGACACTGAAGACAAGGTCAGACGAGGATGCTTGAAGACACGATCAGACGATACTTGAAGACATAGTCGGACTAAGGTACTTGGAGACATGGTCGGGCAAAACATGAGGCAAGAAGGCAAGACTGGGTCATGGTTACATCAAGGTCAAGGCAGGGTTATGTCAAGGTCAAGGCATGGCTACATCAGCGTCAAGGTATGGTTACAAGGCATGGTTACATCAAGGTCAAGGTAAGGGTATGTCAGGGTTCAGACATGGCTACGTCAAAGTTCATTCATGGCAATGCCAAAGTTCAGACAGGGCTACATCAAAGTCCAGTCACGGCTATACCAAGGTTCAGACACGGCTACATCAAGGTTCGGGCAGGGCTACATCAAGGCTAAGGCAAGGCTAAGGCATGGTTGAGGCAAGACGAAAACTCTTGAAGAATGGACAGATGACAGCAAGGTAAAAGCCGGAAATTGTGGATGCCAAATGGCGGAAGATCTGAAGACTAGACGGCGTGTTCATCTGGAAACAAGGACATCAAAGACAGCAAAGACAAGACATCTGAAGGCAGGTTCAACTGGGGTATCCAAGGCAAGGACATCAGGACTTCGGACCCCCAAGGCACCCAATCAGGGACAACAAGGAGGAACTGGAAGATAGGACATCCGATCGTCTAGCCTTCCAGACTTCGTACCTGCTGGGCACTCAATCAAGAGCATCACTAAGGCACCAAAGGACAGGATAACTGACAAGGACTACTTCAGAGGAAGACATTTGTGAACAGGGCATCTGAGACGGATGTCAGGGGAGACAGGACATCAGGAAGCAAGGTCATCTGAAGACAGAGACATCTGTGAATGAAGACATCGGACTGGGACATCAGTGGACAGGAACATGGGATCCAACGAGAGGCCAGACATGGAATGAAGATGAAGATGAGGATCAGGAATCACAGAGGAAGACAAGGGAATTACCACAAAGAACAGAGTGCCTTGAAGAAGCGGAAGAGGACATTGTCAGATTCTCCTGGACCAGGAGCAGTCCAACTCCATGACTGACTCCTTGCGAAGGCAACAAGGAAGTGAAGGCCGGGCCCTTTTGTAGGGCTGAAGAGGAACACCCAGTATGACATCCCGAGGACAAGCCAGGAGGACTGGCCCTTTAAGTCTGGAGGAGAGGCGCGGCCCGCACCTAAGGAGGCAGGACCAGGGACAGCAGCCATGCTGTGAAGCAAGGAAGCAGGCTGGAGGCCTCGGAGGCGGCTCCAGCCGCTGAAGACACACCGGTGGCAGCCTAGCCGCGAAGAGGAGCTCCAGGGTTGCCTCCCGGCCACAGAAAAGGAAGCTGGCTGGCCGCTCCCGCCGCAGGAGGGTCCCGGTGAGAGCGGCTCCATGCCGCAAGGAAACCACGGCGGCCTCTGTGCCGCATGAAAATGGTGTCGGAACGCAGGCAAGCTTTCTAGAAGAAGGTGAGAGGCTGCTTGTGGGACTATCCCACAAGCAGAATCGTAATACTGTCAACACAAAAAATTCTATTGCCAATGAATATCACTAATTCATGGAAATCCTTTGAACCTACGTCCTCTTTGGAGATTCAGTCAATTTTAATGAAGATGAGCCCTGCTAATCTTCCATTAGATACTATTCCCATTAAGTCTTTAAAATCAGTAGTAGATTTAATTGTTATTCCCATTGTTAAAATTGTACATCTATCATTTACCGAAGGCAATATGCCTGTTTTATTAAAATGTGCCTCTGCCAGACCTATTCCAAAAAATAAGAATGCAGATGTTAGCGATTTAAATAATTTAAGACCTATATCGCACTTTCCACTGCTTGCGAAGATTAATGAGGAAGTAGTACAGAAACAACTAGCAGATTTTCTTGATATAAATAATATTCTTTACATGTCTCAATTTGGTTTTAGAATGTTTTATAATACTGAATCTTTGTTATTAGCATTGACAGTGTTATGGATGTGGACCCTTGGGCCGGCTGAGAGTGATGTTGAAGCACCGTGGAGGACCCACAGTGGACATCACAGCCAGGAGGTGGCGCTGGAGGAGGAATCCGGAGAAGGCTTCACCACTGGAAGCCCGAGGTCCCCCCAGGAGGAGCCCGTAGGGACCCGGGCCTCTTGGTCTTAGGTGTGATCGTATGCGACCAAGGACCAGAAGAACAGTCCGACGAGGTAGCCCAGCGACTAGGCCGAGCCCAGGAGGTCAGAAGAGACTTCACCCTTGGAAGCCCGCGGCCCCCCTGGGAGGAGCCCGTGAAGACCCGAGCCGCTGGGACTTAGGCGAAACCTCCAGACGAGTGAAGAACCGGATACCTGCAGAACGGAGAGAGCTGAAGCCGGAGTCGGAGAACGAAGCCAGGTCAGAAGCCAGAATTCGGAAGCCAAAACCAGGAACAGAAGCTGAAGTCGGAGTGGATGAACAAAGTAAGGTCAGGAGCCAGAAGTCAAATGTCGGAAGCCAAAACCAGGAACAGGAGCAAAAGCCGGAGTCGATGAACAAAGCAACATCAGGAACCAGGAGCCAGAAGTCAGACATCGGGAACAAACAGGAACTGGGAAGCAGGAAGCACAACTAGCTACTCCGAAGAATGAACCTCGTTGCAAGGCAAAGCTTTGGGCCAGCTGCAGGGTTTAAATAACCCTGCCGGTGTCTGGCGTCATCTAGGGCTGGGTTTAGTTTTCCCGCGCTGGCCCCTTTAAATGATGGGCCTCGCACGAGCGCCTAGGAGGCGGGACCAGCGTCCGAGGATCGGCGCCGTCTCCCTCGGCGAGGGAACACCGCGGCAGGAGCCAGATCGGGCCTACCTGGCCGGGGGATCTTCCCAGCAGCCCGGGCCGGCCCCGAGGTAGGTGGAGGGACTGGGGCATGGCCCGGGACCGTAACAGACAGATACAATTTTAAGAGGATTCGATAATGGCCAGGCTTACTTACTTCTTAATCCTACTTGATTTATCTCATGCGTTTGATACTGTAGACCCTAATATACTTATCCAGAGATTACGTGGTATCGGCCTCAGTGACACTACTCTGTTATGGTTTACTTCTTATCTTAAAGATAGTTTCTTTCAGGTAAGGATGAGAAATTCCATATCTGAAAAGGTAAAAATGGACTCTGGAGTGCCACAAGGGTCTTCACTCTCAGCCACCCTTTTTAACATTTACATGATACCATTGGTTAATTATTATCAGGCTTGGGCATCGCACACTACGTCTGTGCAGATGATGGTGCAGTTCCTAGTGCCAATAAAGGACTCCTTGGAGGCTACCTTGTAACAAATAGGGGTCTATTTTTCTGCAATTGGGCAACTGTTGTCTCATATGAGACTGGTTCTGATATAAGAAGAAAACAGAGATTATTTTGCTGAATAGAAAATCACCATGAAGGGCAACTGTTTTTAAAAAGGATACGTGGCAAATTGCAAGAGCAAACCAAGCTCGAGACCTAGGTGTAATGATAGATAGTGATCTTAATCTGAAGAAAGAAATTAGCCACAAAATTAGAGCTGGCTTTGGTAAATTACACATGCGAAAATGATTGAAGTCCCTTTTATGTCATGATGACTTTCGCAACACGCTTTGACTATTGCAACACACGTTTTCTTGGTCTACCGGCTAGCTCTTTACGACCATTACAGTTATTGCAAAACGCGACTGCCAGAGTTTTAACTGGCAGAAGTAAATTTGATTACATAATGCCTACTCTGATGGCCTTATGCTCGCTCCCAGTTAAGTTTAAAATTGATTATAACATTTTATGTTTTTTACATAAATCAAGCTATAGTGATAAAATAGAATGGCTAAATGCCTCATTACACCTGCTTATCCCACAAAGGAACCTGAGATCAGTGCATAAAGGCTTGTTAACTATTCCCTCTGTCCAATCCGCACATTTGACTGAAGTGAGAGAAAGACCTATCTTGATTGCAGGTCCTAAACTCTGGAATTCGCTCTCCTCTAATTTAAGATTGCAAAAAGACTTCCTGATTTTTATATGGAATTTAAAGACCTGGCTGATCGAGCTTGCATATGAGAGTTATATAATGAAAACAGATTAAGGCTCATTGATTATGGCGATGATAAAAACATAAAAAAGATTTAGGTTTTATAATTGTTTTCATTTTTAGATGTTTTTTAAGCTTTATTTTAATTTTAATTTTTATTGTATTTATTTATTTTTAGAATTTTAAATGATTATATGATTAGTTTTTGTTCTTGTACAATTGTAAATCGTTAGGATTGAATACAGAGTGACATATAGAAATTTAATAAATAAATAAATAATATACACACTCTAACATACACGCTCATTCTTACACAAACTCCCTTATATTCTCTCACATACTGGCTGACTGGCTCACAAACTCTGGCTCACACACATGCTCACTGGTTTATGCCTTCTTGCTCACACATATACTTATTGGCTCACTCGTTCTCTCACTCTCACATACATGCTCTGGAAACCACAACATGCCTGACTGTATTATGCAGTGCAACAATGGAAAAGCAGAAACATCATCATTCCTCATAAAACATTAAGCAACAAAGACAAATTTAAAACATCATTCATAATATTAAAACCATACTAATAAAAATAATAAATATATCAAGCAGGCAACAACTAATGAACATCCAGTAATTAAAATGACATTATTTTTCTAATATTTCCCAAACACCAAATATTTTAAACAGCAGACACATGAAATACCCAAAAATGTAAAATAAGAGGATTAAAAATCTCCAGCTGGGATGTTTTGATTTCCAATAACCCACAGATTGTTGTGGATTGGGGGAGGGGGACTTCACAATCTTTATGCTCTCCCCCCCCCCCACACAGGCTCTCTCTTACTCACATATATGCTGCCATATACACAGGCTCTCTTGCTCTCACACACCCATGCAGTCTCTCACATAAACATAGATTCTCACAGACACATGCAGCTCTCTTGCTCTCTCATACACACCCAGTCTCTCACGCATACGCAGGCTTGCTCTCATACATACGCAGTCTCTCACATATATGCAGGCTGTCTCGATCTCTTATATAGGCTCTGATACACACATGCAGGCTCGCTCGCTCTTTCATGCACACATGCAGGCTCGCTCACTGTCTCGAACACATGCAGGCTCTCACACACACACACATGCAGGCTGTCTCATACATAAATGCAGGTGCTCTCGCTCTCTCACATACACACCCAGGTGCTCTCAGTCTTTCTCTCTCTCTCACACACACACACACACACACACACACACACTCATATAAGCATACGCACCTACAGCTTTCACGCCTTCCTCTTTCTTCTGGGCCACTGTTGGATGGCAGGGTTGCTCGTCATTGCTGGAAGGGAGGTGGAAGAAGGCCAAGTCAACTGCGCTGCTCCTGCAAGTTTGGGGAGAGGGCTGCACGACCTCGCAGGCTTCTTTCCTGGCCAGGGCAGGATGGGCTCTGCCGCGGCCCCACACGGCTCCCTTCTGGCTGCAGCCTCTGCTGCGGCTCAGCAGCTTTCTCTTCAGGCTGTAGCAGCCCCTCTTCTTTTCTTTGGCTGAGAACTAGAAGTTAAAAAATAAAAAAAGCGGCCCACTGGAGGGGAAGCCTGATCCCCCGATAGGCCAATCCGCCCCGGCCTTGGGTTGCTATGGCCCGTTATTTGTTTTTCTAAATTTGGAGGTTAGGGCAGGACTAGTCGCTAGACCCAACATTGTTGTTCTAATTTGGGGGGGAGGGGAGGAGTTGGGTGACTTCCCCTGGTCGCTGGCTTTTTTAATTTAATTAATTTTTTTAACTTAACCAGTTACCCGCTGGATATAGCCGATTAAGGTAAACGTAACCGAATAACTATAAGGCCTCTGCGAGGCAGTGCTAAAGTTATCCAGATATCGCAGCTGGATAACGCGGGTTATATCAGCCTCATCTGGCTGAATTATCCAGACAAGCTTGATCCTCCCCAGAACGTCCCGTAGTTATCCGGATACGTTTTATCCAGCTAATCCTTTATTCAGATACCTTGGGGGTGGTTAGACTGTCAGGAGATTTAAAACCCCCCTTTGAATGTGGACCTCATAAATCCCTTAATATTCCACCTTTCGGCCACTTCAAAGCAGTTTATGTGCAGATACTGGAGGTCTTTCCCTGCCCCCCAGATTACCTCGTAATCTGAGGCAATGGAGGGTGAAGTGACTCGTCCAAGGTCAAAAGGAGCAGCGGTGGGATCTGAATCCTGTCTTCTAGCCCTGCTGCTCTAACTGCTCGGCTACTCCTCCATTCCTAAATAGTTACATCACCTTAATTATTTCAAATTCAAACTTGGGTGAGGGGGGGGGGGGAATTTTAAACAAATGCATGTCTTGGCAACCTTCGATGTAAGCCAGACTTATTAATTAGTGTTACCTAATATCTCCAAAGGAACTCGTGGGACGGTTTGCAAAGTTACAACTGGACTGCTTGCTTCAGATATTCAGGGGTCAATGGTCTGATGGTTCATCCAGCTGAGTTGGGGCCTTAGCCAGATACACTGTGGCTTTTAAATTTCCCCACTGCTCCTAACGTCTCCAACTGATTTGACTTAACTGAACTGGCTGGCTGAGCTGCTGAATATTAATCTCACAGTCACCAGAGAGAAGCAATGATAATTAAAAAAAAAGTTGGGTAAAGTTTACTTGCCAAAGACTATTTCAGAACTATACAAAGTTGACAGAAGGTTACCAAAGGTTTTATTCCAGAAACCCAGCACTGCCACACACACACCAAAAAGAAAAAAAAAAAATCATTCCTCTTGCAATTATAACTTTGCAATTATTCTGTGAGAGTTTATTTTTCCCCAGTTTCCTATAATAGTTAAAATAACATACAAAGCTAGGGCTGGTATTTGGTATCAACAAGCATTATGTTGTCGTTAACAGGCAAGAGAATCGCTGCAACGCTGGATGGAAGGCAGTACGTGACCTCTGGCTGAACCCGAGAGTAAAAAGCAGATGCTCTCCCTCAGGTCGACATTCAGGAAAAGGCTGATAAGCCGACTTTCAAAAGGTTTAGGAGTCTAACTTTGGGGGTCAGGCACCTAAATCGGCCCCTTCGAAAAGGGAGTAGGGCCTGGCCCTAAATTTAGAAGCCTAAGAGGCGGGAGGCCATGGGGGCCAATTTAAGGTGGGGGAAAAACATTAGGAACTGGGCACTGCTCTTCCCGTCACCACAGACACGCCGGAGCTTCTTCTGCTGCTGGGCGCTGCTGCCGGAGGAAGCCTTCTGTGATTGCGAGTCCTGCTTGCTTACTATTGGGCCCTGTGGCACGTGAACACTTGCCATTTTCCGAATGCCAAAAAAAAAAATTGGGTAGTTCGTGTTTGGTGGTGCACTGCCCACCTCTTTTTTAAGCTGGAGATCTCTGTGCACCGCGATGCACTATAGACAGTACAGCCCTGATTACACAGACTGTTCTAAGTGTTTATTACACAGTCTGTTCTAAGGTTTTATTACACAGGCTGTTCTAAAATGTTTAATACACAAACTGCTCTAAGTGTTTATTACACAGTCTGTTCTAAGTGTTTATTACACAGAATGTTCTAAATGTTTAATACACAGACTGCTCTAAGTGTTTATTACACAGTCTGTTCTAAGTGTTTATTACACAGAATGTTCTAAATGTTTAATACACAGACTGCTCTAAGTGTTTATTACACAGTCTGTTCTAAGTGTTTATTACACAGAATGTTCTAAATGTTTAATACACAGACTGCTCTAAGTGTTTATTACACAGTCTGTTCTAAGTGTTTATTACACAGACTGTTCTAAGTGTTTATTACACAGAATGTTCTAAATGTTTAATACACATACTGCTCTAAGTGTTTATTACACAGTCTGTTCTAAGGTTTTATTCCACAGAATGTTCTAAATGTTTATTACACATACTGCTCTAAGTGTTTATTACACAGTCTGTTCTAAGGTTTTATTACACAGGCTGTTCTAAAATGTTTAATACACAGACTGCTCTAAGTGTTTATTACACAGTCTGTTCTAAGTGTTTATTACACAGACTGTTCTAAATGTTTAATACACAGACTGCACTAAGTGTTTATTACACAGTCTGTTCTAAGTGTTTAATACACAGACTGCTCTAAGTGTTTATTACACAGTCTGTTCTAAGTGTTTATTACACAGTCTGTTCTAAGTGTTTATTACGCAGACTGTTCTAAGGTTTTATTACACAGGCTGTTCTAAAATGTTTAATACACAGACTGCTCTAAGTGTTTATTACACAGTCTGTTCTAAGTGTTTATTACACAGACTGTTCTAAGTGTTTATTACACAGAATTTTCTAAATGTTTAATACACAGACTGCTCTAAGTGTTTATTACACAGTCTGTTCTAAGTGTTTATTACCCAGTCTGTTCTAAGTGTTTAATACACAGACTGCTCTAAGTGTTTATTACACAGTCTGTTCTAAGTGCTTATTACACAGACTGCTCTAAGTGTTTATTACACAGTCTGTTCTAAGGTTTTATTCCACAGAATGTTCTAAATGTTTATTACACAGACTGCTCTGTGTTTATTACACAGTCTGTTCTAAGTGTTTATTACACAGAATGTTCTAAATGTTTATTATGCAGACTGCTCTAAGTGTTTATTACACAGTCTGTTCTAAGTGTTTATTACACAGACTGTTCTAAGTGTTTATTACACAGTCTGTTCTAAGTGCTTATTACACAGACTGCTCTAAGTGTTTATTACACAGTCTGTTCTAAGGTTTTATTCCACAGAATGTTCTAAATGTTTATTACACAGACTGCTCTGTGTTTATTACACAGTCTGTTCTAAGTGTTTATTACACAGAATGTTCTAAATGTTTATTATGCAGACTGCTCTAAGTGTTTATTACACAGTCTGTTCTAAGTGTTTATTACACAGAATGTTCTAAATGTTTAATACACAGTCTGTTCTAAGTGTTTATTCCACAGTCTGTTCTAAGGTTTTATTCCACAGAATGTTCTAAATGTTTATTACACAGACTGCTCTGTGTTTATTACGCAGACTGCTCTAAGTGTTTATTACACAGAATGTTCTAAATGTTTATTACGCAGACTGCTCTAAGTGTTTATTCCACAGTCTGTTCTAAGGTTTTATTACACAGACTGTTCTAAATGTTTATTACACCATCATGCGGGTGCAGGCTGGACTCCGGGTGCAAGAGGACCGCAGGGCAAGGCTTGGGTTTATCTTCTGTCTAGCCAACCCCCCACACCTGTAGGTTGAGCCCTTGGGTTCTGGGGGTCGGGTGGACTTGGCTTCTTCTGCAGAACAACATGGCCAGACAGGCTGGGTGAGGTTGGAGAAGCTGGACAGGGCAGGGTAGGGACAGGCAGGAACTAAGGTCAGGCACAGGCTGGACACTGGGGCAGGCACAGGCTAGAAGTTGAGGACTGGATACCTGAGCAGGCTGGACGAGGCTGGGCAGACACAGGCAGGAACTGAGGAATGGATACTGGGCATGGGTTAGGACTAGATACAGGCGCAGGCTGGGGACTGGATGTAGGCTCAGACTGGGGAGTGGATGTAGGCTCCGGCTGGGGACTGGATACAGTGTACAAGCTGAATTGGGGACAAGGGCAAGGACTGGGGAAACAGACACCAAAGGTAAGTTAGCAGGCACCAATGGCTGAACATTGGGTTAGGAACCAGCACACTTTTGATGACGTGAGGTTTTTTGTAACCTGTCAGTTGACAGTGTATTGAGTTGGGGACATATCGCAACAACTAATTCAGAGGGAACAACATTTGATCTCTAGTTGAAACACTATTGAACCCTATGGATTGAACCATGAAAAACGCTAAATAAAAATAAAAATAAAAAAATATAAATAAAAATTTAAAAAAACGCTAAATAAATAAATGAGGTTAAATGGAGTAATTTGTTGTGATTTTATTTTTAAGACACAATTAAGGAGGTCTCAGTTACAACATTATTGGATTTTATGGATTAAACTGTTGGTTGAAAAGAACATTTCAATCAGGTAGTTCCATGTGGATTTAGATGTTCTGAGGATTTGGATAGGTTGTAGTCACAGACCTTATGGTACCAATTCTCAGTCAGGTAGGTAGCCTTGTATAGACATTTGGGCATGTATGCGGATTCAGATGCCCTACGATTTGGACTGGTTGCGATTACAGATCAGGATTTCTGGTTGTTCTTTTAAAATGCGGACATGCACAGAGAATTTTTGTAACAATGCAACATCAAGTTTCCCGTGCCAGTAACGTTTGAACATTGGATGCGAAGTTGGTATATGGGCATTTTTAAATGTAATGCAGGCTTGCATATTTACTTAAATGACAATATAGTTAGTTATTGGTTCATTTGTAGATCGCTGTATGTGGGAATGTTCCATAAATTTATCGCAGGCTGTCACTGGTAAGGTGTGCTTTATCTTATGGTTTGACAAAAAGCGATATACTGAAGCTACGAATAATTGTTTAAATATACATATATCTTTTCTGATTGTGGAAGGACCGTGCTTATACGATGGATGGAAGGGCTTAGAGTGTTAATAGATATGTTATTGTCTTCACATAATTTAATAGTAATGAACCCTTTTCTGCCCTTCACGCTAGTTGTTTGGAACATGGCAAGTTTAGCAAGACATAGACACTTTTGATTCCCTAGGTTTGTTTCGATAATGGTGACTTTGAAGTAAGTCCAACAAGCGTCAAGTTTATGGTACTCAGTGGCTCCCATTGGGATTCAACTTTTTCACCTACAGTATCCCAGAGGGATGTAATGGCCACAGGCAGCACCTATGGCACATGCTTTCTTTTGTGGTGATCCACAGGCATGAAGATCATCTCCCAACTCACATGCCCCCTGCCTACACCAACTCGTTCACTGAAAACGTTGGGCCCGGCATTCAAAGATATCCAGTTATCTAAATTATCTGGATAATAATTATTTGAATAACTTAGAATGAATATTGAGCAGCATGGCTAGGCTGCTGAATATAACCAGATAAGTGCTAGTTAACCGGATAAGTTATATCCGGATAACATTAGACCTGCTATTGAGCTGGTCTAACTTACTCAGTTAACTTAACCGGATAAGGCTGAATACAGGCACTTATCCAGTTATGATAAGTTGCCCTGCTTTGATCCGCCCATTGCCCGCCCCCCAAGATATCCGGCTATCTATTTAATTGGATAAATACTTATCTGGCTACATGGCCTTGTATATACTTATATTTTTGTACAACAAGGAGAGATTTGTGTATAACCATGAGAGATTTATGTGTAACCCTGAGAGATTTATGTATAACCCTGAGAGATTTGTGTATAACCATGAGAGATTTATGTATAACCATGAGAGAGTTTTACTTAACTGTTTTTTTTGGAGTTCTTTTGTTTCCTTTGTTTTAATTGTTTTCAACTGTTTTTTATTTGTTTCAATTGTTTTAATCTGTTTCTAATTGTTTTAACTGTTTACGGTTCCTTGTAAAGCCCTTGGGCGTCCACTAATGCCTTTGGCGTTTTCTCTGTTACATGTAAACCGGATTGATTTGTATATTGTACAAGAACTTCGGTATATAAAAACTATAAATAAATAAATAAATAAATAAATGGCAGCCGCTGAACATAGCCGGATATTCAGTGGCTGCCACTTAGCCGCAGAAGTCCTACTTCTCCGGCTAAGTAGCATTTTGAATATCTATCCCGTTATGTTTTACAAATCCACTCAGGAAAGACCAAATTGTGAATTTCAAATTCAAATTTAGGAATAGCTCTCATTCATTGAAAAGGCAGTGCTGGGCTATAAACCAAAGAATTATGAAACCTTTATCTGAAGGATACTGCAGTTTATCGGAGGCAACAGGATGGATGCAGCCGGAGAGAGATTAGAGGGAGAATGGATTTGGCTATAGCTCTTTGCACGTCTACATTTTTAAGATAATTCATCATCTCTCAGTCTTTCAAGATCCAGGTTAAAACGGCTCTCCCAGTCTTCTGAATCCTCACTGGCACTGCCCCAGCACAGAACTCATCACCAGCTCAATGCCTCTCCTGCTCCCCAGGCCCTGCCTCCTTATGGCTTCAGCCAACAACCTCTTCGCTGCTGCATGAAAATCTTTTCCTTCCTTGGCCTTAAAATCCAGTACCGTGAAGGGATGTGGAGTCAAGATGGCAGCTTGCTAGGCTGCAACGCGACTGGTGTTTTTTTCTGCTATCACTTAATTTCTCCATACAATGGCTCCGAAATGGAAAGAGAAGCCCAGGCAGTACCCCTCCTTTTCTGAGCTTCCCTCTGGCCAGAAGACGTCGGATTCAATCATTTGCCGATCGTCGGATCTTGGGGATGTAATGTCCACTGTGGAACCTGCTGAGGGATTGCAGGCACCACTGGATGTTACTCTCTGTCCCCTGGAGCAATTTCCTCCTCTCCAGCTGGGCTTCTCTGAGGGGGCACCATCGGAGACGTCACAGGGGAATGACGGAGCAGGTCCTCCGGTGGGGAGGGTTGCAGCTCCAGTAATTCAACCCGGCATGGATGTCAGCTTTTTAGGAGGAAATGGAGAGTCACCGTTCGCGGGAATCTCTATTTCTGATGCTGTATAGAGGGTGAAAGCTTGCCTGCTTCTCTTCAGAACCGTTCTTCCCAGACTTGGTGAGACTAACTCCTGTTTCCTTTAGACTCGCTGTGGTCATTTCTGGTGCATGTGGACTCTGCCATCAGTGCCTGTGCTGGTGAAATCTGCCATCAGTGGCTGTGCTGGTGAAATCTGTCTCAGAGCTTTCGGGAAGTTCATTCACAAAGGTTACAAGGGATTGAGTCTAGGGTAGTGGATATGGAAAAAAAAAACTTCAAGACATCCTAAAAGTGAACACGGCCTTAATTCAAGATAAAAGTGCTACCGATAGGAAAATAGAACAACTGGAAAACTTCTCAAGATGTCTGAATTTAAGATTCTTAAGTTTTCCAAAAATTCCTGTGATTCCTTTTAAGGATACATTTTTTAAAAATGCTTGATTGAAGTTCTGGGTTTGCCTGCGGAAGCCTGGCCACCGGTCTATAAGACCTTTTTTTCTTCCAACATGTGATGGAAGGGTCAACGGTTGACCTGTTTCGCTTCCGGCACCCTTGCATGTTTCCACTTTACACGAGAGTCCTCCTGAAGAGGTTGTGGATAAAGGGTCTCTTTTGGTTTCTTTTGTTTGAGCAGGATTTCAATAAGATTTTAAGATTATATTTTCGTAAAGCTCAAACTTTGTTCTATGGAAATCAGATTTGGGTTTATCCGGTTAAGACCACTCGGGAGGGAAGGACATTGTTTCTTGCATTGCATCAGGAAGTTCTCGCCTTAGGTGCAACATTTCTTCTTAGATATCCATGCAAGTGTGTGGTGACGTACGCAGGCAATGGATATCATAATTTTTTTTTCCTTCCTGACCGGTTACAATTTTTTCTGAATCAAAAGAAAGTTCCTTTTCTCGGAACATCCGTAATTAATATGCACAAGAGATGCTTGCATGCACTGTCATCGTCCCCGTCCCCCCGTTGTATGCAAATATATCTCATGCATATTCATCATGGCTATCCTGAAAAAATCGGACTTGCCGGGTGGAGAGCCCGTGATCTAGCGCCTTCACCTCCTCAGTATGGACTCCTTCCTTAGTGGAAAGTAGGAAGGCTGCCTGGGAGCTGATGGCGCTAGGACATGGCCTCTTTTCTCCTCTCTTAATCCATCCAGTCTGTCCTTCCCTGGTTCACAGACTGCAGAGACGGGCTTTGCCACATTTGTGTACGATTGGTGCACGCCAATTTAATACAGCATAATGCAATGCAATTTTATACAGCGTCTTTCTGTTAAATGCATCCCGAAACACTTTACAGCCACTGTGGGAAATACAAAGCAATTCAAGAAATGACAGAGGCGGGCTGAACAGAAGGAAAGGAGATACAGTGGGGTAAACTAAAAGCTGGAAGGACTGTGCTGAGTAAAGACTTCAATTAGGGTAATGGAGCAGAATCAAAGGCAAGGGAGCTGCACTGATCTACAAGTGGGATTTCAAAATGCAGAGGGAGAATGAGTAACTGGAAGGGAAAGAGAGATCCGGTACTGGATTTTACTATTCATTTTATTTAATTTTTATTTATAGCACTTATAATTTACATAGGCATATAACGGAAAGAAAAGGCAGGAGATTCATATAAAGTCATAACACAGGAAACAAAATTATTCAACAAATGTAAACAAAATCATCTCCAATATCAGCCATGGGCCACAATAAGACGGGGGTGGACAGGTAACAATTGCAAAGAAACAAGCTTTAACTTGCTACAAATCATGGTTATATTAAACTTATTGAGGCAACAGTCAAGCACCACAGGATTAGATGACGTCTCGAGGACCCTTCCGACCCTTTTTTCTATTCTGTGAATCTATGAAATCCAACACACACCTGTAAAAACACAAAACAAGTGTGAGAAATTTCTATTCTACAAAGAATACGTGAGCTTTAGCAGCCTCAATGCCAAAAGCACTGTGCGCTTACAGAAAGCCCTAATGCCGGCTTCGGCTTAGAAAATGATTTTCTGACAGTGCTGGATATGGGGCCCAGTCAAACAGGCCGATACAGTAAAAACGCGGGAGAGCGGGCCACTCTCCTGTGCGCGCGATACAGTATCTTAATTTATTTAAATTAGAGCCTGCGGTAAAAAGAGGCGCCAGGGACACTAGTGCATCCCTAGCGCCTCTTTTTTGACAGGAGCGGCGGCTGTCAGCGGGTTTGACAGCCGACGCTCAATTTTGCCGGCGTCAGTTCTCGAGCTCGCTGACAGCCACGGGCTCAGAAACCAGACGCCGGCAAAATTGAGCGTCCGGTTTTCGACCCGACAGCCGCGGGCCCATTTTAATTTTTTTTTTTTAAATTTTTTTACTTTTTTTAACTTTCGGGACCTCTGACTTAATATCGCCATGATATTAAGTCGGAGGGTGCACAGAAAAGCAGTTTTTACTGCTTTTCTGTGCACCTGCCCGGTGCCAGCAGAAACTAGCGCCCACCTTTGGGTCGGCGCTAGTTACTGAAAGCAAAATGTGCGGCTTGGCTGCACATTTTGCTTACTGAATTGCACAGGAATACCTAATAGGGCCGTCAACATGCATTTGCATTGCGGGCGCTATTATTCCCCGGTGGGGGTTGGACGCACGTTTTGGACGCGCTATTACCCCTTACTGAATAAGGGGTGAAGCTAGCGCGTCCAAAACATGCGTCCAAATGCGGGTTAACAGTGCGCTCCGCCGGAGCAATCTGTACTGTATCGGCCCGAAAGTTAGTATTCTGGCATCATGGCGCGCTCTGAAAAGACACTTTGCACACAGGAAGATGCAGTGCTGACCCTTTAAGGCTGCTGGCAACTGGCATGGAGCTGTGAATATACCAGCAAGCCACATATCTCGGTGGTAAATTCTGCAAATGCCCCACCGACGTGGCTGAAACGTTTTAAAAAGACCAGAGCTGGAAATTAACAGTACAGCAACGCGCACGTAACCTCGGCTTTGCAGATCCCACTGATATTCCTTTTCCTGGAAGGCCCTTTGTAACCGGAGGCTAACGGATGGAGCAGACGCTTAGACCCCCACGTTCCCAGTCACTCGCGGGGGGGGGGGGGGGGGGGGGGGAGGGGAGCTGCACATCCAGGGCAATTATTTCCCCCAATGCAGCTTGTCACCCCCTTCGATGCCGCCTGCCTCGTGCCCCAAACGGCGAGGTAGAACACCACCCCCCTGACATGAGGGCAGGGGCTCCTGGAGCCCGGGGGAGGGGCCAGCCTCCCCCTTTCCTCCGTCTTTCTTGCTGCTGCCGCTCTGAGTGGAGGAGGGGCAGGGAGTCCCCCAGACTAGTACCAGCCTCCCCTGAAACCTACAAAAAAAAAATAAAAAAATGGAGGTTGCTATTTCAAGAGACGCTGGCTCGCACTGCTTGCAGGCTGCTCCGGTGTCCTTCCTCCGCTGATGGCAGACATTAAAGCGCCGGGCCCCCATGGCACTAAAATGCTCGCACGCCTGCGATTTCTCCTGGGATCCCTGGGTGCTGCTGCTGCTGGGGGCTGAGGAACAGGAGGAGCATCTGTTGCACTTTCAGCATCCTCCTGTTTGCCTCCTCAGAGCTTTTGAAATGCAGTCACCCCGAGACCGCTGTTGATTAGCAAGGGCTGGAAGAGGGAATATTAATGCAGATCACCGTCTCTGTCCCCGCCCGCCCCCCCACTAATCCACACACTATCTCTCCGCCACGGCATCACTTTTCCCCATCCAGGGATGACCCCCCCCCCCCCCCCAGCATTCTTCCCTTTCTATTTTGCTCCAGGCTTACCCCCTCTCCTCCTGTTCCCTGCAGCCTTACTGAAGGGCAGTGGCTGGAGAGGCCCCGGGCCCTTTAGTGCTCCTCTGGAGACCCCACCCCCGCGGTGGATGCAAACTCCCCGAGTCTCTGGGTGAACCTCAGAGCTCCCTCTGTTGCTGAGAGGTGCACTTGGTCCTGGCGGTATCGGTTTTTATCTCGTCAGCTATCCTATCCGTCTGCGGCTGCTCACTGGACATCACGCTCACCCTCCTGCAGCTGCAGCACTTTCCCCCCCTTCCTCTAATTCTTCAGAAAGATCTGCTCTGGCACTGGTTGGAACGGAGCAGGGACTGATCTCGGTTCATTCCCTAGTGTCCCGCCCCTGCTGTTACCATCATCTGTTTTTAGTCCCTCTCTTTCTGCCCCCCCACCCCCGGTACCACACCAGCAGTGCAAGGAGAATCGGGCAGCCGGGCAGCCGCTCTTCCTGCCCCTAACCCAACCCTGCATCTCTGGATGGTTCGGCCCGAAGGTCTACTGCTGATAATCCTATGGCTGTGTGTGTATCACCGCTGCTGCTAGTGCTGGCCACAGCTCTCACCGGCACTGCCTCCCTCTGCGTAGGCTTCTGTCCTCCCCCATTCCTTCATCTCGTCTCTTAATGCCATTGATATGATGGATTGTATCTATGAAAATAAAAAAGGGAGACGTTACAGCGTCACAGTCCCCCTAACAGTGAATGCGCAGCCTCACAGTCGTCAAGTGAAACCAATTACATATAAGAAAAGTGGAAACAGTGGTAGCTTGTCCCACGCCAAGCATGAAGAAGCAGGTGAAGGTCTTTTTTTTTTAATACTCGACGCATACTGCCAGAAGTTTGTATTTTGGTTTTACTGACACCGCTGCCGCTCTGACAGACCAACGCAAGAGGACAGCTCCAACCCAGGTGTCTCGGAGTTAAAAAAAAAATGTGAGAAGGCCTTCAGCCCGTTGAAGCGAGGCCCGTGCGGGGCCGGGGAGTGGGTTCCACACCCCATGGATCTCCAGGGAGGATTCCCATTTCAAGTGAAGGCTTCGGCGTTGGGCCCCACCCAGGTCGCCTGGCACAAGATTGCCACCCCGGGGCATATTTTGAGTAGAAAGTTATTCCCCCTGGGGGGGGGGGGAATGCAGCTATTCCCCAGTGGAAAAGGAAAAATGCCTGGCAATGAAATGGGCAAGTAAAGTTCTCAGGAACCACTTTCAGGGCTGACCCTCCCTCCCTCACCCCACCCCACCCCTCCAAGTAATAAAAGATGCCAGCACAAGGATTATGCGGCGCTACCCGATTCTACATCGCTATAGGTGTAAAATACAGCCTTGGCCGGGGAAGAGTACACCAGTGCAGATCATTTGCCCTATGGGGGGTGGGAGGATGTTACCAAGTGAACTGGTGCACGAGTACGAGGGAAGGGGGGGGGGGTCAACAATGGGGTTCACATTTGTCATGAAGGGAACAGATGGAACAGTCTGACAAACCGAGAGGTCTGCCTGGAGATTTGGTGCAACCCAGAAGCATTCAGTCCAGAAAAATAGGATTTCTTCTCCACGCGCCTTTTATGATATGATGGATACAAGTAAAAACGCCAGACGGTTGATGGTAGAGTTGGAAGGCCTCTGCTCTCTGTTCCCAGGTTAGTGGATTGTGTGTGTGTGGAAAGGGGGATGGATGGGATGTAGTGGGCTGATATGCCGCGGTTATCACAGCTGTTCGCTGCTTTCACTACTGACGTTTGTAGTTTTCTTTTGGGTTTTAATTTTATTGTGATTTTTATGCTGCAGTCGGATTTTCACCACTTGGACCGGGAAAACGCTGCATCAATGTTTTTGTTTTTTTTTAAAGAAAAATAATATCTACAGCAGCAGAGACAACTGGAGCGAGGTGGCTACAGGGGAGCCGGTGAGAAGTGGAATGACAGGGAAGCTAGGAACCAAGCCCGACGTGGTGACAGAAAATATAAGTGAGGGATGAGAGACAGCCAGGCCCAAAAGGGCATCGGAGAGAATGGAGAACCACCGCCTTCCTTACTGGTTTTCTACCTTCCCGGGTAGATGAGTTTACAAGTTCCCATATTTAGTCCAACACCTAGATCCTGTCACCCCCCACCATGTCTTACCACTACATTTTGTAATAATCTAAACAGCTTCCAAAACTAGTGACAGTTTTCTCTGACTATCTAGCCTCTTTGGTCCCTGTGAGTTTGCTGGATGGTCGCCAGTCACCACCAAATTGCTGGCCTCGACCAAGCTGATTTCTGGGGAGTTGTAGCCTGCCGGTCCCAACCCGGCTACCTCATGCCCTACTCTTTTACTTCCTTCTTAATAACATCTCCCCCTGACAGAGCAAAGAGGGGGGGGGGCTGTTTGCAATCTTGCAGCCTCCCGGCCTAGCTCCTCCCCCCTGCCCTCAGTACCTCTGGGTCCCGGATGCAGGTTTCTGCCACCTCTGCCGGTCCGGTTGTTCCTAGCATCTTCCACCCTCTCGGTAAAAAGAAGGATTTTCTCATCTTTCCTGTCAAAATGGAGGAGGGCAAAGCACCAAAGTGAACACAGGAACCGTAAACAAGACGATAAGTGATTTCACTCATTAAGAAAAGCGAGCATCAGAAACCTGGATACCATTAGGAGGGAACAGAGAAGAGGCCAGAAAAAGCAAAAAAAAAAAGTTGTTTCCTACCGCTATTAGCATTTAAATAACTCTCCAGGCATCTGGCGCTCAGCTGAGGACAGGGCCCAGACCGTCTCTTGAACGGGACCGGGGGTGGGGAGCGGATGTGCTTGGCAGGTCCCACCGACCGCTGTGTCCAGCTGCAGGACAAACAGGCCAGACTCCTGCCAGTAACTGAAAAGCTTGCCGGGGCTGGCCAGTACCATTTGGGTTCAATTTGCATGAATCGCTCACCCCATTCTGTGCACTTGAAAGGAGCCGGGAAATCAGAGGAACGCAAGCCTTTAGGGTCCAAGGTGGTTGGTGTCAGCTTCACACCAGGGCACTGTCAGATATAATCTGATGCAGTGGATCAGAGACAACATTTGCTTTAAATAACACCCTCCCCATGTAATATTTAAGCGGTGAGCGTTAGCTAGTCTAGCTGGCTAAGGGGAGAGTGCACCCTGCTTCAGGGGAAGCGATGGGATAAAATGCAAGGCGTGGTATCTGCTGCCGGCACTGCCCATCACCTCCCCGAGGGTCTGGGACCTGTGCCTTCTTCATCTGGCAGCAGGGACTACTGACTATAAATCTAAATAATCTTCCATGGCTTCTCTTTCCCTGGGTTTTTCAAAAGCTCATTTCTGACAAATTTACCATGCTCGTACACGAGGGAGCGTCGGGATTTAAGTTGCACTTCAGCTTAGCGTCAAAGCAGCTCAAATTCACCTTATTTATTGACTCTCCCCTCTTCTGTTCAAAAGGGCATATGTCTAAAACTGCTCGAATGCTCATATCTATCTGTCACAAGACAAATCCACTCAAACTGCACTAAATACACAAAACACTAAATAGTGGAGAAAAGCCATTACAATGGCACAGTGCAGACATTCCAGACAGCAAAAAATGAAACTATTAAAACACAGGGTTCACAAGGAATCAGAAACACAGGTTTACCTCTCAGTAAGTTCCTATCATGTGGCTCAGATGACTCATGTAAGTTTTCATATAGACATATCTCCAAGTTACTAAACCGTCAGGATTCGTGGGTTTCGTGGACTCTTGGCCCGAGGTGAGGGATGTTACCACCTGTGGGGAGGAGCCCCACAGATCCTCACCGTCAGGAGGCGAGGTCAGGTGCAGCAGGAGCTCGTGGAGAGGAGTCTGTGGGGAGGTCCCGAGGAGCGGGGTGAGAGACTCAGTACAGAGGGACCCCACAGTATACAGGTGGGGCTGGAGAGCAGTACCTGAACAGAGGCCTCCGAGAGGGCGGCGCTAGGCAGGTCCGAGGAGCAGGGAGCGTGAGGCAGGACGTTCAGGAGCTGTGCTGCTGAGAGAGCCCCGAGGGGCGGAGCTGCGTAGCGAAGAAGGCACTGATGCTATGATGTGGGCTATCCCACGGAGCGGGGAAGCCTGAGACAAGTCTCCAGGTAATGACGTAAGCAACCCCGAGGAGCGGGGAAGCACAGACAGTCTCTGGTGTGGAACGTAGGCCCTGCGCCGAGGAGCGGGGAAGCACAGACAGTCACCGGTGTGGAACATAGGCCCTGACCCGAAGAGCGGGGAAGCACAGAGAGTCTCTGGTGTGGAACATAGGCACTGCCCTGAGGAGCGGGGAAGCACAGACAGTCTCTGGTGTGGAACGTAGGCCCTGCGCCGAGGAGCGGGGAAGCACAGAGAGTCTCTGGTGTGGAACATAGGCACTGCCCTGAGGAGCGGGGAAGCACAGACAGTCTCTGGTGTGGAACGTAGGCCCTGCCCCGAGGAGCGGAGAAGCACAGACAGTCTCTGGTGTGGAACGTAGGCCCTGCCCCGAGGAGCGGAGAAGCACAGACAGTCGCTGGTGTAGCACGTAGGCCCTGCCCTGAGGAGCGGGGAAGCACAGACAGTCTCTGGTGCAGAACGTAGGCCCTGCCCCGAGGAGCGGAGAAGCACAGACAGTCTCTGGTGTAGCACGTAGGCCCTGCCCTGAGGAGCGGGGAAGCACAGACAGTCACCGGTGTGGAACGTAGGCACTGCCCCGAGGAGTGGGGAAGCACAGACAGTCACCGGTGTGGAACGTAGGCCCTGCCCCGAGGAGCGGGGAAGCACAGACAGTCTCTGGTGTAGCACGTAGGCCCTGCCCTGAGGAGCGGGGAAGCACAGACAGTCACCGGTGTAGAACGTAGGCCCTGCCCCGAGGAGCGGGGAAGCACAGACAGTCTCTGGTGTAGCACGTAGGCCCTGCCCTGAGGAGCGGGGAAGCACAGACAGTCTCTGGTGCAGAACGTAGGCCCTGCCCCGAGGAGCGGAGAAGCACAGACAGTCGCTGGTGTAGCACGTAGGCCCTGCCCTGAGGAGCGGGGAAGCACAGACAGTCACCGGTGTGGAACATAGGCCCTGCCCCGAAGAGCGGGGAAGCACAGAGAGTCTCTGGTGGGGAACATAGGCACTGCCCTGAGGAGCGGGGAAGCACAGACAGTCACCGGTGTGGAACGTAGGCACTGCCCCGAGGAGCGGGGAAGCACAGAGAGTCTCTGGTGTGGAACATAGGCACTGCCCTGAGGAGCGGGGAAGCACAGACAGTCACCGGTGTGGAACGTAGGCACTGCCCCGAGGAGCGGGGAAGCACAGACAGTCACCGGTGTGGAACATAGGCCCTGCCCCGAAGAGCGGGGAAGCACAGAGAGTCTCTGGTGTGGAACATAGGCACTGCCCTGAGGAGCGGGGAAGCACAGACAGTCACCGGTGTGGAACGTAGGCACTGCCCCGAGGAGCGGGGAAGCACAGACAGTCACCGGTGTGGAACGTAGGCCCTGCCCCGAGGAGCGGGGAAGCACAGACAGTCACCGGTGTGGAACGTAGGCCCTGCCCCGAGGAGCGGGGAAGCACAGACAGTCACCGGTGTGGAACGTAGGCACTGCCCCGAGGAGCGGGGAAGCACAGACAGTCACCGGTGTGGAACGTAGGCACTGCCCCGAGGAGCGGGGAAGCACAGACAGTCTCTGGTGTGGAACGTAGGCCCTGCCCCGAGGAGCGGAGAAGCACAGACAGTCTCTGGTGTGGAACGTAGGCCCTGCCCCGAGGAGCGGGGAAGCACAGACAGTCACCGGTGTGGAACGTAGGCACTGCCCCGAGGAGCGGGGAAGCACAGACAGTCACCGGTGTGGAACGTAGGCACTGCCCCGAGGAGCGGGGAAGCACAGACAGTCACCGGTGTGGAACGTAGGCACTGCCCCGAGGAGCGGGGAAGCACAGACAGTCACCGGTGTAGAACGTAGGCACTGCCCCGAGGAGCGGGGAAGCACAGACAGTCACCGGTGTGGAACGTAGGCACTGCCCCGAGGAGCGGGGAAGCACAGACAGTCACCGGTGTGGAACGTAGGCACTGCCCCGAGGAGCGGGGAAGCACAGACAGTCACCGGTGTGGAACGTAGGCCCTGCCCTGAGGAGCGGGGAAGCACAGACAGTCACCGGTGTGGAACGTAGGCACTGCCCCGAGGAGCGGGGAAGCACAGACAGTCACCGGTGTGGAACGTAGGCACTGCCCCGAGGAGCGGGGAAGCACAGACAGTCACCGGTGTGGAACGTAGGCCCTGCCCTGAGGAGCGGGGAAGCACAGAGAGTCTCTGGTGTGGAACGTAGGCCCTGCCCTGAGGAGCGGGGAAGCACAGACAGTCTCTGGTGTAGCACGTAGGCCCTGCCCTGAGGAGCAGGGAAGCACAGACAGTCTCTGGTGTAGCACGTAGGCCCTGCCCTGAGGAGCAGGGAAGCACAGACAGTCACCGGTGTGGAACGTAGGCCCTGCCCCGAGGAGCGGAGAAGCACAGACAGTCTCTGGTGTGGAACGTAGGCCCTGCCCCGAGGAGCAGGGAAGCACAGACAGTCACCGGTGTGGAACGTAGGCCCTGCCCTGAGGAGCGGGGAAGCACAGACAGTCACCGGTGTAGAACGTAGGCCCTGCGCCGAGGAGCGGGGAAGCACAGACAGTCGCCGGTGTAGAACGTAGGCACTGCCCCGAGGAGCGGAGAAGCACAGACAGTCGCTGGTGTAGAACGTAGGCACTGCCCCGAGGAGCGGGGAAGCACAGACAGTCGCCGGTGTAGAACGTAGGCACTGCCCCGAGGAGCGGGGAAGCACAGACAGTCGCTGGTGTAGAACGTAGGCCCTGCGCCGAGGAGCGGGGAAGCACAGACAGTCGCTGGTGTAGAACGTAGGCACTGCCCCGAGGAGCGGAGAAGCACAGACAGTCACCGGTGTGGAACGTAGGCCCTGCCCTGAGGAGCGGGGAAGCACAGACAGTCACCGGTGTAGAACGTAGGCCCTGCGCCGAGGAGCGGGGAAGCACAGACAGTCGCTGGTGTGGAACGTAGGCACTGCCCCGAGGAGCGGGGAAGCACAGACAGTCGCTGGTGCAGAACGTAGGCCCTGCCCTGAGGAGCGGGGAAGCACAGACAGTCGCTGGTGTAGCACGTAGGCACTGCCCCGAGGAGCGGAGAAGCACAGACAGTCGCTGGTGCAGAACGTAGGCCCTGCCCTGAGGAGCGGGGAAGCACAGACAGTCGCTGGTGCAGAACGTAGGCCCTGCCCTGAGGAGCGGGGAAGCACAGACAGTCGCTGGTGCAGAACGTAGGCCCTGCCCCGAGGAGTGGGGAAGCACAGACAGTCGCTGGTGTGGAACGTAGGCCCTGCCCTGAGGAGCGGGGAAGCACAGACAGTCACCGGTGTGGAACGTAGGCCCTGCCCCGAGGAGCGGGGGAAGCACAGACAGTCACCGGTGTGGAACGTAGGCCCTGCCCTGAGGAGCGGAGAAGCACAGACAGTCACCGGTGTGGAACGTAGGCCCTGCCCTGAGGAGTGGGGAAGCACAGACAGTCTCTGGTGTAGAACGTAGGCCCTGCCCTGAGGAGCGGGGAAGCACAGACAGTCGCTGGTGTAGAACGTAGGCCCTGCCCCGAGGAGTGGGGAAGCACAGACAGTCGCTGGTGTGGAACGTAGGCCCTGCCCTGAGGAGCGGGGAAGCACAGACAGTCACCGGTGTGGAACGTAGGCCCTGCCCCGAGGAGCGGGGAAGCACAGACAGTCACCGGTGTGGAACGTAGGCCCTGCCCTGAGGAGTGGGGAAGCACAGACAGTCTCTGGTGTAGAACGTAGGCCCTGCCCTGAGGAGCGGGGAAGCACAGACAGTCGCTGGTGCAGAACGTAGGCCCTGCCCCGAGGAGTGGGGAAGCACAGACAGTCGCTGGTGTGGAACGTAGGCCCTGCCCTGAGGAGCGGGGAAGCACAGACAGTCACCGGTGTGGAACGTAGGCCCTGCCCCGAGGAGCGGGGAAGCACAGACAGTCACCGGTGTGGAACGTAGGCCCTGCCCTGAGGAGCGGAGAAGCACAGACAGTCACCGGTGTGGAACGTAGGCCCTGCCCCGAGGAGCGGGGAAGCACAGACAGTCACCGGTGTGGAACGTAGGCACTGCCCCGAGGAGCAGGGAAGCACAGACAGTCTCTGGTGCAGAACGTAGGCCCTGCCCTGAGGAGCGGGGAAGCACAGACAGTCTCTGGTGTAGAACGTAGGCCCTGCGCCGAGGAGCGGGGAAGCACAGACAGTCGCTGGTGTAGAACGTAGGCCCTGCGCCGAGGAGCGGGGAAGCACAGACAGTCGCTGGTGTGGAACGTAGGCCCTGCCCCGAGGAGCGGGGAAGCACAGACAGTCACCGGTGTGGAACATAGGCCCTGCCCCGAGGAGCGGGGAAGCACAGACAGTCACCGGTGTAGAACGTAGGCCCTGCCCCGAGGAGCGGGGAAGCACAGACAGTCGCTGGTGTGGAACGTAGGCCCTGCCCCGAGGAGCGGGGAAGCACAGACAGTCACCGGTGTAGAACGTAGGCCCTGCCCCGAGGAGCGGGGAAGCACAGACAGTCACCAGTGTAGAACGTAGGCCCTGCCCCGAGGAGCGGGGAAGCACAGACAGTCACCGGTGTGGAACGTAGGCACTGCCCCGAGGAGCGGAGAAGCACAGACAGTCACCGGTGTGGAACATAGGCCCTGCCCCGAGGAGCGGGGAAGCACAGACAGTCTCTGGTGTAGAACGTAGGCCCTGCCCTGAGGAGCGGGGAAGCACAGACAGTCACCGGTGTAGAACGTAGGCCCTGCCCCGAGGAGCGGGGAAGCACAGACAGTCACCGGTGTGGAACGTAGGCACTGCCCCGAGGAGCGGAGAAGCACAGACAGTCACCGGTGTGGAACATAGGCCCTGCCCCGAGGAGCGGGGAAGCACAGACAGTCACCGGTGTAGAACGTAGGCCCTGCCCCGAGGAGCGGGGAAGCACAGACAGTCGCCGGTGTGGAACGTAGGCCCTGCCCCGAGGAGCGGGGAAGCACAGACAGTCACCGGTGTAGAACGTAGGCCCTGCCCCGAGGAGCGGGGAAGCACAGACAGTCACCGGTGTAGAACGTAGGCCCTGCCCCGAGGAGCGGGGAAGCACAGACAGTCACCGGTGTGGAACGTAGGCACTGCCCCGAGGAGCGGGGAAGCACAGACAGTCACCGGTGTAGAACGTAGGCCCTGCGCCGAGGAGTGGGGAAGCACAGACAGTCGCTGGTGTAGAACGTAGGCCCTGCCCCGATGAGCGGGGAAGCACAGACAGTCACCGGTGTGGAACGTAGGCACTGCCCCGAGGAGCGGAGAAGCACAGACAGTCACCGGTGTGGAACATAGGCCCTGCCCCGAGGAGCGGGGAAGCACAGACAGTCTCTGGTGTAGAACGTAGGCCCTGCCCTGAGGAGCGGGGAAGCACAGACAGTCACCGGTGTAGAACGTAGGCCCTGCCCCGAGGAGCGGGGAAGCACAGACAGTCACCGGTGTGGAACGTAGGCACTGCCCCGAGGAGCGGAGAAGCACAGACAGTCACCGGTGTGGAACGTAGGCCCTGCCCCGAGGAGCGGGGAAGCACAGACAGTCACCGGTGTAGAACGTAGGCCCTGCCCCGAGGAGCGGGGAAGCACAGACAGTCGCTGGTGTGGAACGTAGGCCCTGCCCCGAGGAGCGGGGAAGCACAGACAGTCACCGGTGTAGAACGTAGGCCCTGCCCCGAGGAGCGGGGAAGCACAGACAGTCACCGGTGTGGAACGTAGGCCCTGCCCCGAGGAGCGGGGAAGCACAGACAGTCACCGGTGTGGAACGTAGGCACTGCGCCGAGGAGTGGGGAAGCACAGACAGTCTCTGGTGTAGCACGTAGGCCCTGCCCTGAGGAGCGGGGAAGCACAGACAGTCACCGGTGTGGAACGTAGGCCCTGCCCCGAGGAGCGGGGAAGCACAGACAGTCACCGGTGTGGAACGTAGGCCCTGCCCCGAGGAGCGGGGAAGCACAGACAGTCTCTGGTGTAGAACGTAGGCCCTGCCCCGAGGAGCGGGGAAGCACAGACAGTCACCGGTGTGGAACGTAGGCCCTGCCCCGAGGAGCGGAGAAGCACAGACAGTCGCTGGTGTAGAACGTAGGCCCTGCCCCGAGGAGCGGGGAAGCACAGAGAGTCTCTGGTGTGGAACGTAGGCCCTGCCCCGAGGAGTGGGGAAGCACGGAGATGAGTCTCCCAAGTAGTGAGGCAGTTTCCAGAAGCAACCCCGAGGAGCAGGGAGGCCGGCGGGTAGGACTCCTGGAAGGCGCAGGGGTAGCCCGAGGAGCGGGGGAAGCCAGGAGACCAGGTCTCCGAAAGGAGCCCAAGCAGACCCCCGAGCAGCAGGTACCTGAGCCAGGGTCCACAGTCCAAGGTAGGTCTGAGACAGCCACCAGAGGTCCGAGGAGACAGGAGCAAGCACAGTAGCGATGGAACTCGTTGCCAAGTCGGCTCGCAAGGGGCGAAGGCGGTGCTTAAGAACCCTGACCAAGTGATGTCATCAGTCGGGGATGCCCCTGAGGTTCCCGCCGTAGCGTCTTCAAAGGTGGGCCCGGCGGCGGGCGCACACGTGCCTCGGAAGGCCCAGAGTCGGCGTGGGTGGCGGCAGCGTCCTGGCCGCCACGAGGAGGTATGCGGCGGTAGAGGCTGGCCCCCGCCGCGAGCAGGCCCGGAGAGGGGAGAAGGGCAGCACAAGACGTCAGTAGACGCGGTCGCAGCCGTCTGCGACCGACGGTCATAACATAAACATTCAGCAATAAATAAATTAATTACATGTGCAGATTATCTGAGAAGGTGTGCTTGTCCGGCTTATATCTGCACCCTCTTCATCCGCATTGCTCGCAAACAGCTGCAAGGAAATTCAGTCCAATAGTTAAGAAACTAGGGCTGGTGGGAGCCGGAAATGGCATCAAGCAGCTCCCCTCCCACTGTCTCCGAACGTTCGTTTGAACCCCAAGCCCACAGGTTGTACAGCTCGAGGCCCCGTCGTTCAGCACAACCCCCACGCGCAGACGGCTCTTGCACATTTGGTGCTTGGCGCCTCCACCTGGGGAAAAGGGGGCCATGGGTGGGATTCTCCTCCCTTCACCCCAGGGCTGCGAACAGGGCTGTCGGGAAACACAGGTTTTATAGCGCCACACGGCTGCGAGTTCCCGCAAGGCATTAACAGGCCGACGCAATACCGGGCGCCCGACGCGCACATTTTTACTCGCCTGAGCAGGCATTCGTTTTGGAGGAGCCCAAGAAAGTGTACAGAAAAGCAGAAAATACTGCTTTTCTGTACTTCCGCCGACTTAATAATGTGGCGATATTAAGTCGGAGGAACTAAAAAATTAGAAATGTCCCCCCTGCCTCCCCCCCCCCCAAAAAAAGGGTGCCGGCAGTCAGGTTAGGGAAAGGGTCGCTCAATTAGCGGGCGTCCTTTTTCCTAACCGGCTGACGGCCACCTCTCCTGGGCGCCTGCCGCCGAGGAGGCGCTAGGGGGTGCACAATTTCCCCCAGCGCTTCCTGTTTTACCGCGGCACCTGATTTAAATATTAAATTGGGCGCCGGGGGGAGGTGGAGCGGCGCGCGTTAAGGGAGCGGGCGCTCAGTCATGAGCGCTTGTTTAACGCGCGCCGATATTGCATCGGCCTGTAAAACAAACTGGAGTACTAATCCCCACAAGGCCCCATCGTTTGAAGAATAAACCTTTTAAAACTATTCCCCCCTTGGATGGCCTCAAGCCTAGCTGACTTGGTACTATTCAAACCCAGTTTACACCGCTGTTCATTCACTGACCTGAGAAAAGGATCCTGGTCTCTAGTTAGCTAGTAAGTAAGTGATGCAGTCTGGGAAGCTGCAGTCCAGGTGTGAACCCTTGAGCCGAATTACCCTGAAGGCAGAGTAGGTCGGGAGGCAGAGCCACAGGCAAAGGTCTTCACCCGGGAACCAGGAACCCCCCAGGAGGAGCCTGTAGGATCCTAGAACCTTGGGACTTAGGAGCACAGTGCAAGTCTCTATAGTGAAAGAAGGCCTGGGCAAGGAGTAAACCACAGAGTCCAGTAATCAGTGGGCTGGGAGGCCCGGCGAGTGCGGGAGCGGGTGTAGAACAGATAGAGTCTCTAGCGTGCTGTGGAATGAAGCAGGCTGTGAGCAGTCTGTAGTGTGCAGTGGACCGGACAGGAACAGAGTCTGTAGCGTGCTGTGGACTGAAGCAGGCTGTGAGCAGGAATGGAGTCTGTAGCGGGCTGCAGAGCTGGAACAGGCTGTGAGTAGGAACGGAGACGAACCCAAGTCAGGCTGGCAGCCAGCAGAAGCAGAATCAGGAACAGGCAATGGTCGGAGGCTGGCGGCGATGAGAAGCAGAGTCAGGAACAGGCTGAGGTCAATGGCTGGCGGCGAGCAGAAGCGGAGTCAGGAACAGGCTGAGGTCAATGGCAGGCGGCAGGCAGAAGCGGAGTCAGGAACAGGCTGAGGTCAATGGCAGGCGGCAGGCAGAAGCGGAGTCAGGAACGAGCTGAGGTCAATGGCAGGCGGCAGGCAGAAGCGGAGTCAGGAACGAGCTGAGGTCAATGGCAGGCGGCAGGCAGAAGCGGAGTCAGGAACGAGCTGAGGTCAATGGCAGGCGGCAGGCAGAAGCGGAGTCAGGAACGAGCTGAGGTCAACCGGAACGTGGAACAAGAGAAGCGCAACTAAGAACTACTAAGCAGTAGCGACCCTCGTTGCAAGGCCATAAGAAGGCAAGCGAACGCCGGTTAAATCAGGCTTGGGGCGTGGCGTCGTTAACCCAGGCAGGGCTAGACTTCCGGCAGCCGTGCGTCCATAATGCGCGTCCTCACGCGCGCGCGTGGCGGCAGGGAGATGATCCGGTAATGGCGGGCGCCCTGAAGGCCCAGCGGGACCGTGGGAGCGGCGTCTCCACCACTGGAGGTGAGCACAAAGCAGAGCGGATAGGGGGGAAGCGGTGGCGACCGCAACAGTAAGTGATGCATTACGTTCGGCCAACAAAAACCTATTAGCTACAGCTTCTTTGTCGACCCTTCCTTGTCTACATGTTCAAATGAACTAACACAGCAACCACACTAAGCAAACAGCTCTAACCTTATCCTCTCTCCCTACAGCAAATTTTGAGCCGAGGAAGAGAGCATTAGTCAAGAAATGCAATAAGTTAGACCAACAAAAAGGTATCAGTATATAAATCTGTAAATATATATATATTTTGTTTTGTTTTATTTTGTTTTTATTTGTTGACTCAAGTGGACTAACACAGCAGCCAAACTACTCTCCAGCAGATAGCATAGACTTGCCCAAGCATGCCCAGATCAGTCCTGGTTGGCCCACTAGTGTCCCCCCTGCACAGGGACATTATCAGACTAAGCAGGAAACCAGGGATCCACCTGCATCGCACTTCCCCCATAGGATGCTTATAACTGTGAGTACCTCAACACGGGGAAAGAGCTGACATTAACTTGTCTTTCTGATGGTCTCGGAATGCAGAAACCCCTCTCTCTCTCTCAAATAGCTGAGCCACTTTGTTTATCCCCCTGCCGACTGAAAAGCTAAAACTCTCCTCCGTCTCATGTGTAACTGATAGGTTTTGATCATCCCACTACAGAGGGAAAGGTGAGGGGAAGTCAAAAGACCAAACGTGGTAACCGCTTCCTGCCATATGGTCTTGATATTCTGCACTACAGGTGACTTGGATCCACATTCTTCCTATCCTTAAAAGCAGCCAAAATACTTCTGAAAGACTGTTATTATCCGCAGGTTCTTTTTCAAGGTCTACAGAATGCTTTTTTGTCCTTAGATAATACAACCTCAGATCAGGGAGCAAAATCCCCTCCTAGCTCTGGGTTTCTCCGCAACTTATTTAACAACGCTAGGCTTTCTACTCCCCTCCCTCGGCGCCCCCCTCCCACTCCTATAAATTAAGATATATGTTTATACATATCCTTAGACAACCCCTCTGATCCTGCCAATATAAATTAATCATTCTGACCACAGCTATGCGCCCCCACCAAGACCACATTTGAGGGCTGCTCCAATCCAAGCAGTCCTGCTTAATCTTTGCTAACAGGGGTGGGAAACTCTTGGCATGCGGTCTATATATAATTGCTTAGGAATCCACAAACCCAGTCTGTAAGCTCCTTTGAGTCCCATGTGAGAGGCGAAGCAAGTTGGTGGCCAAACAACAGAGAACACGTGTTCGTTTTCTCTACATTATGTTCAAACAATTTTTATTAAGTTTTTCACACAAAAATACAACAGTGAGGAGGGTTTTTGTTCCTTAAACCAACCTCATAAACAATCCATCTTCAGTTAGATATTGTCGTAAAAACCTTTACCCCCTCCTTGGATACCCCCCCCCCCCATCCATCCCCCCTTTATTCCCCCCACCCTTTAATGAATTATACAGATAAGATAAGCCATGTTCACTGATTAATTAACTGGAACTTGTCCAATACAGCAGTCGATTAGTCATTCATCACAAGACTGCGGGCTCGATAAGGTAGGCGCTGTAGATATAAGTCCCAAACCACCAGGAAGGATCGTCTTCTGCGTGGTTCTTCTCGGGATGCTAAGCTTTCCATATTTATCATGGCATGAAGGGCGTTTCTCCAGGCACAGAAAGAAGGTGGGTCAGTGGATCGCCATACGGATAGAATCACTTTTTTCCCCACTAAGCAGGCTTTTTGCAGTAGCAAGCGCGAGCCAGGATCTCTAATCCGAATAGGGGAGACACATCCAAATATTGGGAGGGATATTGGGAAAGCCACATCTAGTAAATCTGCCATATAGTCCACTACTTTATGCCAAAAACGACGCAAAGGAGGGCAGGACCAAAAAACATGTGAGAGAGTACCTACGGCAGTATTACACCGGTGACAGATTACCGAAGATGTTATAGTTAATTGACACGCCACTTGGGGTACACATATGCTCGGCATAATAATTTAAATTGTAACTCCCTGTATTACATGTTGTTAGAGATCCTGGCGATATGCCTAAAACATACTCTTAAAATAAATGGTGTAACAATAAAATCCCCATCTTTATTCCAACGAGCCTCCAGAATGGAGCATATATCCAACTGCACTTGGGTGCGCACATATTTATAATAAGCAGACAAAGAGGGAGTTTTATCCCGCTCAAAGTGGAAGACTTGATCCAAAGCATAGAACATAGAGGGCTGCTTAGAGACTACAGGCAATGCCTGAATATAATGACAGATTTCTAAATAGGGGAATGTGTGAGGCGTCCCCAGACCATAATGGTCACAAAAATCTGCAAATTCTAAAATGTTCCCATCCCGTGTTAATAAGTGCCCCAGATAGATAACCCCTTTTGATGCCCACTTCTGAAAGGCACCGGATTGAGACCCTGATGAGAAATCTTCATTTCCCATTATTGGGAGGAAATAGGCACATAATTTAGAAATATGCAATAGCTTGGATAACCACAGCCCGGTGTACCGTATGGGTTTAAGCAAAGCCGATTGTGTTAAAAATATCGGGAGGCGGTCGGACCTGGCCTGTAAAACATACAAGAGGGCTTATGGGTTTGTAATAGCCTTGTCCACTTCCAAGGGAACAAATTGCGATTTGTTCACTAACCAATCACGGAGTACTCGCAAGTTACAAGCCATATTATATAAAGCTAAATCTGGGAGCCCCAGGCCTCCCTCCCCCCAGCGCAATTTTAACAATGAGAGTTGGACTCGAGATTTCTTACCCCTCCAAACAAAGTGGTGGAGAGCTCCATCCAACCTAGCCAGATCTCTCCTCCGCATCAGTAATGGCAGATTTTGTAGTAGATAAAGCCATTTCGGAAGAATGGCCATTTTAAATAAATTAATGCTGCTCCCTAAAGAAAGCGGCAAAGAGCACCAATTAGCCAACATATCCTGAGTCTTTCAAAGCAGCCTTGGGATATTCGCTTCATAAGTCTGTTCTGGGTTTGAGGGGATATATACACCAAGGTACTGAATAGTATCTTCAGCCCTTTGTAGAGGAAAGTGGTCTGGCCACTGCTCTTTCAAAGAATCTGGGAATGCTGAGGCAGAGGACTTAAACTCATTTAACTTTAACCCAGAGAATACCCCAAAATTCCCTACCAACCGCAGCAAAGGTGGCAAAGAGGCCTGCGGATTAGTAATAAAAACCAATAAGTCATTTGCAAAGGCTACACACTTGAAAATATAGGGGCCGAAAACGTATGCCTCGGATGACTGTCCTGAGCTGAATGGCAAGTAAAAGAGGTTCCAATTGTAACATCAAAGGGGACAATGGGCATCCCTGGCGTGTGCCTCGGGTTACACAAAAAGGCTCAGAGTATACCCCATTAGCGGTTACTAATGCCTGAGGAGCCTGATAGAGCAGTAGGATGGCTTGAAGAAAAAATCCCTCAAATCCCATCTTATGTAATATGTAGAATAAATACGCCCACTCCACTCTATCAAACGCCTTTTCTGGGTCAAAACTAATGGCCAAGTATGGAGTGGACATTTGCTGGCACATGGTCATGGCAGTCAACACCTTGCGTATATTGGCTAAGGCATAACGCTGGCGCACAAACCCTACTTGATGATCTCTAACAAGTGTGGAAAGAATGGGGGCAAGTCTATCAGCTAATATTTTAGCTAATAATTTCTGATCATAGTTAAGAAGAGAAATAGGTCGATAGGATTCAGGTAATAATAGATCCTTACCAGCCTTAGGAATAAGTGTGATATGTGCAAGGTTAGAGTGGGCGGGAAAGGAGCCTCGATCAATCAGGTCTGTAAACACAGATGCGAGCGGAAGAGAGATGGACCCTACTAAGAGCTTAAAAAATTCTGCTGTATATCCATCAGGTCCAGGAGCCTTAAAGCTTTTAGATCACAAAATAGCAAGCCGGACCTCCGCCTCTGTTGTAGGCTGATTCATTCTGTCCCATTGATCTTTGGTTAGACTAGGAAGGGACATCTGAACACAAAAGTCCTCACATGCGTCCGCACTCCACCCTGCAGTGGTGTATAAGGAGGTGAAAAAGTCCCGAAAGCGGTTTAGGATAGAGTGAGTATCTTTCAGCACCAGACCTGTAGGTCTACGTAGCGTCAGAATATATCAGCAAGACCGCTCCGATCTGATTAAGTTGGACATCATCTTCCCCGCCTTATTATTGTGTTGATAAAGGTGAAATTGATAATATAGATTACTTTTTGTAGCACATTGGTGTAGAAGAGAATTAAGGGCATACTGTTGGGATCGATATAGAGCACGGGTCTCTTTGGAGTTTGAGGCCGCCAATTTAAGGTGAGAATTACACACTTGGGCATTTAACGCCAAAATGCGGCTATTAAGGACTTTCCGGTGATGTGCTACATAGGAGATTATTTCGCAGCGCAATACCGCTTTTGCGGCATACTAAAACAGAATAGGTTGGGATTCGTGAGCCCGGTTAAGTGCTACATAGCCTTCCCATTTGGCCTGGACAAAGTCCTTAAATTTCGCATCAGTGGCCAGAAAATAAGGGTACCGCCAGAGTTTCGGCAAAGGGTTGTTATCTAAAAACTGAAAATCTACCCACACTGGGGCATGGTCTGAGACCACAATATTATCAATACCAGCATCCCTGATGCAATGAAAAACTCCTGTGCTTATGAGAAAGTAATCTAACCATGAAAAGGTTGCATGCGCCCTTGAAATGTGAGTGAAGTCCCTATCAGTCGGGTGAAGGGTTCACCAGATGTCCAGTCACTGCAAAGTGTTTTCTAGCATAGCCGGGCCCTTTCTAAGACCTGGCTCCCGGTTGCGACCCTGAGACGCATCCAACTGAGGATCACGAATGGTATTAAAGTATCCTCCAACAATTAGGACCTGGGTTAAATAAGGGAGCAAATGAGTATACAGTCCTCTGAAAAAGCGGGAATCATAAGTGTTTGGAGCATAAATATTACACAACACCACAGTCTGATGGAATAGTTCAGTAACCAGAATAAGGTAGCGACCTTGGGGATCCTTTATTTCCTTACAAATGTTTATGGGGAGTTTCTTGTTAAACAAGATAGTGACCCCTGCTGACTTAGAAGAGGCGGAAGCAAATCTTACTTCCCCCACCCAATTATGATGGAGCTTCAAGTGTTCAATATCAGTAAGGTGGGTTTCTTGTAAAAAGGCCACATCTGTAGATTTTTTCTTTAACAGGTTAAACACCTTGGAGCACTTGATAGGAGAATGTAGCCCGCATACATTCCAAGATACAAAGCATGTTGAATTACTCATAGGTCCCCAGACAAAAAGAAGGCCAACAGTAAGTAGATCCGATTATCCTGACACCAACGCATCGTAAGGACACCAACTGACCGGACATCAAGCTCATCTTATATACCTGTATGGTTTCATCAGCATATCTGCCCTGTTGTCGTCCCCCCAACCTCTTATCCCCCGTATCCCTTACAACCCTCCTATCATTCCTCCCCTCCCATTCCCTTCCCAATCCCTCCCCCTCACCCCAACCCATTCAACATACCAACCCCTACTCGCCGCTCTACCCATATCATAAAGCCCTCTAGTAAGAGAACTCGGAGATCCAGTATTGATGTGGCCAGGGCCCATTCCAATCATAGTTTAATCAATGTCCATGTGAGAAATTTTCCATCTGTTCGCCCCCCAAGGGGGTTGCCGCTAAAAAGCCATCATCTAACGTAGGTAATAGGCTGATATCCGTTAGGAGTGGTAATAATGTTATTAGGGAAGGGCTCCCTATAGTATTGTAGAAATCACAAGTCCCCGCGATCATATTGTGAACTTAATATTGTGCCCAAAAGATAGGCTACGTGCTACAACGGAGATGATTATAGGGCAGGCAAATGTGGAAAAAGAGAAATAAAACAGCCCATCATTCCTTTGAGAAAGGCTATAAGAGTCCGCTGATCGCTGAAAAGAGGAGCCGGGGTCCATTAGCCCAATAGCATAGCAGGTCAATCACCTGAAGGTATCCAACTGAATTTGGCCAGTCATAAGGTCAAAACCCAAGGTATCCCCGAGAATCCACTGGTTGCTCACCCCGGATGATAGCGGGCTGCAGAGTTAGTTCATAATCGCTGGAAAGCCATAAAATCGGGAGGGAAATGTAGGCTCTGTGTACTCCGCGGCTGATAAAGGAAAAAAAGATGTGGCGGGAGATAACCCCTTAAACCCTGTGGTTTAGTGTGATTATATCACTATCCCATATACAAGGCCTCGGGGGTGGCAACGTGTGAGTAGTGCAGCATTTCGATGAAGATAGGGCTAGTTGAATGGTATCACCTTAGAGAAGACTGATATACGAGGGCCAGGTGTTAATGATCCTAGCGGAATCCTCCACGCCCTGAATCGCTTGGTGCCGAAGTAGAACCTACTACCAGGTCCCCCGTATACATGGGACCCCGGCTCCCAAAAAGAAGGGGCACGTCCGTCGTCTGCACCTGCCCCCTTCTACTCTCCCCTCCCGTCGAAGAGATCCAAGAGCATATGCTCGCATATGTACACGCATCTATGGAGCAAACACCCGCTCAAAACATGAAAAAAACCACTGAACATATGAACGAAACCTCAGCATCACCCCATTTTACACGTTCCTGTCAAATACAGTACATTTCTTTCACATAGAAAAGTTGATGCCAAACCAAACTTTTATACGACACCCTTCAAATAAATACCATTCTACCCTATTGAGAAGCTTTTAGGCATCAAGGGACATGATCAAGGCTGTTTAGTCTTGTTAAGAATCTCGAGAAGGTCAATAATTCTCCTAATGTCAATTGGCTGATATTATGGTGGGAACATTTTCTTCAGTGTTACCTGTGGCTCACTCTGAAGACTTGGAGTCTGTTTTGGGGTTTATAGGAGGAAAGCCACTAGCTCTGACGGTTACAAGAGAGTTAGTGACACCTGGTAACTTCACTTTGGAGACATTATGTGAAAGTTTATCTGTAATGTATAAAACTATATCTTTGCAAATTCAAGAAATGAATGCAGAAACTCAAGAGATTGCAATTGATAATATCAAAAAACAGCTGGATAAAGTGGACAGTATTAGAATACTTCAAGACAGCTTTGGAAGTCTTTATTAAGAATGTTGGAGTGACTCACTATAAATTAGAAGTGCTGGAGAATGTATCAGTAGGCACAATTTACATTTTTTAATTTGCCCAAAATACCTTCTATTTTTGCTATGGAAATGTATAATAAATATATATTACTACTGAGTCTGTTCCCTCTCCAGAGCTTATTACCTGCCACAGTATAGGAGAGAATATGATGGTCATGACCAACTTGCTTGGCATAGACCATTTGGACCTCGCAGGAGTTTTGGAGAGTTCTGGATCAGACCAAGTGGTATTGTCCACTATGATTACTACATGCACCTTATACCCTAATACAGATTGGTTATTGAAAATGTTTTTTTAAATTAGGGTATCTGTTAGTTATGAACTCTTAGTTTAGTATCGTTCCAGATGTCTCTAAGGAGACTACAAAGAGGAGGAAACAAAATTTAGGTTCTTAGGTAGAAAGCTGAAATCCAGAACCTCCAGATTGGCATTCTCTGAAATGTTCCCTGTTCTATGCACAGGTCCCCAGAGGCAGGCAGAGCTCCGGAGTCTCAATGCGTGGATGAGACGATGGTGCAAGGAAGAGGGATTCCGTTTTGAAAGGAACTGGGAAATTTAATGTGGACAAGTGCAAGGTGATGCATATAAGGAAACATTACCTATGCTGTAGTTACACAATGTTAGGTTCTACCACCCAGGAAAGAGATCTAGGCATTATAGTGGATAATATATTGAAATTGTCAGCTCAATGTGCTGTGGTAGTCAACAAAGCAAACAGATTAGTAGGAATTATTAGGAAAGAAATGGTGAATAAAATGGACAATTTCATACCATCTCTGTATCACTCCATGTTAAGACTGCACCTTGAGTACTGTGTGCAATTCTGGAGCAGAGAAAGGCAACCAAAATGATAAAGGGGATGAGATGGCTCCCTTATGAGGAAAGGCTAACAAGGTTAGGGCTTTCAGCTTGGAGAAGAGACAGACTCACCAAGCTGTAGAGCCTTAGCCCTCAGCCGGGGGATATGATTAGGTCTATAAAATCATGAGAGAACTAGACTGGGTAAATGTGAATTGGTTATTTACTGTTTTAGATAATACAAGGATTAGAGGACAACTCTTGAAGTTAGCAAGTAGCACATTTTTTAAAATTTACTGTTTATTAGCAATAATACAAAATACCACACTAGAACATAACCAACATCAACAAGACACAGCGTCGAACCACAAATTACAAATCCCAACAACATGTTGTCCTGTATTGCTATGTGACAGATACCCCTAAATCCACTACCCCACCCCACGCATCCCCTTCCACATCCCCCAGGATTAGGACTCAAATAAAGAGATACACCCTCCAAAAAGACCCTAACCCAATATATCCCCTAACCTAAACCTCTGAGAGCCCACCAAGAGATAAAAGAACTCCAGATGGAGAAAAGCAGTCAGTTTATACAATATGAAAAGCCGAGACAGTATCCAAGTGGTATCTCTGTAGCACTTCCATTCTCTGCCATCAAGCTGCAAGTTCACATCTCATCCCCATAATAATATATCCAATAAGACACCTAAACCGTTTATCAATATCAAGGAGGCCCAAAGAAATCAGAAGTAACCCAGGGGACTTGGGTAAGGTCATATCAGTGATAGCAGCTACAAGATCTAAAACCATATCCCAATACCCAGAAACTTTAGGGCAGGTCCACCAAATGTGCAAGAAAAGGGCCATAGCCCCCACAATTGTGCCAGCAGAGAGCTGGAGTCCCCAAATATATCTTTGATAACTTCTCAGAAGTGAGATACCATCTATATAATAATTTGTACCCATTTTCCAGAATCAAGGAGGAGATAGAAAATTTCCCCAGCGCCTGGAAGCACTTATCCCACGCCGCATCGTCCAAGGTGACAAAGAGATCATACTCTCAGAGCAGAACATGCCTAGGTTTACAGCCAAGTTCCCCAATGAGTAAAAGATAAAGTTGAGAAATCATCTTATCTAACTTATCTGTTCTAGGACAAAAGATTTCAAACATCGATTTGCTACTACCTAAGGGGTCGATTTTAAGACCCGCACGTGCGCATCCATGTGCGCGCGGTTCCCAATGCGCTCACATGGACGCGGCTATTTTATAACACACGCACATCTGGAACCAGATGTTGAATGCTGATAGCGCTTATCTCCCATTAACTGTCTCAATGTCGGAAGCAAGTATGCCACTATCCGACGCATAAAGCTCCCCATAGAATTGCGCAAAGCAGTCGGAAATCTGTTTAGTATCATACAACATATTACCCCCTCCGATTGTGATTTAAGGTGATGGGCTAAAAGACAGCCAGCCTTATTACCAAATTCAAAAAATGACTGCCGTTCTCTAAGCATTTGGGAAGCGATCTCTGCTAAATCCAGAGCCTGCAATTATTGCCGAGCAGCATCTAAATCCTTCCTAATATGAGTCTCCCCACTGCGTTTATGCTGAATCTCCAGTTTACCTATACAAAGCAGCAAACTCAACCACTGTTCAGCCTTCTGTTTTTTCAGAAAGGAAGCACGAGAAATGAGTTTCCCTTTAATCACAGCTTCATCCCCTCCCACAAAATCACTGGGTTAACATTTCCCATGTCATTGAAGAAGAACCAATCCTCAATGTCTTTAATAACAGTTTCTGTAAACTCGTGATCAGCAAGGAAAGAATCATTTAACCACCAAAAGCTACTCCCAGACCGCCCTCTGCCCACATGGAGCTCCACCCATATTAACGCACGATATGACCATGTAATATGTCCAATACCACTATCATGTACTGCTCCTACCAACATTTTATCTAATAAAAAATAGTCAATACGTGAGTAGGAGTCATGTGGTACAGAATAGAAAGTGTAGTCCCTAAAGGAAGGATTCCACAGTCTCCATATATCCTGCAAACTCCATGAATTCATCAAAGTTTTCAAAATGCGCCATTGACATCGAGACGTGCCCCCAGTACCAGATGAGTTGTCCAGAAAGGGATAGCGAGTAATATTGAAATCCACCTCCTAATAAGACTTGACCTACTGCCCATCCATGTAGAGTATCCATGACACTCTGAGGAAAGACTCCTTGGTTAGCATTAGGGGCATATATGTTCACCAAAGTGAGCAACTCCCCATTAATGGACACCGTCAGGAGGAAGAACCTACCATGAATATCACGAAGAACTGAGGTCACATCAACAATTAAATTATGGGCAAACAAAATCCCCACCCCACAATATTTGTTACGCTTGGTCGCTGGAGCAAATTGTTGGATAGGATATCTTTTACAATTCAGTAGGTGGGAAAATCTGGCTTTAAGGTGGGTTTCTTGGCAAAAAAAAATTACATTTGCTCCCAAGTCTGCTGCTTCCTTAAAGAGCAATTTTCTTTTAACAGGGGAATTAAGACCCTTGCAATTTATAGACATAACCTTAAGGATCCCCATCAGTGAGAAGACTAGAGACAAAATGCAAAAAAGACAACCCCCATACTTCCCAACCCTCTACCAGACCATCCTCGTGGACCCGCACCCAGAGTGCATCTAATAAGCAAGACCCTAGAAAATACCACATGCGCCCAATCCCAGAGATACCCCAACTCCTGCCCCACCCCCAGTTTCCAACTCTTAAGCTACACCTCACCCCCACGAGGTGCATAATCCCCAAACATGGCAGGAGCCCACAAACTACAACTCGGTACTAGAAAAAGAAAGCTTAAATTGAAAACAGCACATCCCATAAAACCCCATTAACTTGAGATAATTACAACCCTAGCCTTCAAGAAGGCAGGGCTAGAATTCCCTCAGTCCCGAAGTGAATAAAAGAGAACATATAATACAGGGCATAAAGCAATCATCAAGACCAGATCCAAAAAAAGTCCTGTGGGTAAAACGTTCATCCAGCACTCGCCATTCCAAGTGATAAGTGCGAATCCGTTGCCTCCTCAGACGCCTGCCAGACCCCGGGCTGATCCATCTTCTTTTCCAGACGAGACCCGTTGGCCACTGCAGGCTCCCCCATAGATTCAGGGATATCCCCCATAGATTCAGGGATATCTACTGAAGCTTCCACTGCTTTCACCTTAATGGATTTGCCTTTAGCTGTAAACTGAAACCCAAATGGGAAAGTCCAATGACAGCCAATATCCTCACGCTTCAACACAGTGAGAACACCCCTAAAGGAGCAGCGCTTATGACTGGTGATCAGTGATAAATCCTGAAAAAATATCCACAGGATGATCATTCCACATAATATGGCCTTTCTTCCTGGCCAGCATAGCCACTCTCTCTTTTAAGGTGAAGTCATGAAAGCAGACTATGATATCAGGAGGAAGATTCCCTCAGGGCTGCCCAAGAGCTCTATGTGCCGCTCTAATTTAATATCGGGCAGGGATGCAGCCGCCTCCTCAGAATCCAGCACTTGCCTGCAATTGCTGGTTATCACCTGAAAACAGTCTTGAAAGGCCGGCAGCTCAGGGACTCCCCCCCGGAAGCACATATTAGATCTCCTGGACCTGTTCTCCAAGTCCTCCATGCTCTCTTCCATGTACATCGATGAAGATGAGAGGCCAGCGATTTCCTCCTGGCAAGGAACGGCATCAGCGACCTGCTCCTCAATGCGAGACTCCACCTCAGACACGCGGCTGCCGATATCTGCCACTTCGCCCCGCAGCTCCAGGAACATGTTGCTGAAGTCCTGTTTGATAAGCTCCATGTCTTGGCACAGTTCAGCAAACCAGTGGCGGAAATCTGCCTGGAAGGGAACTCCCTCTGCCTCACCCTCGAGACAGCGCTCCTCTGCCGCTTCAGCAGGCACATGATCGGCGGCGACCATATTGTCATCTTCACCGCAGACCAGGGCTTGGGAAACCTCCCAGCTGACTAAATAAAATTTCTTTAAGTCTGGTTTTTTCTTTACCTGGGACATAGCTGAGCTGAAGCTAAAGCCCTCACGAGCTTGCATTGTCGGGATGAGCGAATTCAGCAACGGGATGGCGGCTGATGTTAAGAGTCGGATCAGGAGCTCCGCAGTTAAGCTGCCATCTCTGGAGGTGATGTCACTTCCTCAGGAAGTAGCACATTTAAAACAAATCGGATAACATTATTTTCACTAAATGCAGAATTAAGCTGAGCTCTAGAATTCATTGCTAGAGAATGTGGTAAAAGTAGTTAGTGTAGCTGGGTTTTAAAAAGGTTTGGATAAGTTCCTGGAGGCAAAGTCCATAAACTGCTATTAATCGAGTTGGCTTAGGAAATACCCACTGCTTATAGATAGTGAGTAGGATCTATTTAATGTTTGCCAGGTACTTGTGGCCTGGATTGGCCCCTGTTGGAAACAGGATGCTCGGCTTGATGGACTCTTGGTCTGACCCAGTATGGCATGTTCTTATACTCTTATGTTCTCTTGTTAAAACCGGGGAGGTTTGCAGTTAAGTGGCCTTTTCTTTCTCAGATATCCATGCAAATGTCCCATTAAATATCAGGGAGCCAGTTATATTTCTTTGGTTCTGAGTAGGGGAATTGCAATTAGTCCATCTGCTGCTGGATGATTGTTTTGCTCTAAATTGTTCCTCTATCAAAGTTGAAAGCACTACTAGCATAGTAGGTTATGCTGTGATGCTTCTTATTTCTTGCCTTGAAAAAAATTTCCTTTGTTTTCTGCCTTTGTTTTCCTTCCCTGCTTTAATTAGGGAACTGTAGAACATCCAAGATTTCTTTGTTTTATTTTTCTATAACGAGTAGATTACTTGTATAGTTCTCTTGAATTGAATAAATGAGAAGTTTTATAACACAGAAGAGCAGGGAGATGGCATGGTGAGATTTTTGCTATGTGATCAGCACTGAACAGGCTCTTACACCTCTCCATGAGCCTTACGCCCTTGACGAATGGAAAGTGCTCAACTGGGCTTTCTTCCAGATGCCATTTGAGAAGATGGCCTTCTAATGCATGAGATGCCCTTGAAAGAATGATGGTGCCAAGCTCCAGGATTACAGCCAACCCAAAATTAGCTAAGATCTACCCTTAACAGAAGGCATGGGGGAGGCGGGGGTCATCTGCACGGGGCAGCAGTTACTACCGTAAAAAAAAAAAGCTTCTTGGGCAGACTGATGGGACCACTTGGGTCTTCTTTTGCCTTCATTTATTGTTACTAAGAACTGTCATGGTGTTATAAGAGGTAATCATGGAGACCCAGAAGTAGAGGAGGAGATCATCTGTTGATACTACTACCAGACCATTCAGCCACTCGTGTGCAGTTAAATCTATAAATTCTGACCCAGAGAGTCTGGGAAGCTATTGTAGGAGTACAGTTGACCAAACTGGGGTTGAGAGAACTGGTAAACAGCCTCCAGAAAGATTCCCCAATATTGCTACACCTGGTCCTCTAACCTCTGATGTTGTTTTGATGGCCCAGTTTGCGAGCTATAATTACAGCGTATCCTGAAACATCTGAAATAAATATTGATCTGTTTGTTGGTGAACCCCTGAGAGGAAGGAAGACACTCTTTATGTACCAGATAAATGATGAACTGTCATCATTTATCTGGTACAACAGTTCAGAAACCAGATCCAGAGCATCTGAGGGACAACCAATGTCCTCTGCAATAGAATTTTGTTTCTACATTCTGATGTCTTGAACTTTTCCTGAAAGCATTTACCTATTGAAGTCTATTTTGGTCTAATGTTTTTTCTCTTGAGACCCTGAGGACTATGTGCTTCAAGGGACCCGATGGATTACTATCTGAGTGTTGCCTGCCACCTCGGATGGGCTAAAACCTGTTAAACCACATGGCTTGTGTTACCTTTTCAAGGTTTGCTTGTTTGCCCGCTGGAAGGAGACCCACATCCTCAGATCATCCTCAGGACCGGACTACAGAGGCCTAGGACTTGGACAGTGTGCTGAGGCCCAGTCAAGCCAATACTGTAGCCTGTTCTCAGAGAGTGATCCAGAGACTGTGTTCCTCCTGCAAGAAGAGAGAGCTTTCTCACACTTCTGTCTACATTAAAGTTAATATATTCCTGGCCTCTCAACTTCTCTGACAGTCTCTCTTTAATCTGGAAACTGCAAAAACAAGCAATACGACTCCCTCAGCCTGTTTGGGTCTCGCACCACACGTGCACATGTTCAGTGCACCCAGCTGATACTATGCTACTCACCCCAGGCCCATAGGGGCAATTTTGAATAGCCTGCACTGTTTGCAGTGTAGATGGGCACTTTTATCCCACATCCATTGTGGCCAATTCTCAGCAGCTGCAAAGTACTGGTGGGCAACCAAGCTGGGGCAAAATAGTGTACATAGCTTATGAAAATCCCATATGTACACGTGCAAATTTCTTACCCCAAGCCAAACACGCCCATAGGAGCACCGTGCTCTAACATGGCTAAAAGTACACGTGCAATGGAAGCCAACGTGCACTTTTAACTGAGCACGGGGTGGGGGGGAGGGGGCAAAGGCTGAATGAAATTCGACCTCCCAAGTCCACTGATTATCTGCACTGTGTCTTCATCTATACCCAACTCCTTCAAGTCAAGTTTTCATATTCAGTACGATTTCCCCTCTGCCTGCTTTCACAGCGATCAAGCTTCTTCTTCAAATCCTTAGTCTTCTTCTCCAGGTCATTCATGCTTTTGGTAAAAAGAAAAAAAAAAAAAAAGAAACAGCCACTGAATCGATCTGCTTACTGTAAGTAGATTCGTTCAGTAGAACTGCCGAGTAAGGAAGTCACAGACAGTAAGGGTGAAGGAGTGGTGACGCAATGGATATATAACAGGTTAATAGAAAATAAGGAAGAACGATTTGGTGTCCCATGGTGGGACAAGGTAGTGAAAGCATTGACAGACGCAGGGAACACATCAGCTCCCCCACCTTCAAAAGTGGGGGCTCGTCCGGGATTTGAACCCGGGACCTCTCGCACCCCAAGCGACCTCAGTTACCTTTAGATTTATGGAGGCACGGACGGGGTATGAAATTCCAAGGCATCTAAGGGCAAGAGTTTTGTTACTCGACCCCAAAATGGGAGAGATGTGTATTGCCAAGCATCAGTGATAAGTGGCAACTGAGTATCGTTTGCAATATCATTCGGGACCTTACACACTGGAATAAGACAAGATCCCAACATTGTATGTAGATCTAAACTAAACGTCAGACAAAAGAAGTACCATTTGTAATATTGGCTAGACGCAGCCACAGATTATGTTTAAAACGTGTAGTAAGAGAATTAGACTCTATATCGGAGACAATCGATGCTGGAAAGGTCGATCCACCCCATAGTCCCAGACAAATAATAACAGTCCAAACAAATGTGACCAAGTTGGGCATGATGTTATGGAATGGGCCTGTATGGTCGAATATCTGACAGGTGTACCCAGGTAGAATGTTCAGTTAAACGAGAAGCAGTGTGGCTCAGCCCTGTGATAGTGAATGGACCAACGTAGATCGGATCCTTCCAGGTCTTGTGTGTATAATTCTTTCTCAGCACTTGATCACCTACGGAAAAAGAAGCACAAAACGTCTTTTTAGGGGCCTTTAATGATTCAGTTTGTACCAGATCTGCCGCCATTGCCATTAGGGGTTGCACCTTTTTCCAATACTCCACTTGGGTATCAGTTTGTTTTACTTTCATCGGATTCATTATCCGTCCTGTCTGTAATTGGAATGGAGTAATTTCATGAATGGTACCTGGCGTGTTTCGTATAGTCATCAAGGCTAATGGCAGTATGTCCAACCAGGTATATAATGGTATCATAATACCATGCTTTAATAGTTGTGCAATGTGTTTTAAAGTAGGTTTCATTAATTTGTCTTTCACTGGATAAGAGCTTACATTTGGCCCCGGCTCATATGGCAGTGTCTTAATACGATAAGCCGGAGCTGACTTTGCCCTACCATAAGGAGCCTCGTCCGTGCTCCATAAATCTATAGGTAACTGATCCCATTTCCACTCATCCGGGATTTCACTCTCCATGACATGACCTCGATAACTGAAGTTTCATTTTTTGCGTGACCCAGTCACCAGTCCCTTAATGCCATTCCAATCATGGCTCAGATAAAGCAGCTAAGGAATCTAGTCAGATCGGTTTGATTTCCCTGACAATATCAGTCATGTCATCTTTAATGGGTGGACTCTCTATCTTCTGCACAGCCGTGCCTATCGCTATCTCAGACAGACCCTACTATGTCTGTTATCTGTGGCTCGCTGTCACATACTGCGCAGTCTGTTCTGAATTTAAAGTGTCACCACATAGTTTCTGTGACCATTCATCAGACCTCTGTGCGTTTCGCGGTTCCCTGCTAACTTTCTTCTTCATTTCTGATTCTTTCCGATATTAAGAGGGCCTTATGATCTGATTGATGTACATAAGAACATAAGATATGCCATGCTGGGTCAGGCCAAGGGTCCATCAAGCCCAGCATCCTGTTTCTAACAATAGCCAATCCAAGTCACAAGTACCTGGCAAGTACCCAAACATTAAATAAATCTCAACCTACTATTGCTTGTTAATTAATAGCAGTTTATGAATTTTTTCTCTAGGAACTTATCCAAACCTTTTTTAAACCCAGTTACACTAACTGCTGTAAACACATCTTCTGGCAATGAATTACAGAGCTTAACTATGCACTGAGAGAAAAAGAATTGTCTTTGATTTGTTTTAAATGAGCTACTTGCTAACTTCATGGAGTCCCCCCTGGTTCTTCTATTATCTATGTGAGTAAATAACCGATTTACATTAACCTGTTCAAGTCTTTCATGATTTTGTAGACTCCTATCATATCCCTCCTCAGCAATCTCTTCTCCAAACTGAACAGCCCTAACTTCCTTAGACTTTCCTCATAGGGCAGCCGTTCCATGCCCCTTATTTTGATCGCCCTTCTCTGCACTTTCTCTATTGCAAGTATATCTTTTTTGAGATGCAGCGACCAGAATTGCACACAGTATTTAAGATGCAGTCTCACCATGGAGAAATACAGAGGCATTATGATATCCGCCGTTTTATTTGCCATTCCCTTCCTAATAATTCCTAACATTCTGTTTGCTTTTTTGACCGCCACAGCACACTGAGCCAACGATTTCAATGTATTATCCACTATGATGCCTAGATCTTTTTCCTAGGTGGTAGCTCCTAATATGGAACCTAACATCATGTAACTACAGCAAGGGTTATTTTTCCCTATATGCAACACCTTGCACTTGTTCACGTTAAATTTCATCTTCCATTTGGAAGGCCAATCTTCCAGTCTTGCAAGGTCCTCCTGCAATTCATCCCAATCCGCTTGAGGTTTAACTACTCTGCATAATTTTGTGACATCCACAAATGTGATCATCTCACTCATCATACCCCTTTCCAGTTCCTTTATAAATATTTTAAAAAGCACCGGCCCAAGTACAGATCACTGAGGCACTCCACTGTTTACCCTTTTCCATTGAGAAAACTGACCATTTAATCCTACTCTCTGTTTCCTGTCTTTTAACCAACTTGCAGTCCACAAAAGGACATCACCTCCTATCCCATGACTTTTTAGTTTTCTTATAGTAAGAAGAGAATCTCAGCTAGCCCCCTGTTTTGTGTCCTTATTTATAGCAGGAGATTGAAGGCAGAATGTGAGGGCATCCATTTCTCTGCAATTCATATCACATTGAATTCTATCATCCAGGCCGGCCAATGTAACCCCCAACACAGGAAAAACTACTTGTTGACTAATCATGTCATTGAAGGCCTACTGTATATTATCCCTTAATTCAGGAGGTTAATATGCAAGTTCTGTTATTTATTGATCCAAGAAAAATCAATTATACTCAGATCCCCTCTCCAGCTGTCTCTGCCGCTCTGAAAAAGGGAGCATATTTAATACTTAGAGCTGCACACATGTCATATAAATTACACTGAGGATAGCAATCAACGATCAGCAGATAGATGTTAAGGGAGGTGCATGGAGGAGGATGAGGGTGGGAAGAACCGTCACTAAACAGGAGTCTGATGTGGGTGATTGCAATTAGCACAGGAAGGAGAAGGAAGAGTCTGTGATCTGTGTGCATAGGCAAGCACAAGTGTCTGTGGGAAGGGCGTAGACAGCGGAACATAATCCAACCTCAAGTTTCTGTAATATGCCTCCCGCCTTGGAGCTGCAGAGGCATCTAAAAACCAAAAACATACAGGGTAACTACTATGTGCCTGCTGCTCTGTGGCCGTACTCAGATCTGATTTTCCTAATCAGGGGTTAGGGTAGCCCAGTCTCAGGGCTGGAAATGATGCGATTTCCTTTGCACTCAAACTTGTGCCCAGCTAATGGGGGCCTGCCAGGAGGCAGAGGGCAGCCGGGACGTTTCTGATGCTTCCCTGCCTAGAGAAAGCTCATCCTTGGGTGTTGAAGGGGAAAGAGAGCTCAGCCTCACCTAAATGCTGAAAAGAAGTAGAGCAGAGAGAGAGAGAGATGAAGTGTCCAACCTGTGGCTCGACAATTTACCATCCCTCCACCAAGACCTGGCAAAATGCAAAACTCAACTGATCAGAAAGCTAGAACTAACGCCAGAAAAGCCTAATGTATTGTACCCCCCGCCCTGGGTGAATTTCTTATGCAAAAAGGCGGGTTATAAATCCAAACAAATAAATAAAAGGCCGTAATTGTCGCTAGCCATGATGAAGAACTGAAAGTGACAATGCAAAGAGTAATCATGGCGTCTCCGTGATTGTGATACCAGATTACTGTGGACGTACTCTTGGGGTAACATAGCAGGAACCTTTGTGGAAATATTAAGAAGGATGATTTAAAACCACCACTTGTTTTCACACGTGACTCAAAATAAATTAAACTTAAAACCTTTCGGCCGGATTTTAAATCGGCCACGCGCATAGAAATCGCCACTCGCGCATAAGGGCCGGGCCCTGACAAATGGGCAGCCCAGGGGGCAGGGATGGGTGGTTCAGGGGGGTGCGGAGCGAGGCAGGTCGGGACAGCGCCATTCCTCGCTGTCCCGGCGCGCGCAAGTTACTTCAGGTCGGGCCCTGAAGTAACTTGCGGAATAAAAGGTAAAAAAAAGAAAGAAAAGAGGTTTTAGAGGGTGGGGAGGAGAGGGGAAGGGGAAGGGAGGTTAGGGTAGGGAAGTTCCCTCCCAGTCCGCTCCTAAATTGGAGCGGACTGGGAGGAAACTGGGGGAGCCCCGATCTCGTTGCCGCGCAAATTTGCTAGATTTTATCCCCCTTGCATGCGCCCGCTGCACATACGCACACGGGGGTAGATTTTCAAACCGCGCGATTTGGCGTACTTTTGCTGGCGCATCAGGCGCAAGCAAAAGTACGCGGGATTTTAGTAGAGACGCGCGTAGCCGTGCGTATCCGCTAAAATCCTGGATCGGCGCGCGCAAGGCTGCCTATTCAGTGTAGCCGGCGCGTGCCGAGCCGCGCAGCCTACCCCCGTTCCCTCCGAGGCCGCTCCGAAATCGGAGTGGCCTCGGAGGGAATCCTCTAACGCCCTCCCCTCACCTTCCCCTCCCTTCCTCTACCTAACCCACCCCCCCCGGCCCTGTCTAAACCCCCCCCTACCTTTGTTGGGGGATTTACGCCTCCCAGAGGGAGAAGTAAATCCCCGCGCGCCAGCGGGCCGCTAGCGCGCCGGGACACAACCTAGGGACGGGTACGGAGGGCGCGGCCACGCCCCCGGGCCCGCCCCCAAAACGCTGCCGACACGCCCCCAAAACGCTGCGCGGATCGGGCCCGCCCCCGACACGCCCCCCTCGGAAAACCCCGGGACTTATGCGAGTCTCGGGGTCTGCGCGCGCCGGTAGGCCTATTGAACATAGGCGCACCGGCGCGCAGGGCCCTGCTTGCCTAAATCCGCCCGGATTTAGGTGAGCAGGGCTCTGAAAATCCGCCCCACGGATTATAAAATCCAGCACATATGTGCGCGTGGCCCACGTATTTTATAACATATGCGCGCCAGTATGCGCATATGTTATAAAATTGGGGCGCCTGTTTTGAAATCTTACCCTTTTGCATCTACAGAGGCTAAACTATAAATCAGCAGCATCAGGTATTTTTGGCTAAATTTTGCAAGCTCCTGAGGAATAGTTGTGGGGAGGCAGAGAGGAATGTCTCTTAAGCCTGCACTGACCTTAGGGGCCGCCAGCTGGCTCCAGATCTTCAGGACGGACTGATCCGGTCCTGGTTTTACCCCACTGCCCGCAGGGACTTGTAGTCTTGCTTTTCTTAGGGGACATCAGTAGGAACACCAGAACTACAAGACCTTGCGGGCCGTGGGCGTAAAACCAGAACCGGATCAGTCCGTCCTGAAAAGCTGGAGCCAGTTGGTAAAAACCTAATTATCCTGAAGGGTGGGGGTAAAAAAAAAAAGACTTCCTCCCTCTAACAAGACACCTGACATCTCCAGCTGTAGCCTCTATTTCTTTAGCTTTATTGGTTCCGAGGTTGCTTTTCATTCAGGGTTGTTTATTTCTTCCCCGGTGGCACCCACCTTATCCTCTCTTTGAAGCGAGCGCTCGTACCCCTCTGCTGTTCTTACGCGGCACAGTAGATCATTTCCTACCGAAACATACAGAAAGCTTTGATGCTGTTAGGTGCTTTCTGCCCATCGTGTAAGCAGCTAGACGAGCGGAAAGGGAACAGATAAAGCTGCCATTTCCAAAGATACTGACACCCAGAGCACGTTGTCTTCATAATTCTGGCAGCGAGTCTACAAAAGAAGGGTTTTCTTTTCTGGATTACTACTGAATGGGCCGGGCCCCAGCTCCCGCCGCAGGCCAGGGCGCACTGCAAGGTGGGCGTGCTGGGGCTCAGAGCAGGAGGGAAGGTGACTGCCGGTGCTGTGATGGCAGCTTCCGGCCAACAAGCGGCGGCGAGCGCATTCCACAAAGGAGGACCCCTCCCCCTGCCAGAGTTCCTCGAGCTGTCGGGTGGTGAGGGGTAAGATGGCCGAGAAAAGGCTGGCAGTGTTACGAGCGCGCGCGGGCGCGGTCGTCTCGGGCGGGTGGTGAGCCCTTGGGCCACGGCAGGACCCCAGGAGGAGCCCAAGGCCACACCGTGGGAGGTGAGCTGAGCAGGCATGGTGAGCCAGGCAGGCAGGAACAGAAGCAGGGAGTCCGGCCCTCAGCCGGACCTGCATGCCCATGGTAGCCAACACGGGGAAGTTGACTAGTGAACGGTCCTCCGACTGTTCCCGGCCCTTTCGGACCCGCCGCAGGGAATGGCAATGGGCAGCAGGCCGGACAGAGGCGAGGGCAGACAGAGTCCTTAAACTGAAGACATCAGACGGGGCAGAAGCAGGCTGAAGCAAGACGGAGACATCAGGTCAAGGGCTGAAGCGAGACACAGGAAAGGTCCAGGCGAGCGGGAACTCCGATGCTGGGATACTCACATCCGAAGCCCCCTCGGCTGGCAGAAGCTCAAGAGCCTGTGGGACGAATCCCTCCTGTTGGCCACTCCAGGGCCCAACAGGACAGAAGGCTCAGGAACCAGGTCAAGGCAGAGACAGGAAGACATCCGGGCAAGGGCTGAAGCAGACACTGGAGACAAGGCTGGACGGGAACATTGCACTGTCCATCAGGGCGCCCTACTCAGCCCGCCCGTGGGACTGAGTCGCGGACCACCCTGTCCCAGACGCGCCCTACACAGCCCAGGAAGGCTGGTCGCGGACCACGCTGAGAAGGAGGATGCGGGGAAGACCCAGGCGCACAGGAACTCCGATGCTGGGATACTCACATCCGAAGTCCTTACGGCTGGCAGAAACAGGAGCGGACATCAGGCAAAGACACTGGACAAGGAACCATAGAAGACCTGGATCAGCACGGTTACAGCCGACTGTAAGGCCTGATCGAAGGCCCTGAGGAACTGACAAGCAAGTCCTTAAATACTGGAGGTTGCAGGCAACTCCCTGGGAGGAGTTAGTCAGGACCGCCCACCGCTGGTCCTATAAGTCAGGTGGAGAGCTGCGGGCCAGCCCTTAGGAGAAGGGCGTCGCCAAACAGGAAGTCCAAACGCTGAGGCTTGCAAGCCACAGGCAGCCTCAGGAGCAGCTAGGCCTCTCAGGCCCTGGAGCAAGTCCTCGATGATGCGCAGGCGAGGCCCTGGCTTCAGAGCGGCCTCCAGAGGAAGGTAAGAGACCTCCTGCAGCGCAGCAGCAGGGGGGATCGCAACAGTACCCCCCCCTCAAAGAATCCCCCCCCTCTCAGAGGGACCAAAAAACAAAAGCCAAGCAAGAAAAAACGCACAACCACACACCACAAGCAAGCAAGCAAACAACAACCACACACCACAAGCAAGCAAGCAAGCAAGCAAACAACAACCACACACCACCGCAAACAAGCAAGCAACCAACACGACGAGAGACCAACCAAACCCAAGGAACCACGGGACCACGCGAACACGAGACCGAGGGAACAAGAGACGACGTGAACACGAGACCGAGGGAACAAGAGACGGAGGGAACACGGGACCGAGGGAGCAGCGACCGAACGAACGGAGACCGCGGGAGCAGCGACCGAACGAACAGAGACCGCACGAGCAGCGACTGAACGAACGGAGACCGCGCGAGCAGCGACCGAACGAACGGAGACCGCGCGAGCAGCGACCGAACGAACGGAGACCGCGCGACCGACACACACAAATACAAAAGAGGGAGCAAGGGAACGGAGAGCGAGGGAGCGGAGAGCAAGGGAGCAGAGAGCGAGAGAGCAGCGAGCAAGGGAACAGAGAGCGAGAGAGCAGCGAGCGAGAGAGCAGCGAGCAAGGGAACAGAGAGCGAAGGAGCAGAGAGCAAGGGAACGGAGAACAAAGGAGCGGAGAGCAAGGGAACAGAGAGCGAAGGAGCCCAAGAGAAGGAGCAACGAGCAAGAGAGCGGAGAGCGAAAGAGCGAAAGGCGAGAGACAGGAAGCGGGGAAGAAAACGCGGGAACGAGGAGGACGGGAGCCCACAAGCGGAAAACAACAAGCGGGAACAGAACAGAACAAACGAAAGACAGAAAACAGCACAGACGAGCAACACAGGGCAAACAGCACAGACGAGCAACACAGGGCCAACAGCACAGACGAGCAACACAGGGCCAACAGCACAAACGAGCACCCACGCAGCACACAGCACAAACGAGCACCCACGCAGCACACAGCACAAACAAGCACACCCACGGCAGAAGCAAGCAGAAACAGGCAAAAGCAAGCAGAAGCAAGAGCAAGAACAAGAGGGGGGGAAGGGCGGGCAGAAACTACAGCCACATCAGGAGGAGCGCAGGCGCCTCCTGCAGGTCGTGGAACTCCATCCTGGGAACAAGGAAACGATGGTTTGGGCGCAGGCGCCTCCTGCAGGTCGTGGGAACCCAAACAGCTGGCGCCTCCAGCAGGTCGTAAGCAAGAGCAGAAGCTGGCGCCTCCAGCAGGTCGTAAGCAAGAGCAGAAGCTGGCGCCTCCAGCAGGTCGTAAGCAAGAGCAGAAGCTGGCGCCTCCAGCAGGTCGTAAGCAAGACCAGAAGCTGGCGCCTCCAGCAGGTCGAGAAACAAAAGCAGACAGAAGAAAAAATCCTGGAACTAGACAAGTCCATCACGAGCACAGCTCACCGAGCTCATGGCCTTCGGATTCTGTTACGAGCACGCGCGGGTGCGGTCGTCTCGGGCGGGTGGTGAGCCCTTGGGCCACGGCAGGACCCCAGGAGGAGCCCAAGGCCACACCGTGGGAGGTGAGCTGAGCAGGCATGGTGAGCCAGGCAGGCAGGAACAGAAACAGGGAGTCTGGCCCTCAGCCGGACCTGCATGCCCATGGTAGCCAACACGGGGAAGTTGACTAGTGAACGGTCCTCCGACTGTTCCCGGCCCTTTTGGACCTGCCGCAGGGAACGGCAATGGGCAGCAGGCCGGACAGAGGCGAGGGCAGACAGAGTCCTTAAACAGAAGACATCAAACGGGGCAGAAGCAGGCTGAAGCAAGACGGAGACATCAGGGCAAGAGCTGAAGCGAGACACAGGAAAGGTCCAGGCGAGCAGGAACTCCGATGCTGGGATACTCACATCCGAAGCCCCCTCGGCTGGCAGAAGCTCAAGAGCCCGTGGGACGAATCCCTCCTGTTGGCCACTCCAGGGCCCAACAGGACAGAAGGCTCAGGAACCAGGTCAAGGCAGAGACAGGAAGACATCCGGGCAAGGGCTGAAGCAGACACTGGAGACAAGGCTGGACGGGAACATTGCACTGTCCATCAGGGCGCCCTACTCAGCCCACCCGTGGGACTGAGTCGCGGACCACCCTGTCCCAGACGCGCCCTACACAGCCCAGGAAGGCTGGTCGCGGACCACGCTGAGAAGGAGGATGCGGGGAAGACCCAGGCGCACAGGAACTCCGATGCTGGGATACTCACATCCGAAGTCCTTACGGCTGGCAGAAACAGGAGCGGACATCAGGCAAAGACACTGGACAAGGAACCATAGAAGACCTGGATCAGCACGGTTACAGCCGACTGTAAGGCCTGATCGAAGGCCCTGAGGAACTGACAAGCAAGTCCTTAAATACTGGAGGTTGCAGGCAACTCCCTGGGAGGAGTTAGTCAGGACCGCCCACCGCTGGTCCTATAAGTCAGGTGGAGAGCTGCGGGCCAGCCCTTAGGAGAAGGGCGTCGCCAAACAGGAAGTCCAAACGCTGAGGCTTGCAAGCCACAGGCAGCCTCAGGAGCAGCTAGGCCTCTCAGGCCCTGGAGCAAGTCCTGGATGATGCGCAGGCGAGGCCTGGCTTCAGAGCGGCCTCCAGAGGAAGGTAAGAGACCTCCTGCAGCGCAGCAGCAGGGGGGATCGCAACAGGCAGGGGAACAAAAAGGCAAAAGAAATGAACTGGGACAAGTCCTTAATGTATCCTGCATTCATAGAAGATATGCCCTGAGTATTTGGGGGCAATGCCCCTTGCTGATAGATGCAAAACAGAACAGCGATATTATCAGCACCTCGTTGACTACCTATCCAATACAGAATCAATTATAACATTTTGAGTTGAATTCACAAGATGGTAAATATCGAAGACACCCTGGGCCCAACACTTAATGAATGTGTATACATTGAATGTATACAATTGTGAAAAGTATTCAGATTTAAGAGCTTTTATCTTGTGTACCTAAGGCAGTGATGGCTAACCTATGACACGCGTGTCAGAGGTGACACGCCGAGCCGTTTTGGCTGACACGCGCAGTGTTTCGAGGACTATCAGGAATTTTTTTTTTTTTTTCGGCTGCGCCGAGCCTTTTCTTTTTCAGCTGTGCCAAGCCTTTAAATGTGTTTTTTAGTTTCCCCCGACCCTCCACCAATGCCCCCGGGCGCAGGGAGGCTCATGCGTCGCAGCGATGAGGCTCAAGACAATGCGCTGATGCTCCTCCTTCCTGTGCGGCCCCGGAAGTAAACGTTGCCGGAGCCGCGTGGGCAGGAAGGAGGAAGCGAATCAGCGCGTGCAGAAGAGGAGGAGCCGCCGCGGGTCGCTGCGAATCCCAAGTCGCAGCGGCCCAAGAAGAGGAAGAGGCCCGGTAGCAGGGCTGCCGCGGCCCGAGAAGATCAGGGCCGCTGCAGAGCCCATCCTGCGGCGACCCGCGAAGAGGAGGCCCAGAGGTGAGAGAGAGGCTGAGGGCCCGTAGAGTGCATGTATGAGGTGAGTTGAGAGAGAGGACCTGAATGTTTGCAGAGACAGCATGTGAGAGCCTGTGTGTGTGTGTGTGTGTGTGTGTGTGTGTGTGTGTGAGAGAGAGAGAGAGAGAGCATGTGCCAGTGAGAGCCTGTGTATATGAATGATTGTATGAGAGAGCATGTGCCAGTGAGAGCCTGTGTATATGAATGATTGTATGAGAGAGCATGTGCCAGTGAGAGCCTGTGTATATGAATGATTGTATGAGAGAGAGCATGTGCCAGTGAGAGCCTGTGTATATGAATGATTGTATGAGAGAGAGCATGTGCCAGTGAGAGCCTGTGTGTATGAATGATTGTATGAGAGAGAGCATGTGCCAGTGAGAGCCTGTGTATATGAATGATTGTATGAGAGAGAGCATGTGCCAGTGAGAGCCTGTGTATATGAATGATTGTATGAGAGAGAGCATGTGCCAGTGAGAGCCTGTGTATATGAATGATTGTATGAGAGAGCATGTGCCAGTGAGAGCCTGTGTGTATGAATGATTGTATGAGAGAGAGCATGTGTCAGTGAGAACCTGTGTGTATGAATGATTGTATGAGAGAGAGCATGTGCCAGTGAGAGCCTGTGTGTATGAATGATTGTATGAGAGAGAGCATGTGCCAGTGAGAGCCTGTGTGTGTGAGAAAGAGAAATGCATGTGAGAATGAGAACCTGACTGTGTGTTTGAGGGAAGAAGATGGAGAAAAAAGAAACAGAAAAAAAGACAATATAAAAGGAATTGGCAAAAAAATAAGAAAGGGAAGGTGAAAAAAAAGCCTGTGACCAACCAATTAGAAAACTAAGATCAGACAGCAAAGGCAAAAAAAAAAAATGTACTTTTTAGTGATTGGCACATGTACTCTTTGGGAATGTGCAAGAATAGCACTTTCTCAACGGATCTCACAATGTACGAGATCAGCATGGAGAAAGTGGAAGCCCACGGGGCCTGCACAGAGGAGGCAGCAGAATGGACTTCAGTGTCAGTAGCAGCAATCGGCACCTCCGCAATAGCCACGTGGCATCAGTGACAGTGGCAGCAGAGGAATGAGAGAGGTTCTGAGGTTGCTGGCAAAAGAAAGAGAGGGGGGGGTCTACCTTTAGTGTGTGAATGTGTATGAATGGGACTCTGCCTGGGGGTGTATGTGTGTGAATGCATGGGTGCCTGCCTGGGGTCTGTGTGTGTGAGAATGAATGTGTGCATGCCTGGGAGATGGGGAGGGAGTGTTGTGAACATGAATGGGAGCCAATAAAAGAAACCGACTGACAGATGAAGTTTGTAACGCTTGCTTGGACTTGAAGTGTACGAAATACCAACCTTCAATTGAAGATTTAGCCAATGAAATTCAGCAACAAAAAAGTCACTAAGCAGGTAAGGTAAAGAATTATTTGTTTTTGCTTTATTAATAAATACAGTATATATATTAAAATTATAACTTTGTTGATTAGAGCTACAAATATCACAAAATTATGGATTTTTCTAGAAGTGACACACCACCCGAGTTATGCTCGGTTTTTTTATGAATTTTGACACACTGAGCTCAAAAGGTTGGCCATCACTGACCTAAGGCAATGGGAAATCAAGTGGTTTGCATAAGTAATGTGCTTGGGAGAAGTAGGTTTTAACCCTGTCCCTCCACAGCATTCAGGCTATTGCTTTAACCACCAGGCTACTCTTCCTCCCAGAAAGTAGATAGTTTCACTCGTGATTTTCTCCGAACCAGAAATGGAATCTAGCTTAAGTCTAGTAGTTTTGCAGACCCCTTGGAGGAAAGGTGGACTGGACTTGCCTTGTCTGAAGAAATATAGAAAAGCTTTAAAAACATATTTATATTTCAAATCTTTTTATTAAACATCTTTCATGCACAATGTCATTCCAGCAATACAAAAATAAATCAATGAGATTACATCATGTGGTGGGCCTGAGCAGTCACATAGCTTAGTAGTCCGAGGACCACCTCTCTTTCTTTATTTTTCCCATTTTACCAGTGTTTTCGTGGCGGGTTTTTTTTTTTTTTTGGTCCTGCAGGTGTGTGATCATGAGAAGAGTAGGTTGACCCCTCAAGTTACGGCAACCCGGCATGGTATGTCAGCCCGTGCATTGTCTAAGACGAAGGAGAAAGCTAAGCCCTTATCTCCCAAAATGGCGGAGACAGCAGAAATGGCGGAGACAGCAGAGATGGCGGCACCAGGTGATTAAACTCACAGCTGCGGTGGTGAAGGTGGGCGGAGACTTCACCCTGACAGAGGACAACCTGAAGTGCCATCAAGGACTTCATGTACCAGAACCACCTGCTTCATAAAGGGTCTACTGCCTGCAATTAAGCTATAGTTAGGACATTGAGAAACTCTCTGTCAGCACGTTTTCATTTTTTTGGCTTTCGCTGTTCTTATTGTCTGATAAGCTTTCACTGCTTGCCTGCCAAGTCTGTAACCTAGATTAGAACAATGAATGTATTATGTGAAGGGCAGTATTGCTGCAGACTCGCAAATTCCTTTCCAGAACTGCAAGTCCCGGCAGCCTCTCCTGCAGAACACAGAAGTGGCACGAAAGTTCCAGACTGGAAAGGAGGAGGGGATCAGTTAGCCCTCAGCCGGAATATGCTTGCTCAGCAGTGTGTAGAACGCATGCGTGAAAGATAAGAAATGTGGAATGTATAAGAAGCTACTCCCTGCTTGGGAGGGGGGTTATTTCATTTCCCTATCGTGTGCTTCGGGGCATTGGGTTTCCCCTTGTTCAAGGATCTATGACTGAGATTTATGGAGGTATGCGTCTGTTATGTCTCCCAGATAAGTTGTTAATTCTGGGGTCTGGTTTACTCATTAGTGGGGAGCAGTTTAAGTAATGCTGCCGCAATTAGCTCTCCTAGGGGGAGCGTTCCGGTTTCTTCCGTTGATTTTCAGTTTTCACGCTGCAGGAAGAGTCATTGCCCCTGATGAATCTGAATCTGGACGCTTTCTCCTCCTTGTGCCAGAGTGGCACTTTTCTTTATTTTGAGTGACAGTTCTTCTTGTTTGGACCGGCGGCTAGCCAACATCAGGACACTGCTATTTATTCCATGGATGGGATACATGGATGGACTCCCTTCCTGGACGCTGCTAGAATCTTCTTTATAGACTTATGTGCTTTGATGGACGGGCATATTTGTTTATTCTCCAGCTGCCTGACTTGCAAAACTCATGTTCATAATGTAACTTGATGGTTGTTACCTCAACACTGGAGCGTTACTTCTTAGTTTTGATTTTTCCTTTTGATTTTTCCTTTATTTTATGGGAGAGTTAGTGTTTTTCACCACTAAAATATGCGAGGGATTACCCGCTTACCTCGGTAGTCATTCCAATTTTCGCATGCTTTTTATTATTTCACTTTTCCTTTTCTGCTAGTTGAATGGGGTTATACGAATTTTGATGGGGAGGTGGTCCCTGTACACGTCTGCATGACATCTAACCTACCTTGTGGATAATGGTGAAGGTAGGCAACTCGAGGGGAGGGGAGGGTTGTGGAGAGGGTGCGCTGGAGAAGAAAGGTCTATTGCATATTGGGGGGACGAAATCTGCGGGGGGGGGGGGAGGGATGTGGTTTAGGAAAGCTTCTGGGTCAGTTTTTTCTTTTGGGGTTTCAGCTGCTTTTTTTATGGGAGCAGTTCTTTCGTTTAGCTTTTTGGTGATTGAAAATGGGGAGTAAAATCAATATTTTCACATAGAATGTCGCCGGGTTGGGATCCCCTGTTAAAAGAGAGAAAGTGCTCTTCCATTTAAATAGACTGAAATGTCAGATTGCTTTTCTTCAGGAGACTCATACGACTGACGCAGAACATTCTAAGCTTAAGCGGAGATTGGTTTCCAAAGTCTATGCAGCACCTGGTTCTTCCAAGAAATGTGGGGTGGCTATTTTATTCTACAGAAATGTAGCGTTCCAGCTCTCCTAGGTCTGCTTTGATCCACAAGGTCGCTATATGGCAATCTCTGGTCTCCTTTTTGGCAAATCCGTGCTTATGGCTTGTAGGGAGATATCTCATGTTTACCACTGATGCACCAATTATGAATTATAACAGCCATGTACAGGCCAAATTCTGATAGGGCCCCAAAAAGCCACTGTCACAGCAAGAGAAGGAACGTTTGCCCAGGTGAACTTTAACACCTTGTTGCTGTGGAAAATGAAGAGGACTTGTCCTGATACACTGAAGGATACCTTATCATTGTGCCTGTTTTGTCAGTTCCTGTGCAAATATAAATCAGACAGAGAGGCAATGACTTAAGATCCTAAGCAAATGTCAGGAACAGCAAGCACACAGAGGTCAGAAAGACCCTCACCCTTAGAGGGGGAGGCAGCCTGAGATGGAGAAAAAACACTCTGACACACAGCTTGGTATACAGATGTGGCAGTTCTCCCCCCAAAGAAATGGGAGAGAGGAAAAGGACCTGCAATGTGGCAGGACCCACCCCCTCCCGAAGTAATGGGGAGGGGGAAAAGACCTGCAATGCGGCAAAAGACCCTCCATCCACCACAAGGTTTTGCATGAGCTTATGCATATTTATCAGCTGGAAAGTATAAGACAGGGGGACAAGGAAGAAGGAAAAAAAGGCAAGCAACGGACCCCCGGAAGAAGAGGAGGCACAAACCCTGAATGCAAACCCTGGGAGAAAACCCAGAGAGCGGATCCTGAGAGCAACCGTGAAACCTGTGCCAAAGCATTCCTGAAAGCAAAGTGGGGCCAGAAGCAAACCCACCCTGCTGGCTATCAAAAAGGGAGATGACTAGGTGTGGACAGATCATCGGAGAGAAGAGACCCCGGCTCAGGTGCGTAGAGTGACACTGAGTTATAGATGAGAAGGGGTGAGAACCAGCCCAGACAGGCGGCAAGCACCAGAGCCAGAAGCTAGCTTCCTTCTTGCACAGCCTGCCCACTCTGCCAGCACCAAGCCCAGGAAGCAAGCGTCTTCCCTGCCCACATTCTCCAGCTCTCCAGAAGGAGCCTTCTTCAGAGGTGAACAGAGGAATCAGGGGTAAGTAAGTTAGCCATAAGTAGTAATATCTTAAGCAAGCTAAGGTTTATGGCATGTGTGAAACTACCCATGACACAGACCTTTCTCTAGGGAAAACTGGTGCTTAGTGGCCAGGATGTTAGAGATAGGAATTGTTTTTATTTTCTAAATGCTGTGTCCTGCCCAATCTGATAAATAAAAGTCTATTTCTGAGGAGAATATACATTGTCTTTTTCCTAACTTAGGATACAAGTAAGGTGAGAGTGCAGTTGGCAGTGTCTTGTAGCAGACAGATCCCTGTACCCCTAAACCTGCCTACAGGCTTCCATTTATGCCCCCAACAGATATGACCATGCCTTCTTTATGAAGGCGGTCCGCATACGTGAATCCTTGGGGAATGCGCCCCTACTATTGGGGGGCGATTTTAATTGTATAGCTGATGCCACCTTAGATATACAGTCTGTTGCGTCTCAACCTAAGCTAAGTCACGAAAAGGGTATACCTTTTTCATGTGAGCATCTTCAACTTTTGGATACTTGGAGAATATTAAATCCGGGGGAGGTTAGGTATACTGACGTAGCCCATGCACATAGTTCCCAATCCCAGATAGATTTTCTTCTTATCTCTACCGGTTACTTTTCCCAACTTTGCTCCTCTGACATTGGATTAATGGTCATTTCTGATCACTACCCAGTATCATCTGTTCTTGAAAACCTCTCGGTCTCCTCTGAGAAATCGGAGAGGAGAATGCCGAGGTGGCTGGTCACAGACCCAGATTTTAAGGATTTTCTTGCTAAGAAATGGGAGGAGTATGCTTACAATAATCAGCAACATAGAGACCCCCTGTTCTTTTCTGGGAGATGGCTAAGGTAGTTCTCCATGGGGGAAATTAAAGGCTGTACTATTAGGAAGAAGAGGAAATTAGATAAGGACATTTTGTCTCTCTCACAGTTAACACACTTTCTACCTCAGCAGTTATCTTTTGATAAGTCCCCTGTCTTCAGAAACAATATTGGACTGTCCATAAATTACTTAAAGATAAAATTCATCAGAGGGCGCTCTTCTCTATTTCTCATTTAAAACATAGGGTTTTTTTCTCTATGGGAACAAAGCCGGTAAAATGATGGCAAATTTGGTTAAGGCTAAATTTGCTTCTTCCTTTATCCCAAATATTGCTGGGGCAGGGGGAGAGATGTGTCCCTCCCTTCAGGCTATTAGTGAAGCCTTTCGGCAGTATCATCAAACTTCATATACCACTGAAGAGGCACGCGAGGATAGAATGCAAGATTTCTTGCATAGGGTTCAGTAACCCACCTTAACCCCTGGGCAATTGGAGTCTTTAAATAAAGCTTTCCATGTGGCAGAGAAATGTCAGGCTATCCAGGAATTGTCTGCATTGAAATCGCCAGGGCCAGATGGTTTGACGGCATGTTTCTATAGGACCCTGAGTGGCCATGTTGAGGTGAGCCTTAAACCTTTATTCAAAACTATGGTACAAGAGCGACGGATGCCTGACGCCTTGAAAATTGCCAATATTGCCAAACCTGGGAAAGATGCAACGCTATCGCCCTGTTTCACTGCTGCTGAACATTGACATTAAGTTGTATGCATTTTACTGGATCTCATCTCTCGAGGCCAAGCAGGGTTTGTGATTGGGAGACAGTCAGTGTTAAATGTTCGTAGAGTCTTGGCCTTGGTGGAGAATTGGCAGCAACTGGGGATTGTCGATCCGATACTAATTGGATTTGATGCTGAAAAGGCATTTGATAGGGTCTCATGGACCTATCTGCATTCTGCAGCACCTTCTTCCCTCTTTTGGCTTTCAGGGGTTTATTTAGGATGTGATCTCTGTGCCATATTCTAATCCTGTGGCTCGGGTTTGGGTCAACCCCCTTTACCTTACAGAGGGGTACAAGACAAGGGTGTCCCTTGTCACCCTTACTTTTTATTTTATCTCTGGAGCCCCTTGTCTTGACTTTAAACACTGTTGTTGCCACAGTTGATGAGGTGGTTGATTCCCCTTTTCTTAAAATGCCCCTCTTTGCAGACAATATTTTGCTGTCTTTACCCAGGGCTGGGAATTGTTGTCTAATATTTTAAATGTTTTTAGGGACTTTGGTGGTTTTTCTGGGCTAAAATTGAATTTCGATAAATCAGAGGCTCTTGACCTTGCTGGAAACTTGCAGAAGGTATGGCCAGATTTTCCTCACGCTGGGCGACGGATAGACTGAAGTATTTGGGTCTCTAACTCCAGAGGAATCCTAGATTGTGGTTCCATTTGAATATTCAGAAGTTACTGAAGGATTTTCAGAGGAAGTGTGAGAAGTGGATGCATTTCTCACTATCCTTCTTGGGGCGCATAGAGCTCACAAAGTTGATGCTCCTGCCTAAATTACTTTATATTTCCCAGATGATTCCCATCCATCTTATTAACAAAACTATTTCCGCTTTCCTGAAAATATGGTCTAAATTTATTTGGAGAGAAATATCTCAAACTAAGGATATTTTACAGAGAGGGAATCTCCTGGTGACATTTGCTTTTCAATTTGATAGGAATAATATCTTTAAATTTTTCTTTCCTAATCATTTACTATTGTTCTATGGTCAAAAAGTATGGATTTACCTTGATGTTACTAGAGTAACCCAGTTACATCTAAAAAAATGTCTTTCTATGCATTCTGAGGTAGTTTCTAAGGGGAGTCATTTTATTTTGTGCTACCCTTGTAAATGTTCTGTCAGATATTTTAATGTGAATTAAATCAACTTTGATCATTCTTAGATTTGCATGTCTAGCTATTATATTTAGTAGTTGGCCATATATTGAGAAAACTGGTGTCTGACTTTTTTTTTTATTATTATTTCCTGGTTCTTCTTCACTCTTTAATTTCTCTTGGTCTCCCCTACTTCCTTTTATAAGAGAGGATGTACAGATTATTTGCTTGGTTAAGTTTATTTCTTTATATATATATACACATATTCATCTTGTACCTTTTATTTCTGTAACAAGAATTCTTGTTGTTAATTTGGAAATGCATGAAAAAATAAAATTAAAAAAAAAATGTATTTGGAGAGGTAAGCGGGCTAGGATGTTGATGAAGGGACTGATGGTCCCTAGAGGGGGATGGGAGTGGTGGACTTCCTAATCTTAGATTTTATAATATTGCCTGTAATCTGTGGTGTGTTGGCGACTGGCTTGGAGGAGTCCGTTTATACTCAGACCTACCTTTCGCTGGAATCCGCATTAGCTGCTCTGCTCTCTTTACTATATGTTCTTCATTCGTCAAGTTCTCATTTACCATCAAATCTTTCTAGTTCTCTCTGCGTTACGGCTGCATGTTTTGCTTCGAAAGCCCTCCAAACGTGCTTAAATCTCCTGTGGGACCGATCTTATCTCATTCCACTTAGGGGCAATCCTGATTTTAGCCCTGAACAATCTCTGCCACAATATAGAACTCCGGATCCGCAGCGCAAGGCATTAGTGTTACCCTTTATTAATTTACATCTCAAGCAAGTGCACTCCTTTGATTATTGTGTGAGACACAATGGCTTAAGATCGCAAGATTTTTTAGTATACCTGCAGATTCTGAGTTGTATTCATTCTTATTTTTCCCTTCAGTCGGAGCAGTATACCTCTGGTGCCTTTCAACGGTTTTACTTGATTGGCATCCAGAAGAAACATACTCTTGTCTGGGCTGTATACCTGTTTGCACTCCATCACTAGTTTTGCCACTTTTACATCTTTAGCTGCTGTATGGAGTGTGGAATCTGGTGGACGATGATATTTTTTTTGTCTGCTCCTATATTCTCTACAAAAGGATGGACTGTGTCGTCCTGGGGGAATTGCAGCATTCCGAGCTGGCATAACAAACCGTGGGAACCGCTTGAAATGCCATCGCCGTAATGCCACTTTAATCCGTGGGCTATGGGACTGTCCCTTGGTTCGGCAATTCTGGGATACTACCTGCCAGGTGATGGGGGGGGGGGGGGGGGGGGGGGTTGGTGGCATAAACCATTGGATAGCTCGGCTGCCATGTGTATTTTGGGTATTGATCCTGACACGGAAGGTTGTAGCAAAGGGGAGGCGGCGTTTATTTACAAAGGCTGGTTTGGCAGGCAAACAATGTATTTTGTTAAAATGGGTAGATGAAGATCTTCCTACGGAGATTATGTGGCACAGGAAACTAGTGGAATTGTTATGTTTGGAATCACAATCAGTTAAATGGAAACCTTCTTCTTATCACTGTCTGTCAACCCTATCGTAGGATATCCGTATTATTATCGAACAGCGATGTGCCTCTCGCAAACGGTGATTCTCTGTCCGACTCTCCGGGAATATTTAGCATTGATATGTGACATTTTCTTGTGGTTTACCTTTTCTCTCATGCTCCAGATATAATGTTTCCGGATTAAGGCTTCCTTCCCTTAGGGATCTGGGGAAGGGGGGTGATTATTGTTTTCTGATGCTACGCTTGTTTTCTTTCATGGGTGTTTATGTGCTACCTGGTTGCTTTTTGTACCTGTGACTCTGTTATTTTCCATTTGAAAATTACAAAAACGTTCTGCAAAAAGAAAATAAAAAAAGAAAATTGGTCAGACACATTGGTTTACTCTTCCCGAAGGCCGTATATTTCAAACATGTGTACATTACTCACCGTGTAAACCTTCCCCCCCCCACCCCGCAACCTTTACAAAGCTTCCCCAATTATATTTTTAACCCCTAGAAGCAGTTTTATAATCACTGAGAATAAGACTTCTAGCCCTTTGTGGTAAGGATTGCAGATACAGATCCCACACCTGCAGAAAGCTTTTCTTTCGCATCATTAAATCCAGCTTTTACATATATTTCTCATTAATACACATAAGATGTACATGGTTCTGCAGCTGAGTCATATTCGGAGGGGTGGGAGGAATCTTCCTCCAACCCACATTGTAAAATAACCTTTTTTTGCTAATACCAGCACTTCACGGATCCAGATTCTTACATACTGGTGACCTACTGCCACCCCACTCAAGTTGTCAAAAAGCGCTCACTTTTGCTTGTAGCGGCAACATGCAACCAGTGACCTGCTATATATATAACGTATAAAAAAAAAGTGACCAAAAGGTCTCTGTTTGACGAAGCATTTAAAGACATTTTGCAATATCTTTATTTCAGGCTGAAGAGACACAGGATTTTGAATATGAGTTGTGTGAAATGCTGTCAAGATGCTGCCCTGTTTTTTGCATTATTTGTGTCATTATTGTTAGTGTTTTCATGCGTTTTATCTGCAATCCACTTGGAATATAGGAAAATGTGGTATAAAGAAATGTTATATACTGTACATAAAGACAGTAACTTTTCAACAGGTGCACGGACGCACATGTGCATGCGTTTGCCAGCCTGTGCCCTTGGATGCAGCCATTTTATAACATGCATGCATATATGGAGACTCTGCTGCAGGAAAGGATAGTGAACTACCTCCAATCCAGTTTGACCCTAGGCAGCATGGATTCACCAGGGGAAGGTCCTATCACACGAATCTGATTGATTTTTTTGTTTGAGTGACTAGAGAGTTGGATCAGGGAAGAGCGCTCAATGTGATTAACTTGTATTTTATGAAAGCTTTTGATACGGTCCCATATAGGAGATTCATGAACAAAATGAGAAGCTCGGGAGTGAGCGCCAAGGTGGTGGCCTGGATTACAAACTGGTTGACTGACGGGAGACAGCGTGTGATGGTAAATGGAACCTGCTCTGAAGAGAGAACCGTGGGAAATGGATGCCACAGGGATCGGTTTTGAGACCAGTTCTGTTCAATATCTTTGTGAACAGCATTGCGGAAGGGATAGAACATAAGAACATAAGAAATTGCCATGCTGGGTCAGACCAAGGGTCCATCAAGCCCAGCATCCTGTTTCCAAAAGAGGCCAAACCAGGTCACAAGAACCTGGCAATTACCCAAACACTAAGAAGATCCCATGCTGCTGATGCAATTAATAGCAGTGCCTATTCCCTAAGTAAACTTGATTAATAGCAGTTAATGGACTTCTCCAAGAACTTATCCAAACCTTTTTTGAACCCAGCTACACTAATTACACTAACCACGTCCTCTGCCAACAAATTCCAGAGCTTAATTGTGCATTGAGTGAGAAAGAATTTTCTCTGATTAGTCTTAAATGTTCTACTTGCTAATTTCATGGAATGTCCCCTAGTCCTTCTATTATTCGAAAGTGTAAATAACCGATTCACACCTACTCATTCAAGACCTCTCATGATCTTAAAGACCTCTATCATATCCCCCCTCAGCCATCTCTTCTCCAAGCTGAACGTGCCTAACCTCTTCAGACTTTCCTCATAGGGGAGCTGTTCCATCCCTTTATCATTTTGGTTGCCCTTCTCTGTACCTTCTCCATCGCAATTTATTTATTTATTTATTTATTTAAAGGCTTTTATATACCGGAGTTCATGCACTAGTGCATACCACTTCGGCAATTATATCTTTTTTTGAGATACGGCGACCAGAATTGTACACAGTATTCAAGGTGCGGTCTCACCTTGGAGCGATATAGAGGCATTATGACATTTTCCGTTCTATTAACCATTCCCTTCCTAATAATTCCTAACATTCTGTTTGCTTTTTTGACTGCTGCAGCACACTGAGCCGAGGATTTTAAAGTATTATCCACTATGATGCCTAGATCTTTTTCCTGGGTGGTAGCTCCTAATATGGAACCTAACATCGTGTAACTACAGCAAGGGTTATTTTTCCCTATACGCAACAACTTGCAATTGTCCACATTAAATTTCATCTGCCATTTGGATGCCCAATCTTCCAGTCTTGCAAGGTCCTCCTGTAATGTATCACAATCCTCTTTGATTTAACTACTCTAAATAATTTTGTATCATCTGCAAATTTGATAACCTCACTCGTCGTATTCCTTTCCAGATCATTTATAAATATATTGAAAAGCATCAGTCCATGTACAGATCCCTGAGGAACTCCACTGTTTACCCTTTTCCACTGAGAAAATTGACCATTTAATCCTACTCTCTGTTTTCTATCTTTTATTTATTTTTTATTTTTATTGCATTTTACTAAATTACACAAATACACCATTGTGATTGAAAACGATGGTTACATAATTATTCCAGACTTGAAAGAAAATTATACAAACAAATATTATCAACAATAACCATCTAAATATATTTAAGTAATATTCCTGGGGGTGGATTGAAACTCTAAAGAGCGAAAAACTTCCAGGTTAACATGAAAAAGGAAACTTTAAAGTTTGCCGATTCCAAGCTTATTCATTCCTATTCACACCCACTGTACTGTCTATGTCGCAGTTACTTGGTGAGAGTCAATAAAGAAATGAAGTTGTGAAGGTTCAAAAAATACATATATGGAGTCTAGATACTTGACTATGCATTTGCATGGGTAATGGAGGGTAAACTTGGAACAAATAGCCATTGCATCTTCTCTCATTTGTATAAATTTTTTCCTCCTTTCCTGCGTTGACCTTGTGATATCAGGAAAAAGCCATACTTTTTGGCCGTAGTATTCTGCTGTTCTGTTGCGAAAGAATAATCTCAGTACGTTGTTCTTCTCTGATAAAAAGGCAAAAGATACAAAAAGTACGCTCCTCACTGAAACTGTGTCCTCATGCGACAATTCTAGTAATTCAGTAATATTAAGCTGGACTTGTTGATCTTGATTCTGCTGTTCTTCTTTTTTAGACGGTAAATAATATACGTTTGTAATTAAAGGAGTTGCCTCTAAGGGAATTTTCAGAATAACATTTAAGTATTTTTTAAACAATTCCATCGGTGTTATATGAGTATTAGTACTTCTGATCGCATTCTCAATATTTTCTTTCTTTTTATCAATCACAGTCTCTCGTTGTATTGTTTGGTGATGAAAACTTTCCATTCTTTTCTTGTATTTCAACTCTTCTTTCATTTTTATTACTACTCTGTTTCCTGTCTTTTAACCAGTTTGTAATCCACAAAAAGACATCGCCTCCTATCCCATGACTTTTTAGTTTTCTTAGAAGCCTCTCATGAGGGACTTTGTGAAACACCTTCTGAAAATCCAAATATACTACAACTACTGGTTCACCTTTATCCACATGTTTATTAACCCCTTCAAAAAAATGAAGCAGATTTGTTAGGCAAGACTTCCCAAGAGTAAATCCATGTTGACTAGGGATGTGAATCGTTTTTTGACGATTTAAAATATCGTCCGATATATTTTAAATCGTCAAAAATCGTTAGGGCCACGATACAATAACAATTCTCCCGATTTATCGTCAAAAAATCGTAAATCGGGGGAAGGGGGAGGGGGAGGGGAAGGGGGAGGGCGGGAAAACCGGCACACTAAAACACCGTAAAACCCACCCCCGACCCTTTAAATTAAATCCCCCACCCTCCCGAACCCCCCCAAAATGCCTTAAATTACCTGGGGGCCCAGTGGGGGTCCGGAACGGCCTCCTGAAATCGAATCGTGTTGTCTTCAGCCGGCGCCATCGAGGACACGATTCACATCTCTAATGTTGACTGTGTTCCATTAAACCAAGTCTTTCTAAATGCTCTATGATTTTGATCTTGACAATAGTTTCCACTATTTTTTCCAGCACTGAAGTCAGGCTCACTGGTCTATAGTTTCCCAGAGCGCCCCTGGAGCCCTTTTTAAATATTGGGGCTACATTGGCAACTCTCCAGTCTTCAGGTACAATAGATGATTTTAATGATAGGTTACAAATTTTAACTAATAGATCAGAAATGTCATTTTTTAGTTCCTTCAGTACCCTAGGATGCATACCATCTGGTCCAGGTGATTTGCTACTCTTTAGTTTGTCAATCTGGCCTACTCTTTCAGGCCTACATCTTTCAGGTTCACAGTGATTTGGTTCAGTTCATCTGACTCATCACCCTTGAAAAACATCTCCGGAACTGGTATCTCCCCAACATCCTCATTAGCAAACACAGAAAGGAAGAATTCATTTAGTCTTTCTGCAATCGCCTTATCTTCTCTAAGAGTCCCTTTAACTCTTCCGTCATCTAATGGTCCAACTGACTCCCTCACAGGTTTCTTGCTTTGGATATATTTTTAAAAGTTTTTATTATGAGTTTTTGCCTCTACGGCCACCTCCAGTTCAAATTCTTTCTTTGCCTGTCTTATCCTTCCCTCCTGGGCAGTAGCCCTGGGAGACTTGTTCTCAGTGTGAGGGGACAATGCATCACCTGGAGAGCAGGTCCTTGCCTCAGGATCATTTTCTGCTACTCCAAGGTGATGCTTTCCAAGTGGGAGACCTTTCTGATCCAAAGCAACACTGGGGCTGCCAGACTGGATTTGGGACTTGGCTGCTATGTCCCTGAGGTCTCATCAATGTACCTCTCTGTCTGCCTCATCTCCTCCAAGTCTGCCACTCTATCCTCCAGAGATTGGATTCTGAGAGCCAGGAGCTCTTTCTACTGGTGCATCCATATGATCTCTCACTGGCGAGTAAAAAATCATACATGGGACACTCAATGCAAAAGACTGGAAAGCCCCCCTCTTGCTGCTAGACTGCTGTCTTCATCCTAATTTTGTTGAGTTCCTAGTTAAGTTTAGGTGCTAAGGGAGTTGGAATTAGAGTACTTTAAATTTATAGGTGTATTCACTACAAGGAGCTGATTAAGCTCTCAATAAGGGCTGATGCAATAGTAGATAAAAGCCTGATTGATTTTTAATGAGAAAGTGTTTCTTGCATAAAAATCAAGGGTTGGAGAGAGGGAAAGACAGACATTAGATTTAACTCCTTTTGGCTTGCTTATTATCTCAGACACATACAAACCTTAAAGAATATATCCCACTATTTCACTTGTCTCCAAACATTTTATTAGTTCTATGATTTCCCAATGCTATACTTACCAATCCTCTTCAACCACCATTAAATTTATCTTCACTTAAAGGACTGAGAGATTTGAGGTGCACTCTTCCAGTCCTCTTCCACTGCAAAGGATGTGGGGCCTCTGGAAGCTGGGGCTGTGGACTTTGAAACCTGGATATTTCACTATGACCTCTGGAGTCATCTCCTGGGGTATGCTGGGAAGAGTATGCAGATGAGCTTTCTGGTCCTCATTTACTGCAAAGGATGCTGAGGCCTCTTGAAGCTGGGGTTGTGGCACTCGAAGCCTGGATCGATCGTTGTGATCTCTGGAGTCTTCTCCTGGGAGATGTGGGGAACAGTATGCAGATGAGCCTTCTGATCCTCTTCTACTGTTAATGCGGCTGTTACTACCCTTAACCAATAATTCTTATACTTTTGATACAACTGCAACATTGCTCTCTGCTTCTACTGCTAGAAGTAAAGAGGACTTGGATTCAGACAACAACTAACAAGGGCTTTGACTTTTACAGTCTGGAAAACTGATAAGCATGAGGGTAACCTGCAGGGCACAGCAGATACTACCATATGGTCCTTTTCTGCCATCATTTCTATGTTTCTACTACGTAAGTGGGGGGGATTTTAAACAACATGTGCGCTGATGCCATTAACAGTTTTCCCAGTTCGCCAAGGCAAGGGATAGGATTTCCAAACCCCCCCTAGTTTAATCGCCTCCCTTTTCCCCTGGTAACCCCGACCTTTAAAACTCTGCTGATCTGTGTAATTTTTTATGTTTTATGACTTACGTGCCCCCCATAGCAGAAGTAAAGTTATGCAGCAGGGGACCCTGGCGCATATGTGTGTGTAAATATTTGCTCGCTGGTTTCAATGTGAAGTTCAGGAATTCCCATGCCCCGCCCCTTTGTTGGTAAACATTTTTTATGTGTGCAGAGGGAGATAGGAATTATTAGGAAGGGAATGCTTAATAAAACGGAAAATGTCATAATGCCTCTGTATCGCTCCATGGTGAGACCGCACCTTGAATAGTGTGTACAATTTTGGTCGCCGCATATCAAAAAAGATATAGTTGCGATGGTGAAGGTACAGAGAAGGGCGACCAAAATGATAAAGGGGATGGAACAGCTCCCCTATGAGGAAAGGCTGAAGAGGTTAGGGCTGTTCAGCTTGGAGAAGAGACGGCTGAGGGGAGATATGATAGAGGTCTTTAAGATCATGAGAGGTCTTGAACGAGTAGATGTGACTTGGTTATTTACACTTTCGAATAATAGAAGGACTAGGGGGCATTCCATGAAGTTAGCAAGTAGCACATTTAAGACTAATTGGAGAAAATTCTTTTTCACTCAACGCACAATAAAGCTCTGGAATTTGGTGCCAGAGGATGTGGTTAGTGCAGTTGGTGTAGCTGGGTTCAAAAAGGTTTTGGATAAGTTCTTGGAGAAGTCCATTAATGGCTATTAATCAAGTTTACTTAGGGAATAGCCACTGCTATTAATTGCATCAGTAGCATGGGATCTTCTTAGTGTTAGGGTAATTGCCAGGTTCTTGTGGCCTGGTTTGGCCTCTGTTGGAAACAGGATGCTGGGCTTGATGGACCCTTGGTCTGACCCAGCATGGCAATTTCTTATGTTCTTATGATATGCGCAAACGCGGTCGCCTTTTAAAATCCGCTTGGTGTGCACCAGCCTGACTCATGCACATACTTCCTGGTTCTGGTGCGCACCGGGGTTTTAAAATTCACCTTAAATACTGCAAATACATAGCTGCACATTTGGTTCATCTGGCCCATTAATTAAATGGAGACGGGAGCAACCCTGTCCTTCCCTCTGAAAATAAATGAGGCAGTATGTCTATTCAGGCTTCAGAAACAGAGAAATGACGGCAGAAAAGGACCAAACTGTCCATCAAGACTGCCCAACAATCTTATGATAGTATCAGCTGTGCCATACAGGTCTCTTCTATAATGGTAGCATCAGGGAGTGGCATCTGTCATGCATACAAGTTACCCTCATACCTAGTTTCCCATACTTTTGAAATCAGGACCCTTGTTGGTTACTGTCTGAGTCCAATTCCCCATTATCTCTTATCTCTTGCTGTTAAAGCAGAGAACAATGTTGGAGTTACATCACAAGTTTAAGGCTTATTGGTTAAGGGTAGTAACAGTCGCACCAGCAAGTTACCCCCATGCTTATTTATTTTCCCAGACCATCAAAGTCAGGGTCCTTGTTGGTCGCTGTCTGAATTTAATTCTCCTTTTCCTCTTTTCCCCCCTGCCATTAAAGCAGAGAGCAATGATAGAGTTGCCTCAACAGTATGAAGCCTTATTGGTTAAGGGTAGTAACCACCAAACCAGCAAGTTACCCCCATGCACTCTTTTCTTCATTCCCATCCTTCAGCCTTTAGGGACCCACAGTGTTTATCCCACGCCCCTTTGAAATCTTTCACTATTTTCATCTTCCCCACCTCCTTCAGAAGGGCGTTCCAGGCATCCACCCCCCTCTCTGTGGAGAAATATTTCCTGACTTTGGTTCTGGAATTTCATTTCGTGATCCCCAGTTCTACTGATTTCTTTCCAATGGAAAAGGTTTGTCGATTGTGCATCATTAAAACCTTTCAGGTATCTGAAGGTCTGTATCATATCTCCCCTGCACCTCCTCTCCTCCAGGTTATACATATTCAGATCCTTCAGCCTCTCCTCGTACGTCATTTAATGGAGAACTCCCACCATTTCAGAATGAACTGTACTACTTGCCTTGAAAATGACTGTTCCCAAGTGGGGAAAAAACAATTTCACCATGCAAACTCCCTTATGGAATAGTAAAACCTACCCAGATTTGTACTTATTATTACAAGGGTTTACATTTTGGCAAAAGGAGAACATTGTTATACCCACTCATTTACACGCTAAATCTTTTTTTTTAACTTTCTTTAATCTGAATGATGAGTTTCAGCTCCTTATTATTCTTTAAAACAAAACACACATCCTGTTCCAACACCCTATTGCAGGCTGCAGCTGTCATGTGCAAAACAGGGCAGCAAGGCAGCGGTGAGAATCAGCGGAAGAGATAAACCAGCAGAAGTGAGGAGGCGATAATGACTCTTTATAAATCATTGGGGATCTCATTTGGAATATTGTAGCAAAGTCTGGCGCCATATCTCTCTAAGAATAGAAATACGGTAAAGCAAAGGCTGCCCAGAGAAGGACTTACAAAATGGTGAAAAGCCTGCACGACAAGTCTTAGGCGATAAGACTTACATTTCTAGAGGAGAGGCAGGGGAAGGAGTCCACTAGAAATGTGAGTCTGATTACGTCAAATGCATCAGTGATACAAATAATGCATAAGAAGCAAATATTTTTTGGTGGAAAATTAGATTTAGAGCAAGAGGTAGTCCTGGGGGAATTCCGCGCTACTGTGGAGCACAGAATTTGTGCAGAATTCCTCCCCTGCGCAGAAAATGGCAGGGGAGACCCTGGCATGCTGCGAACGGAGCGTGCAAAGATGAAGGCCCCTGTGTGCCGCGGGATGCGCTCTGCTCGCGGCGATGATGAAGGCCCCCGGGTGCTGCAAACGGGAGTGTGCGCCGCTCTCGGCAAAGATGAAGGCCCCGGTGAGAGTGAATGTGTGTGTGTGAGAGGAGGGGGGGTGAGAAAGGGGAAGGGGTGTGTGAGAGGAGGGGCGGTGAGAAAGGGGAAGGGGTGTGAGAGAGGAGAGGGGAGGGGCTGTGGGGGAGGGGAGGGTGAGAGAGCAGGGAGAGGGGTGTGAGAGAGGGGAGGGTGAGAGAGAGAGCAGGGGGGTGAGCAGGAGGGTGTGAGAGAGCAGGGGGGGGGGGATGCTTGAGTGTGGGTGCCAGAGAGAGGGAGCCGATATAAGGAGATTGTGAAAAAGTGTATGTGTGTGTGAGAGATTGGGAGCTCGTGTGTATAACCTTTTGTTATATCCTATAACCTTTTGTTCCATGTACTACTGTTATAATATGTTATAATTGTTTTTTTGGTTACCATGTTATAATGTAAAATAGGGCGGACTACGCCCTATTCTCTTGGTTATCTGGAAACCGATGTGATATCTCGATTGAATGTCGGTATATAAAAGAAATAAATAATAATAAATATGAAAAAGGGATCCTGTATATGTGAGGGTGCTGGCCTGTGTGAAGGGATTGTGTATGTGTGAGACAGAGCCTGTGTGAAGGGATTGTGTATGTGTGAGACAGAACCTGTGTGAAGGGGTGCATGAGAGAGAGAGATAGGTAGCCTGTGTGAGGATATATGTGTGAGAGAGAAAGGGAGCTTGTGTGGGTGTGTATGCAAGAGAGAGGGACCCTGTATGAGGGGATGTGTGTGTGTGAGAGAGAGTGAGGGAGCCTGTATGAGGGGATGTGTGTGTGTGTGCGAGAGAGTGAGGGAGCCTGTATGAGGGGATGTGTGTATGTGTGAGAGAGTGAGGGAGCCTGTATGAGGGTGTGTGTATGTGTACTAGAGTGAGGGACCCTGTATGAGGGGATGTGTGTATGTGTGAGAGAGTGAGGGAGCCTGTATGAGGGTGTGTGTATGTGTGAGAGAGAGTGAGGGAGCCTGTATGAGGGGATGTGTGTGTGTGTGCGAGAGAGTGAGGGAGCCTGTATGAGGGTGTGTGTATGTGTGAGAGAGTGAGGGAGCCTGTATGAGGGTGTGTGTATGTGTACTAGAGTGAGGGACCCTGTATGAGGGGGTGTGTATGTGTATTAGAGAAAGGGTGCATGTGTGTGAGAGAGGGAGGGACAGAAGGAGCCTGTGTGAGGGGCAGTACTGAGAATGGGGTCAAACTCTGGGAGTGGTGGTAGAGTGAAAGGGGTTGAGCCTAGAGGTGGAGGGGAGAGATACTGGCAGGTGGAGGAGTTGGGGCCTGAGAGGGCAAAGTGGCCAGGGGAGTAGGGAGAGCGAGTGGAAGGGACACTCTTACAGTGAATTTCTAGGGAAATTCTGCTCAAAATATTTAAAATTCTGCATCTCTAAGTAATAACTTTTTTCTGTATTAATTTAAAATGTAATTTCTTAAAGACCGTCATGTGAATTGTGCTATTTTGACCAACATAAAGTCTGCAGAATTTTAAGTTTGTGTGCGCAGAATTCCCCCAGGAGTAAAGAGGTGAAGATCGAAGGCTCAAGGAAGGGATAGATTCAGAAGTAACAGAAAATATTTCTCCATGGTAAGGACGGTAGATGCATGGAGCATCATCCCGGGGCAAGAGGTGGCAGCAGGAAATAGTGACAGAAAAATTGAGAGCGTGGGATCAACAGAGAGAATCCTTGGTCACGGGGTAGTGAAAGTAAAGCCAGTGAGGAGGGGAAGTGAGCAGACTCGACGGGCCCGGTGGCTTTTATCTTTTGTCATGTTCTGCTTGGTTGAACCGACCCCCTTCCCCCAGTCAGCTCTCGCTTACAAAGGCAATGACAATCAGCGCAAGACTCGGGCACACACATTTTAAATTCTTGCACAAAATGTATTTTAGTTCAGACAAACTGCCAGACGTTCGGTCTACTGGACATCTTTCTACATACAAAGGAGTCGGTTCACCCATTTGAAGCCAGAAAGTAAGCCAGGCTGAATAGCTTTTCGAGCCAGTCAGATGAATATTAATTTAGATTATTCCACGTGTAATTCTCCTTCATTCAGGTTGAATTTCAGGACGGTCAAAGGCAATGTGTAACACTTCCCCGAGTGAGCTAGCAGGCCCCGAGTTCTTCGGGTGGTTAGTGAGATGCACTGCATCATCTCGTGCCCTTGAAATCTGAAAGAGATGGCACCAAACTGTGCTTACTTCCCACAGGCTCCTCCTGTACAAGAGGGATGCCTTCCGTTCCCCAAAAGGTTAGTTGCCCTGTTCCTTACAAAACTGAATCCCTCTTCCTTGCACCATCGTCTCATCCACGCATTGAGACTCCGGAGCTCTGCCTGCCTCTGGTGACCTGCGCATGGAACAGGGAGCATTTCAGAGAATGCCACCCTGGAGGTTCTGGATTTCAGCTTTCTACCTAAGAGCCTAAATTTGGCTTCCAGAACCTCCCTCCCACATTTTCCTATGTTGTTGGTGCCCACATGCCCTACCTAGGTGACACGTGAGGTCCGCCACTTTTTGCACTAGACAGGCAAGTTACCAGGCGATCCTCATGCCCACCAATCACCAGCTGTCTACATTCCTAATAATCGAATCACCAACTATGACGGCCGACCTACTAACCCTTCCCTCCTGGGCAGTAGCCCTGGGAGACTTGTCCTCGGTGCGAGAGGGCAATGCACCACCTGGAGAGCAGGTCCTCGCTACAGGATCACTTCCTGCTACACCAGGGTGATGCTCTCCAACCAGGAGACTTTTCTGATCCAAGGCAGCACCAGGGCTGGCAGAGTGGTTTTGGGATTTGGCTACTATGTCCCTGATACCTGGGTGGTTGGTGAATAGGAGGATCACATGGCAACTCGCCTGCCTGGTGCGAAGGTGGCGGACCTCACGCGTCACCTAGATAGGATTGTAGACTGTGCTGGGGAGGAGCCGGCTGTCGTGGTACATGTGGGCACGCACATGAAAGGAATGAGGAAGCGGAAGGTTTTGGAAGTCAAATTTAGGCCGCGACCTAAAATAATGTTTAAAAATACGGAAATTACATTTCACCCTTCAATGAAAATTGGTGGAATTAAGTTTAATCTTTGCACTTGTTGGTGTGCACGGAACAGAGTAGGAGCCGCTTGGAAGGAGCCTACTAGAGAGAGGAGTGAGCGGTGGGAAAGAAGAACACCAGTTTCGGCCCCTGACGAAGGGAGCACGTGTGCCATGCTCCTTGCATGGAGAGCCTCGGGCCTAAGTTAGACGATGCACTAATACAATACTAAAATCCGTCCCCAGCTTTTATTTTGGGTTTTTTTTTATCTCTGCGGCTTTGCCGAGAGTCACGCCATTCAGCTGAAAGTTAAGTTGGACAGCGTTTTAAAACGGGGGAGAGTTCCAGAAACACAATGTGAAAGAGGTAGCGGCTAGATTTTATTTTCCTGCTACAACCAGCCAGAGACCGGCCGGGTCGGCGCCAGCAGGACAGTGATGGTGGGGCACCGTCTGGAAAGGCCACGGGACCCTAAGAGAACGTATATTTGGGCATTTGTGGTTCTCACAGAGCCTTGCGGTCAGACGTGGAAAAGGGGGAAGAGACTCGGGTGGCAACTGGAGAACCTCGCAGGCTCATCTCCCCAAGAGGATGAGGCACAGAGGAGGAAGCCGAAAAAAAACAAAACCAAAACCCAACCCATCTCGGAGATGGCGTGATCTCTTACGAGCTGGCAGAGGTCGATGCAACCCTGGCAATGCGGACGGAAATACCTGGGCGGACCGGATGAGCCATTTCATCTTTCCCTGCCGTCATTTACTGCGTTACTGGTCACGTCTCCTTCGCTCTCACCACTGAGACGTCTGCCCAGTTCCACCAGCCGCGGAGGCCCTGGAGAAGACGGGGGACTCTCGGTAGGCTGCGGCAGCCTTTCAGTTGGCCAGGGCTGGCCTTCGGGCGACGAGGGTTAACGGGCGGCTTCAAGCCAGGAAAAGCTCCTCGAAGGTAACCCAGCCCGTCCCCGCGTGAACACCGCTGCCGTGTCGTAGCAAATCCTGCGGCCTGGATCTAACTCTCGGATAACAGAAGCCAGAAATCACAGCAATGAGGGGCCCCCCCCCCAGCAGCTGCTAATTGCTATTTAATTAAGCAGCAGCAGCAGCAGGATTAGGTTTGTTAGTCTATAGCCAAAGGCAAAACAGATCGGAGGGGTGGCTAACATGGGAACAGTTTTTGTAATTGAGTACCGCACACATTGATTTGGGGGGCATTTTATGCTATCACTGTAAATCTAATTCAATTTGCAACCTCGGTGGCAGTCGTGCTGGAGGAAGGGGAGGCTGGGAACAGAAGGTCCTATTTAGTGCTGCTCGCGATGAAAAAAAAAAGCAGCCAAGCCTTGCAGTTTTTTTGTTTTGTTTTTTTTTTTAAATAAAGGAGCAACAGCAGAGTATTTCACACCAGGAGACGCTGCACAGAGCACAGCTAGGCAGCATGAGCGGGCAGGGCCAGTGCAAGGGGATCAGGCACACTGGGCACCTTCTGCCTTGCGCCGCACCCCCCCCCCCCCCCTCCCGGTCGCAGCCCTGACTCCTACCTCCCCCACTCCTCTTTGCCGCCGACGCTCACGCCCCCTAACGGTCGGTACCCTAAGCCCAGGTCTAGCTCTCCTAGTGCTTCCGCCGGCCCTGCGAGTGGCCTAGTGGCGACAACACCTGGCTATGGTTCAGGGGAGATCTTGAGATGTTGAGATTTCTTTCCCTCTGACACCTTGGGTAAATCACTTCATTAGGGATGACCATCCGACTTCAGTTTTTTGGGGGAAGGAGGGAGGGAGCAGGTTACAGGTTGATTCTGTCCTGCTTTTACCTCAGTGCATGCAATATTTTGTCCGGGGGGGGGATCAGATCCACAAGTCCCTGCATGCAAAGGGATAAAATCAGGACTGGATCAGCCTGTCCTCCAATACCTGAGCCAGATTGCAACCCTAACCTGGTCAACAAATCATAGCTGTAAAGATATCTACAGTATACACCGTAGGAGGTGGTTTTTGGAAGTCTAGGAGGCCTGATCTTCTAAAGGGATTTTTCCCATTTTGTGTCCCTAGGATGGTGTAAAAGAGATGGAAAGCCAAGCCCAAGGAAACTTAAGGATCTGTGCAGCCACCTATCAGCCCTAAGTCCTTTCTTTTTCATCTCCTTCTTCAAAGCATTTGCACTAACTAAAAAAAAAAAAAAAAAGCCACCCCCCCAGGAGAAATCTCCGCATGCTTCGTGAAGGGAGACCATGCAAACAGGGTGAGCGCACAGCCCCGCCCTCAGGACCCGGGAATCAGCTGGCCGTCAACGCGGACCTCTGTAAAACTAGCGCACGCGTTCGAAAGCCACATCTCATCGGCTTCCACACCTTTTGAGACGCAGTTTAAAGAGATCCAGTCAGTGAGAGACATCAAAAGACGCAGGTTGTTTGGAATGGAGAAGGCTGCCAATGGAGTTATCTTCTTGTTAAAACACATTGGAGTCAGAGAGGTGCTTCACAAGGAGAATTTGGGAAGAGAGAAAATAGTGCACCTTTCACCACATAAAAAGGGAAAAGAAGGAACTCTGGCACTGACTGTACGGGCCAGATGTACTAATGAGTTTCTGTCATCTTGTGCCTCCGGGAAATATGCTTAGAGCACCAGACCCAACGCCATCTACGTTTTGAGCAAATTATGGAAACGTTCCCTTTGGAGATTGATTTGAATTGCACAGTTCATAACAGCAGGTGGTAACAGCGCAAGGCAAACATGTCCTGGTATGGGATTTGCAAATTATTCCAATTAATTTGAATCATGTGAGGAACTGTTGCAGAGCAAACCTTGGGGTATTCACTTGAGCAGAAAACTGAATTCCAACAGCTTCACCGTTTCTGCTGTGCTCTGTGGTGGCGTTTTTTCTTTTCACGCCGCCGGCATAGTCTCTGCAGCATTTCTCAACAGCTTGTGCTGGTTAAGGCCAACAGAAATGGTTCCTCGGCCAGCTGCTGGACCCTCTCTTCCTGCATGCGCCCCCATATCATCATGGAGAGGCTGAAGCACTCCCCTGTGGACTTCCTGCGCCAGGCACAGCTGTTCAAGGTGGCCGGAGTACGGCTTCCTCCTTTCCCTAGACAGAACCTGATTTTTCACAGACGATCCCTCTTTCTGTTAGCAGCCTGGCGTCTGGGTGATTCAGCTGAACTGCCTGGTCCCGTAAATCTCTCTCCTTGAGTGCATCCCCAATCGGGGAGGGGGGGGGGGGGTGTCAAACTGTTGTGCACGTCAAATGTCCTGCAAAGTCAATTTTGGCTTGTTGGTGGAGACCAGAGTCTATAGCAACACTAACTGGGGGGGAAAGTTCTCGGGGGAGATTCCCAAACTTTCCACGGCCCAGCATACATTCTCTGTATCAGGATCAGTCCCATTCCCCCCCCCCCAATCCATCCCCCCCTTTCACCCCCTTCTCCCATCGCGCACTGCAGCCACCCCAGCCTCTGATGGCCTGCACCAGTCCCCTTGGGTAGTGACACTTCTGTGGGACCACCAAGTCAGGTCATCCTAACAGTGGCATGAGTCCGAGGTCTCCTTCCAGACCCTGCTCCCTATGTGTGAGGTCAGTGCATTGTAGTCCTGTTAATGTGGGGTACCACTCCCCATTGGGAGGGGTTTGACATCTAACAAAGTTCTGTGCCCGTGTGAGACAGGAGCCGGTGAGAATCAGCCTTAGCACAAGGCTGAGGGAGTAGGTGTCTCCCTCCTTGCAGAGCTCGTTCGGGTGGATCTGCCCCTCCACAGAGACAGGGCCTGAAGGAGTGATATCCCTTTGGGTAAGGGTAAGCCTGAAAGGGGAGAGAAGCTCCAGAGCCCAGGAGGAGTGAAGTCCTGGGTCTGCAGAGAATCCAGCAGAGAAGTGCTGTGTGCAGAAACTGCACCTGAGGACCCCCAGCAAGAAGGGATCTGTTCAGAGACAGAATGCAGTAGAGAGAAGGTCTTGGGATGTTGCAGATCTGCAGACTTGCTCCTCATCTGGAGCAGCAGTAAAGTTACGCGGATAAGAAGCCGACGCACGCTGTGGTCACCGGTTTTAAATTACGCAATTACACGTGTGCTCCCATAACGCCCATGCCCCACCCCTTTTTCGTGATCTTATTTTTGACATGACCACGAGTATACACGCACATACTTTGCGACTTTTTAAAATCCGCATTGCTCGCACGCGTCCCACATACGCACGTATGTGGCCATTTTTGCGTAAGCAACACTTTTAAATTCAACCTCTTAGGGATTATAGTTGGTTTTATATTGTCTTAATGTCATCATTAATATTTATGATGAATTTTGTAATCCACTTGGTATGGTTGTACTGATATAGGCAAAGTATAAGAAATTAAAAAAAAATAAATACCAGCCCCAGCTAGGGGAATCCTCTACAACACAGTAGCCTCAGTGTCAGGAATAGGGTGGTAACTCTTCGTTCAAGAGAAATTTCCACATCTAATGGGTGGTCAAAGGGCAAATCAAGCTTTGCAGTTGACGAGTTGGTCTCCCCAGAAATATTTTGGTGCCACTACACCAGCAGCCTAGATTCAGAGCTGGCGCAGTCCATTCTAGAAGTCCATAAACGTCCAAAGGAGCAAGTGCTGCTCTCCACAATCAATATTTAAGTCACCACGGAGATGCAGGAAAATTAAGTCAGTCCCAGAAATTCCAAATTTTAAATATGCAAATATTTTTATTCATCAAATCGGCAACTCCATTGCTCAAAAGGAACAGAATTTATTCAACACAGGGTCCCCCGACACGGACCCGTGTTTCGCCAAACGCGGCTGCGTCGGGGGGGAACAGTATATTCTTTGTGGCATTCAAACTAAAATTAAAGGAAAAAGCAATAAATTAATACTTAAAGTTAGGGGCTGATTACAAAAGTCTATACCATATAGGTATAGACTTTTTTAATTCAAAACCACAGAGAGAAACAATGCTTATGAAAGGCATCGGTAAAGTGAAACAAGAACGAAAATTTTTGGAACAAGAATTGGAACAGAATTCGCCAAATTATTAGGCACCAATTGGACACAGAAATTCAGAATTTCAATATTGTGAACTCCTGACCTGAGAATAGCGACAAAATGCAGAACATAACACAAAATCAAATCATAAATATGTTTAGTAAGTTGTGCGGATCTCAAGAAATCTTCCTTCAATAGAATTAAATTAAAATAAATTAATCGAAATACATCAACTTTCAATATGGACCTTATAACATCTCTAGAGTCTAGATACTTATCAGTAGTTCTAATCGCATGTTATAACAAAGTAAATAGAAAGCCGGGTACCTTTAAATTTCAGCATCTTTGGCGGCACTTTTGGCAAGGAGAGCCAAGAACGCCGGCATTACCCAATATTTAAAGTGTCAAATTTGGCACCAAAATCCGACCAATCTGAAAAGGTTACCATGGTAACTCACAGCCAATCAAAAATAAGCACGCCCAAGGGAACATAGAGGGTTCAGCAGCGATCTTTTAAAGAAAGTATTGCCACTCGATTTCATTATTGAGTCCCTCAGGCGTGAGACTATGTAGTTTAAAAATCCATTTTTGTTCCCTGCGTGCCAGTATATCAGAAAAACAACCTCCCCGTGATGGTGGCATAACTACATCAATAACATAGAATTTTATATCGGATTCAGTGTGTCCCATAGAGGTCCAATGTGTAACTAGGGGAGCTGTTTCCCTGCTATTTTAATATTCGAACGATGTTCGATAATGCGAGTTCGAATTGGGCGAGATGTCTTGCCCACATATAATTTTGCACACGGACATAACATTATATAGATCACACCTTTGGTTTGACATGTTGAGGTAAAGTTCAATTTGTATTGAACATGTGACCCAGGATGTTCAAACATAGTTAAATTGGACGTCAAGGAGCACACTGAGCAGTGTCCGCATGGACCATGACCTAAAAATTGTGTTGCTGCAGTTGTAGTAGAATCCATAAATTGAGAGTGTACTAGAACATCTTTGAGATTGCGACCCCGACGAAATGAGAAACGAATTGGGACATCAAAAATCTTATGTATTGACAACATTGGCCAGTAGAGATGTGAATCGGAACCAGAATCGGTTCGGATTTCAGTTCCGATTCACATCTCTACTGGCCAGTACTGTTTAATAATAGTAGTAACGCGATATATGTGGGTGGAAAAAGGAAGAATACAGTTGAAGCAATCATCAGATGATCTAGTTTGTGGTAAAAATAAATATTCACGATTGGCATATAGGGCTCTTTTAAAAGCTCTATGACCCACGCTCCTGAAACCTTGCTATCATCTGCTTAGCTTCAATGATAAACTCATCACGGGTGGAGCAGATCCGTCTTAACCTAAGTAACTGGCCTATTGGGATATTTGACCTTAAAGGAGTGAGATGATGACTATCAAATCTTAACAATGTATTCCTATCTGTAATTTTTTGAAAAATGGATGTGCTGAAACTTCCGTTATCAACTGAAATAGTGACATCTAGAAAAGCAATGGACCTGGGATCAATCATAAAATTAAATTGCAGATGTTTGTTACATGAATTAAGCCAATCATAAAACATATAAAATTGGATGTCAGAACCCGTCCATACTAAAAAGACGTCATCGATGTACCTTAACCATGTAAATATAAAGGGTGCCCATGTAGATGTGTAAATGAAATCTTCCTCAAACTTACTAACGTAGAGCCCGCATAGGGCTAGAGTCTGTGGGTATTTTGTCTCCACGGACTTTTAGCTTGTATTTCCAAAACCTGACTTACGCATGTAAGCCTGCTTTGAAAATGTGCGGGTTCAGCTGCTCCGTGCTCTGACTTTCACACAGAAAGTTCCACCCTGCTCAGTCCATTCTAGACCATAAACTAGAGAAGGGACTCGAGGTAAGCCACTCTGCATGCAGCCATACATCAGTGTAATGGTGCTCACTGTAGAAGAGCTCCATTAAGAAATGCCATAATGGGTCAGACCAATGGACCATTCAGTCCAGTGTCCTGCCTCCGACAGTGCCCAGTTCACGTCACCTAGTAGTGTCCATCATATCCTAATGGGGAGATCCATTCATTGGTGTTCTCTTCCAGCCTTACGACGTTGTGTTCCCCCATCCTATCCGGTTAACAGTTGTTAACGGGCCTGTCCTTCAGAAATGTGTCCAGAATGTTTGGGGGTTTTTTTAAACTCCTACACTACTGACCTTGAACACATCTTCCAGCAAAAAATTCCTCACCTTATTTGTGTGTTGGCTGAAAACAAAATTATATTTATTTTAACTTACTACCAGATAATTTCTTGGAGTTTCCCCTAGTCCTGGTACTATCTGAAGGGGTAACTAACCGTTCCCTACATATTTGTTGCACACCAGTCATGATTTTAGAAATAGCTCTTTGTCTTCTTTCAAGACGTGTGAGAACTTGCACGCTCTACGCAGATCAGCTTGCTCATTGTTCTAAATTATTCACAAAATATCTCATTTTTCTTCCTCCTTTTTCTTCCATCCTGAAACATGTAGGAGCCTATTATCAATGATTCACACACATTATTTTGCATATAAAGTAGGGCGCACTGGGATTCATTCTGTGCTATTTCCACAGAGAACTACTCCTTCTTGCTCTTTCATGGAAAATGTTGCTCATTTGCTTGAAAGATTTGATTTGACATTACGTTCTGCAGAGAGAGCTTTTACATAAAGGTGAGAATTGACAAAATGATGTGAAATTTGCTTCCGAATGAGGAGTGTGCATGCCCCCCCACATCCTCACCTCTCCCCCCTTCCGCTGTCTGTCTTCCTGGCTTTGTTCGCCTGGAAATGGTCCGCCTGCCGCTGAGCACTGTTGACCTCTTTGATCTGACTTTACTTGGACCTTGACTTCAGTTTGCTTTGTCCTTGTACTACACCTGAAGCAATTTGATAAAATGCATTATGCAAGTGCCAGTGAAACCAATATGCTTTATCTGAAACTCACAGGGAGCATTTTTTCAAAGCTAATTTCTTCGAATGAAGACACAATTTGTCAGACTTTATCTTTGCAAAACTCTATTTTGTACTCCGTGAGATGCTTAGAAGCCAAGCCATGCTCCGCCGTGTTTCTGAGGTATGCATTAAGAAACAAGCCATAGTTTTCCCATAAATCTGGTACAAAAATATTAAGAACAGACCATCTGTGTAGGAAGGCACAGAATCAATAGTGTCTCCAAGAGAAATAGCCAAAGTATTGAACACACAGAGGGGGGAAATAATGTGCCCCTTGAAAGACTGCATCACACCTCCATGAATAAACAGGGACATGGCACTCCAGCTCTGTAAGGAACTCCCTTATCAAGGCGCTTTGAACGCCGCAGCTGAGCCGACATCAAGGTACTGTGGGAATTCAATGTGCATTAATGCACTTTACTTCATTGGCCACTTTGATGCTATAGTTCAAAGGGAAATCTACTGAGGGGTCTTGAAATATTCCCTACTAGATGGGAAGGTTACAACAGCAACTGCTAACTGAGGATGGATGGCCCAGATGGTATCAGAAAACTGTACCATTTTAGAGTTTCTGCCAACTAATGAAAATACGTAGCTCTCACTGGTTTTTCTCTTCACAATCTTCAATTGGCGATGAGGCTAAATCCATAGGAGCCGCATAAAAGTTGTGAAACAATTACAGAGCCCCACCACAGAACCAGATCATTCCCGATCACCAAAGCTGGTTTAAATTTTGGAAAAATTAATTCAGGATTATTTGCAGGTAGCGATGCATTTTGAGGGTAATTTTCAAATAGCCCGCATAGGGCTAGAGTCTGCGGGAATTTTGTCTCCACGGACTTTTAGCTTGTATTTCCAAAACCTGACTTACGCATGTAAGCCTGCTTTGAAAATGTGCGGGTTCAGCTGCTCCGTGCTCTGACTTTCACACAGAAAGTTCCACCCTGCTCGGAGCAGGGGTAACGTTCTGCACGTAGATTCATATGCATGCTTTCAAAAATCGAAACACTAAAAGCATGGATGTAGAACCTTTCCTGAGCCCAGAGCCATCCCATCCCCCCCGAATATCTATTTGCAATGCAGGTAAAAAATACGAGTGAAATTGAGTTTCGCATGCACCTTAACATGCACAACCCATAGGTTGATTTTCAAAGCACCACTTACGAGCAGAAAATAGGGGTTTATGCACATAAAGCAATTTGAAAATTAGGCTCTTTACTGTGAACAAGCTTTCAAGATCACTTTTGTAAAGAACCCCCACTGGGTCTCTCCTAGAAGGCAGAAGGGAAATATCTTCATTTGGTGTATAGCTCCTGCACATGGGCTGTTGGGTGTAGATTTTTGAGTTGACCTTTGAGGACGGAGTTCGCCTCCTTGTTTTCGTCCTTTAATTTAGAAGGGGAGTGCCATAGGACCTTTGGGAGTAAGGTCTGGGTCAGGAAGAAGAGAGGGTAACTCTTTTGAGAAACTGACTTTTTCCTCTTTTTAACTTCGCTTTGGAGGAAGTTTTCGCCTCCTTTTCCTCACCTTTTTGTTGCTTTTGGAAGTCTGGGTTGTTTTGCTTGATTCTCCTCTGAGGAGGGGAGAATGTGGGGGAAAGGAGAACTGCAACGCCCAGGGTTAACCATCACATATCATCAGGATATTCTGGAGGAGACTGGATAAGGAGTGGTCGTCTGAATCAAGGTATGACAGGTGGGCCTGTATCGTGTGCCATCTGAATTTAATGAAAAATCCTATTCCACCATTCTTGGGACGGAGCTCCAAAGCTACCCCTGCAATTGTAAAGGGATGTGAAACTTAAGGAAACAGAAGAATAAATTAAAATAATAGTGAAGAGTCACACAGTTTTATTGGCTCTGAATTATGTAATGGATTTCACGGAACCAAGGCTTGTATATTGTCAATCGTTTCATTTCTACATTATCACCAGCAAAGTTATGTTGGTACCACCTTCATCATCCAGCGAGATTATTACTGTAAATGTTAAAGACTTTTGAAACAATGCCCGGGGTCTTGGAGAATAATCTCCCCCCACCCCTGACAGGGAATCCTGGGAAACGGAGGGACTTCAGGACAGTATTGAAAGTTTGGAGATCTTAAGCCCATGGAATTGAGGGTGGCTTGTGGGCTCCTCAGTGAGGACCTCAGCCCAGGGGTTTCACCTAGGCTACTTCTCCAGGACTACTACAGCTATTAAAACTCTGCACTACAGGGTGGAAGATACTCTAGTAGCCCACATGACTTGGCAGCTCAGTCACCTGAAAAGAAAGAATGCCCAACCTGACACTGTTACCTGCTTCTTAACCATGTCCAAAAAAATCCCAAAGTATCATACCAATGGCTTAACACCAGAAGAAGGCGCCTTTGTAGTCTCAACTTCATGTATGATGATGTCTTTGGATTTTTCTTATGTTGGGCCACTAAAAGATATCACAACCTGCAAGAAATCTAGTTTTCTCCAGAACTAATATTGCTACTAGAATCTGCCCTACAGAAAACATTAATAAGATTCAGCCTGACTGCCCTGTGCTTTAAACTTGATTTTCTGATTAAGGTGTCATATTGTAAGCCACCTGCAAGTCTGCTATGGCTTGAATAGCTAAAAAAAACAAAACAAAAAAACAACCACCACCATGACATAAGGGCCAGGATCAGCCGAGATGGATTTTAACCTCTGTAGCACCTGTGAACTTCCCGGCCTGCAAGTCTTAGAGACAAGAACTATCTGTCCAGAGATGCCGTGGGGTAAAACCAGGAATGGCTTAGCCTGTTCCTTATGTCAAAGATCCTGTTGGCAAGGCTCATCATGATCTACTTTTAAGTCCAGCTCACAGGCCGAGAATCACAGGCTTTGGACAAATTAATCACAGCCCAAACGAGTTAAGAGTGGAAGCTGGTGACAAAAGCAAGCACGTCAGTATTTGAAAGCTATTAAGAGGCACAAATAGAGGAAAAGAGAACACGTTTTCTTCATAATAAATTTACATTGGAGTAGATGGGGGTTGTTGTTGAACGACGAATTGGAAAGTCTTTAAATTCCCATTCAGAGCAATAGTAATGATAGAAGAGAGAGAGAAACTCAGCAAAACAATAAATTGTAGTAGCACTCCCCTAAAACACCGCCGCAGGCCTTGAATGTTTAAAACCTGAATTTCGACTTCAGAATCTGAAAAGGCCAGATGGGGTTGGACGATCCCCAGTCTCTGCTCACACAGAGACGGAAGATCAGAGAAGACAACCAGCTGCAGCCAAACGAATGTTTAAAAGGTGTCTAATAACAGAAACGGGGGGACTGGAAAAGAAAACCGCTATTCACGTGACCTGTAGTGGCCCTGTTGTGTTCATCTCAAGTCATTCTGCCAAGGGTTTGAAGAGGAGTGGTGGGGGGGGGGGGGGGGGGGGTGTGGACACAGTAGGATTTTTCTGTTCTTGCAACACACTTCAAAGAGCAATCGTTCGTAGAAATGAAAAGAATATCAATCGACAACAGATGTATCTCCGTAACAGTCTCTGCTGGATTGTCTGGATATTCTGATCATTGACAGTCGACTGTTGCAGACACGGAGAAAGAAACATGGAAGTGATTGAAAGAAGACTCTAGCCAAAGGGGAACTGCGGTTGTCTATTGTGAGCTGCTATTCGGTGCAGGATATCTGTGAAAACATGGCACACAAACACCAAGAAATATATAGTTTTGTTTGGTTTTTTTTAAAACATACTATTTAAAGTCACAAAGGGAGTAAATTCTCAACGTGGAGTGGAACATTGCATTGGATGTTTATGAATTCCCCGAGAAAGCATTGGCGAAATGCTCATCTGAGTTCTCTTTTTTTCCCTGCTGGGATGTATCTTAAGAAAGGGGTGGTGACTCCAAAGCATTGATTGGTGAAGTGATTCTTGGCTTCCAATAAAACACAGAGCAACTATGCTTTGAAGTGGACCTTCTGTGTTGTGGGTGTTTTGAATAGTGAGCTATCGTTTTTTTTAGAGTCTCCTGGTGACACGATCTCCCCCTCCACTTTCTTCTGCTTGAAGGCACAATGCACTAGCGTAAGTTTTAAATGTATGTTACTTTGAAGATTAGCCTTGCTTGAACCAGGTCTGGGAAATGTTCTCCTTTTCCTCTTGCACTGCCTGATGGGAGTAAAACTGCACAAAGCCCATTGAAACGTGTGAGCATGGTCACAGCTATCCTATGCAACAGAGCCCTCGCTTGCTCTCATCCAGTATCTTGACCATTTTCCCATCCCAAGCACAAAAGGCCTGATCTCTTTTGGTAAAATACAAATTACTACCCATTTAAGTATATATATTTTTTGAAAGAACACGAAAAAGCTGGAAGGTAAATACTAATGGAAAGCAGAAAATGCAAAATAAAGGGAGAAAGCATGGCCAAGGGACTCGAAGACCTGCGGTCCAGGCCTGCATCTCCCACTCGCCGCAGCTTAGGAGAAGCCACTGCGTCACCTTGTGCCTCTGAGATCCGCCCTCAGAGACTATAAGCTCTTTGGAGCAGGGATTCTTCGGACCCAAATATAATGCGTTGCACAGCACCCTGGACTGGACACCAGTCTAAAAATAGCGTAAAGTGGTTGCCATGCTAGTCAACTGGAAGGTATCGCCTTGTGCATCAGAGCAAAAACTGATCGTTTAGGGAATAATCCGCTTTGAATTATCGATACGGCAGAATGTAAATCGGAACGAATGCAGAAATAAATAAATAACTTGAAGAACTGATGGCTGCCAGCTGACAATTGTCCCTTTTCCTAAATCTAATTTAAAAAGCCCAGACATGGAGCCAGTACCTTTGTATCAAGAGATTTGGTTCCGCAAAATCTAACTTCTAGTCTACAACACATGCGGTGTGAGTGTCTGTGTGAGTGTGTGTGTGTATATGTGTGTGTCGGGGGTGGGGGTGGGGCGGGGAGAGCAAGACTGGAGTTTGCGACAACCGAAGATCGCTGTAAAAGGAGCTTGCTGCAAAGAAAGATGGCTTTCCGCACACGGAACAATTAGCTCGCTCTCGGCTCTGGTTCTGCCATTCAACATCTGTTCAGTCAATTTAAATTTTTTTTTTTTTAATGGTGAAACCCCGACATTCCTTCATCTCTCTATTGATGAACGGCGTGTTACTGGGGAGAGGATCATATCGCCTTGCGGCAGAGGAGGAGGAGGTTGGGATTTTGTGGAGCACATGCCATAGGCCTCCTTTCTGAGATCTAAGGATTTATAATTATCATTTCTGACAGGCTAATTTATTACCCAGGGACTTTTCATTTTGCTTCTTGACCCAAAGAAAGAAGACGTGAAAAGAGAAATGGGATTTCCTGCAATGCTTGCAACATGTGGGCTGATATTGCATATGATAAATGGACCGAGAAAATGAAGGGTAAAATGCTCCCCATATCCGATGACAGATCTAACACCGACATGAAAGAATTTGCCTTCCCACATAAGCCGGGGGGAAAAGCAGAAAAGAAACCACATGCCTGACTGCCAGGAAAAAAAATGGCTCTTGGCCTTGGAAGTGGCTTCTATTTTAGTCAAGTGCACACACATGGGATCACATATGCTGAAAAACACATCTTTTGTTCCTTGCCGTTAGTAAGGATGAGATGAAAAAAAATGTCATTTTGATACGGTTAAAAATGAAAGGGGTCAATTTCCGGAGCCATTTATGCGCATCAAACTAAGTGGTAGAAGTAGTACTAGTAGTAACACTTTTGCGCAGTAAATGGCTTGTTATATAATTGCACGGCATCTGTGTGCATAAGCGCATGGGTGTACCCCAATTTTGTGCATTACTTTTACATGAACAAAAAAAAGGCGTTCCAGGGGGGCGGAGCAGAGTTGGGATTTACATTCATAATTTTGATTTTTAAAAGTCTGCGCGAGAATTAACCTGCACGAGTTACCCTCTGCGAGAAGAAGGCGTAACTTTCTGCGGGTTGGTCTCTGCATGCTCTTGGGGATCATTTTCAAAGGAAGCGTGCATAAATTTGCTTTGAGAATTGGCAGACTCGTGCTTTTGGCAGCACACAATTTACGTGGGTCGTTACAAAGCACTTTCAGACCCATTTGCAGAATTGGATTTCCATGCGTAAGTGGACATGCGGAGATTTATCCTAGTATTTTATAAACCGTGCAGGGGGTTTCTGCGCGGTTTATAAAATACAGCGTGGTTCTATTCTGAAAGCATGTGCTTTAGTATTTGTGAACATTTGCGATGCAAAATAAACCAATAATTTTACCTATTTCTTAAGTCGCACCTGTTCACCTGTGCCTTTGCCGCCTGATTGTCCCTGGGATTAATAGGTTCCCCCTTGCTAGCCAGGCACCCAGTTTTTAGCTAGAGAATTTGTGGATTGTTTGTCCTTGCCTTGCCTTGTCAGTATGCCGTATTTTATGTAGAATTATCTGCTGTCATTTTATAGTGTTCTTCTGCATCCAGATCTTTGGACTGGCGGATTATACATTTAATAAGCAAATACATTTTATAAACATACGCGCGTATATTTTACGCGCGATAAAAAAATGTAACGCGCACATGCAAAGACCCTGATTTATGCGTGGAATCAGCCATGTTTTAAAGAATGCGTGCATGCTGTTTTGAAAACACTTGCCTGCGTGCATGTTTGATATCACCAGCTCGCTGTTACCTCCGCCAGTTCACCCAACTCTTCACCCTGAACCTCCCACCAGCTCGCCCAGACCTCCCACCCAAAAACTGCAGACAACAGATAAATCAGGTGTAAAACTGTACGAATACGTCTGATCATTTATGCGCGCAAACCTCTTATAAAGTAACAACTTTCACGCATTCCTCTTGACTCCACCCTAGAATGCACCGGACCATCCCTTTTTTGCACCGGTAATGAAACCGCAAATACACGCAGACTTTCAAGGTTTATGAAATACTTGATTACGGGCTTCTTATACGTGTTTATGCTATTTTTCCATGCAGAACCGCTTTGAAAATCTATACATAAGAGAGTAATTTTCAGTGCCATTTCCCCGGGTAAAATAGTGCTTTACCCGCCGAAATGGGATTTTTAAAAATTGCCCACTCCACAGGTGAGTAAAAGCATGCACGTAGGGCCCTCTGCGCATACGATACTTTTACTCGCATTCCTGGGGGGTGGGGAGGGAGGGAACCACGATGGAAGTAGAAGTACACGGGAGCTTCCATTGTGTGCGCCTTTTTAGCTCTGTTAAATAAAAAAAAAAGCATTCCTGGGGGAGGGGGCTTCTAAGTCAGGGGAGGAAATCAGGGTGCGCGCTTGCCATTTTCGAAAGTGCATGTGCTATTTTGCTCCCCTTACCACCACCTCTCCGGTGACCCGCGCAAATAGCTCGTGCAAAGCACGTAGATGCTTTAAGTGCACGGAACCTGGCAGCTGCTAATTTTCAAAGGGTGCAAGCATTTCTCAGACTATTCAAAATTGCCCTTACATATTCATTCTGACCTTTCACACTGCTGAGTTGTTATTTTGACATTCACATCGACTCATTTAGCCAGGAGGGTAAGGCCTAGCCTACCAGGAATAGGGAAACCAGGAATTAAAAGCAACTCCTTCTCACAGATCTCCGTCACAGCCATCCCCTGAGGCAGGCTGGAGCCTGCTACTGCAGCCTACCAAACACTCCTACCCTCCTCTACTCCAGGTCTGTTACTAGGAGGTTCCAAAGGTTCTCTGCACAAGCCTTTCCCAGAGGCAACGAATAGCCCCCTACTACTGCTCTCTGCCTCAGCTGCCCTGTCACACACTGCTTTAAAAAGTATGTTATAAGAACATAAGAACTTGCCATGCTGGGTCAGACCAAGGGTCCATCAAGCCCAGCATCCTGTTTCCAACAGAGGCCAAACCAGGCCACAAGAACCTGGCAAGTACCCAAACACTAAGAAGAACCCACGCTACTGATGCAATTAATAGCAGTGGCTATTCCCTAAGTATAATTGATTAATAGCCATTAATGGACTTCTCCTCCAAGAACTTATCCAAACCTTTTTTGAACCCAGCTACACTAACTGCACTAACCACATCCTCTGGCTTTATTGTGCGTTGAGTGAAAAATAATTTTCTCCGATTAGTCTTAAATGTGCTACTTGCTAACTTCATGGAATGCCCCCTAGTCCTTCTATTATTCGAAAGTGAAAATAACCGAGTCACATCTCATTCAAGACCCCTCATGATCTTAAAGACCTCTATCATATCCCCCCTCAGTTGTCTCTTCTCCAGGCTGAACAGCCCTAACCTCTTTAGTCTTTCCTCATAGGGGAGCTGTTCCATCCCCTTTATCATTTTGGTAGCCCTTCTCTGTACCTTCTCCATCGCAATTATATCTTTTTTGAGATGCGGCGACCAGAATTGAACACAGTACTCAAGGTGCGGTCTCACCATGGAGCGATACAGAGGCATTATGACATTTTCCGTTCTACTAACCATTCCCTTCCTAATAATTCCTAACATTCTGTTTGTTTAGGCATCATTTCTGGCCCGCTCACTTTATTCTCGTTTGACCTACCTCGACGGTTTCTTCTTGGCGGACTCAAACGTTGGAGGACCTGAAATTGGCTTTCCTGGAAACTGGAGCCGTAACTGGCCCTATATTCATCTGCATTGTTTTTACGGATGACTTTTAACATCCCGCAGATCGCTATCTTTGTCAGCAGCGTTGGGTACCTTATAGAAAACCCGCTAGGTGCTCACCACAGATGTAGAATGCTGACATTTCCAGCAAAGGGCGTAAAAGTTTGTTTTTTCCCCCCCCTGAGCCCTAGCTCTAGTCCGTCCACAAAAGGTGGGTGGGCCCTTGCTCTAGAGATATGAGAGGGAAACTCCATGCATCAGTGGGATGTCGCTGACTTTTTCCTACCGTTGCACTGTTTTGCTGGATTTTTACTACAGTAAAGTGTTATTTGGTGTTGGAAACGTACCACTCGAGGCGGGGACTTGTGTGATCCCCTCGGGCCTCACTGAGCTGTGTGTCCCGCCCCCCCCCCCCCCAGTTACTCCCGACTCTGCGGCACTGGAAGGCGGCCCCCCCTTCTTGAGAAATGAATTGAAACGTTTCCTCGGGGCAGTAATTGCTGCTCCTGCTTTGTGTTCTTAGTCAGGAGGCTTAGAAGTGAATAACAGCCAGGAACAATTATCCCTTCACCTCTGGAAGCAGCTTGTCTAGAGCAGAGTCACAGCAGGGAGGGAAAAGATTTCACAGCAAAACTTGGCCAGGCCATGTACAAATTAAAAAGTGATATTTATATTATATAGAATATATGCACGCTGCATAATAAAGCATATATGCCCCATACATGAATGGGAGAGGATGAAAAAACCTAAGACTAAAAAAAAAAAAAAAAATCCCTCCAACACGATACCTTGGATTATTATTTCTGCCATGGTTTTTTCTAACTCTTTCCCAGGCTGCTCTTAATTTTCCTTTTGTATTTCCTCCCCCCTTCTCTCCATACTCATCACTTCCACTATTATTAACGCGACAGTCTTGGAAATACAAAAAATCAAAATAATTTTTTAAAACGTGCCCTCTTTTTCAAAAGAACTGCACATGAATTAAGGAAAACCAATCTTCAGGTCCTTTCGTTTTTTCTGCCGAGCTGCTTCATCCGCCGGCTGCTCGTTCTCTACCGTAGATGAACGGAGGCAGGCCATCTCCTCGAATTATCCAGCTGGCACCTTTTGTGAGAGCTAAGACGTGCATGGCTAGGAGATTTTAAAAAAAAACAAAAAACCTTAAATTTGCCTAAACTTTCAGATGAAAAAAAGCACCCATGGCTCCCTAGGTTCAGCTTTCTGATGTCTGTATAATTCCTAAACACACCTGCGTGAAAGTTACCCAGCGGGCCTCTGGGTCACCGTCAATGGGGCAGAACGTTCTAGAACCTGGCGGTAAAGATACTTCGTGATACCTTACATTGGCCCAGCCAAGAGAGAGAATCTGCACCAGAGGTCATGCTCGATGGCGCTTTGCAAGGTCCCCGCCACAGCTCTGCGAGAGGTGGTGGCGGATTTTTATGCTCACCGTGTCTCTCCTCCCTTCCCTCCCTACACTGCCCATCCGCACGCATCCGCTCACCCCTATCTGCTGATCCTTGACTGCTTTTCTCGGGAACGTAGATGGAATGTGAATTAGGTGAAAAAAGCGAGCTTGCAGGATAGCAAGGGGTGGAAGGTAGAGGACGGAGAGGTTGCGCTGAACCTTCGGGGGGACGGGACATTTTCAGTTAGGCACCCAAGTGCAAAGAGATGCGTTGTAATACGATGGGTTAAAAAAAAAATGCTCTCAGAGCAAACATTCTGCTGTCCTGTCACTTTTTAAGCTGGGGACTTGTTTTTTTAAGCAAAAAGCTGTTTATCAGCAGGGCTTACACAAGTGGTTGTGGGGGAGAGTAGCTTGTCTGTGCCTGGGAACTGATTCAACACGAGGAGGAGGAATGCCTGGCCAGCAGCCCCACAGAAAGGTTCCCAGACCCAGGTGCTGGCTCATCTACGCACACACACACTTGTTTACAAAGCCCTATAAAAGTTCAGGGTCCTCCGGTGGGAACTTGGAGCCTCACCTGTGCACTGACGAGTGGCGCGGGATCTTTCCCGTTGAAGCTGCGTGCTCCTGTTTTTCGGTCGCACCGGGGTTCCCCGACCTGATGAGTGGCAGGATGCTGATTTGGTGTGTATTATAGTCACGGGAAATGAAGTGTGTGTGCTGTAAATAAAGCTATATTTCCATTACTGTATATCTCGTATCTTGTATCATAGTGTGTGTGTGTGTGTGTTTAGTACCATGCGAGGTCTGCCTACCTCCCATTCGGGCATCTTGTTACATGCGTGTACTTGCAAGCACAGAAAAGGTAGGTGTGCCAACATTTCACACAAGCAATGGCACGAGAGAAATGCTAAGTAGTAGCGATACTCATTGTCAGGATATAAGGTACTCGTGTACAGAGACATTAAAAGTCGGGCTCCTGTGCGTGCGTGCGCATTCAAGGCACAACAAAATGGGGGTGCAATGTTAGGCATGTCAGTGCTTACTAGAGATGTGAATCGTGTGGTCGATCGTCTTAACGATCGATTTCGGCTGGGAGGGGGAGGGAATCGGATCGTCGCAGTTTGGGTTTTTAAAATATCGTGTAAATTGTGTAAATCGTGTAAATCGAAAACCGGCACACTAAAACATCCCTAAAACCCACCCCGACCCTTTAAAATAAATCCCCCACCCTCCCGAACCCCCCCCCAAAATGCCTTAAATTACCTGGGGTCCAGTGGGGGGGAGGGCGGGAAAACCGGCACACTAAAACAAGCCTAAAACCCACCCCGACCCTTTACAATAAATCCCCCACCCTCCCGAACCCCCCCCAAATGCCTTAAATTACCTGGGGTCCAGAGGAAGGGTCCCGGTGTGATCTCTTTCTCTCGTACCTCCGTGCGTTGTAGAAATGGCGCCGGCGCTACCTTTGCCCTGTCATATGACAGGGCAAAGGTAGCGCCGGCGCCATTTTTTTTTTGTCCCCCGACGGCAGGAGATCGCTCCCGGACCCCCGCTGGACCCCCAGGGACTTTTGGCCAGCTTGGGGGGGCCTCCTGACCCCCACAAGACTTGCCAAAAGTCCAGCAGGGGTCCGGAACGACCTCCTGCAGTCGAATCGTGTTGCCGTACGGCCGACGCCATTTTGCGCCATTTTGCGACAAAATGGCGCGGGCCGTACGGCAACATTTTCCGTACGGAAAAACGATTCGCATGCAGGAAGTCGTTCCCGGACCCCCGCTTGAACGAGTAGATGTGACTCGGTTATTTTCACTTTCGAATAATAGAAGGACTAGGGGGCATTCCATGAAGTTAGCAAGTAGCACATTTAAGACTAATCGGAGATAATTCTTTTTCACTCAACGCACAATAAAGCTCTGGAATTTTTTGCCAGAGGATGTGGTTGGTGCAGTTAGTGTAGCTGGGTTCAAAAAAGATTTGGATAAGTTCTTGGAGGAGAAGTCCATTAATGGCTATTAATCAAGTTTACTTAGGGAATAGCCACTGCTATTAATTGCATCAGTAGCATGGGATCTTCTTAGTGTTTGGGTACTTGCCAGGTTCTTGTGGCCTGGTTTTGGCCTCTGTTGAAAACAGGATGCTGGGCTTGATGGACCCTTGCTCTGACCCAGCATGGCATGTTCTTATGTTCTTATGTTCATCCCTTTTACTGTACTGCTCTCTTGGATTTTTGGAAACCAAATGCATGAACCTGCAATTTTTAGCCCTAAATCTTAGCTGCCAAACTCTAGACAATATATTTTTCGCCAAATCTAATACACAGTGATCAACAATTTAAGGTACAATTTCTAACAATCTTCCCACAATACACCACAGTTACCCCTTTTAGACTACTCCCGGCAGAAATATGGTGCTCCCATTCCTGAAGTACTTCCTGAATCTCAGGAGCCAATAATTCACCTTCCTCCTGGTCCCGCCCGAGTGCTCCTCTAATTGAGGTACTCACACAATAGACCATGGTGCACCATCTTCCTCCACGTCCTTTGCTCCATACCCCAGCAGTGTTTTGGGCTTCCCCAGCATCCTCCAACCTCCGGCCCTCCTCCAAGTCTTCCCCATTCTTTGGAGTCTACTCACTGAGAGGCCCACTTCTCCACTTTCGCGCCTACAATCCACACTGGGTCCCCAAGCTGTCTCCTGTTGAGAGGAAACACCTCTTCCACCTCAGGCAGGGCCTACTACAAAAACAAAGCAGGGGTCACCGGGCCCACCAGCCTAGATGGCTAGCTCCCTCCAGACTCCTAAGCCATTCTAGAGTTTTCACAGTCCCTCTCAGTGCTCACTCCCTGCCAGATGTGAACCAGGTTATAAACCCCCTAGACCACTCCTTCAAAAGATCTTCTCCTCAACCTTTTTACAGGGAAGCACATCATTATAAACACTCGGTAACCTGTATATGGAACATTCCCACTAAAATACATAAAACAACGTTCATCACTGTTTCTTAGGCCTTCCAATGCCGGTTTACTGGTACTGTGGCTTAACACCATTTTCTTTTTTCCATAACTCCCAATAAGGTTCCCCAACCCAAAAACTCTATAGGTGTGAACCTTTAGACATGGATCCAATTTGGGGACCCCTCACATTTACTTCTAGCACTCTCCCTGGCCACCATGTCAAAGAAAATGATTAGATTTGTTTGACAAGGCCCACCTCTGGTAAAACCATGGTGCTTTGGATTCCAGGAATTGCACTATCCTTTCTTTCAGCAGTGATTCATTCATTTACTCACCCTCAAGGCCAAACCAACCAGCCTGCATTTCTCGGACTCTTTCTTGCTTCCACTTTTGCAAAGATTTTAGCATTATCTTAGAACTATACATTACTTATTTAATTGTTTTACTGCATTTATTGATTGTGATTTTATTGTTTTAAGTTTATTTATTATAAACTGATATGATGGAATCCTGATATGTCAGAATATAAAAAGTAATAAACTATAAACTATCTGTCTGTCTTCAGGTCTTTGGATTCACTCCCAACTCTTAAACTGTTAAGAATGGGATCAGACGTTCTGGAAGAGCTGCCAGAATGTCTCCAAATTCCCTTAATACTTTTGAATGTATCCCATCCAGACCCATTGCTTTATCTATTTGCTAGCTCTCTTAACTCTGGAAATTGCTCTCTGCGGTCTATTTACAAGCCCAACAGGTAGGAGCGGTTCACTGGTGTAGGTGCAAGAGTCATGTGCTGCTCTTCCAAGGCCATGTGATGCAGCTGATGGCAGTGGAGCACAATCTAAGCTAATTTTTCATGTGACTGAGAGAAAGAATCACCTAGTGGTTAAGGTAGGCTAAGAACCAGGGAAGCCAGGGTTCAAATCCCATTTCTCCTATGGCCATCTTTGTGATTTTATTTTACCTAAACAGCGCCCCCCTGTGGCAGAGACCTTGTCCCACTGTCATGGCTGACGTTGGTGGTTGCTGCAAGGCCTCTAGATGGAACCTCACAGAGTGGGCTGTTCGATGCCGTCTTCCCTACTGGGGGTCCTGCACAGAAATGGGGTCCAGAACCTACCCAGCAAAGTCTCTTAAGCTGCCTTAATTCTCATGGTATAACTTCACCTTAACCATGACTCTGCACTAAAATATAAAAATGAAAACACTGTCACGATTGAGAACATTAATTACCCAAAACAAACACAGTGTATCGTATAAGGCAGCTCAATTAGATTCTGCAAGCTTACTAGTCTGGGAAGACCTAAAGTGTGATTTTTATTGTAGATATAGATCCTGTCTGGGATCCAAGCTCAATCCATTATTTATTTATTTATTTATTTATTTAATTAAGAGTTTTTATATATATCTAGATATGATCTGAACCATTTGATTGTTTTGTCTTGTAGCCCTATTTCTTCAAGCCTTTTGATTAGTAATATGTGATTCACTGTGTCAAAGGCTGCTGATAAATCTAGTAATATCAGAATATATTGTTTTCCATTATCGAACCCTCTTAGTATATTATCTGTTAGAGCGAGTAGGAGTGTTTCAGTACTATAGTGCTTACGGAAACCGTGCTGGGACGGGTAAAGGATATTGTTATTGTCTAAGTGCTCAGATAGCTGTGTTTGTACTGTTTTTTTGATTAATTTGGCTATTAGAGGTAAGTTTGACACTGGTCTGTAGTTTGCTAGTATTTGGGGGTCCATGTTTTTCTTTTTGATTATTGGTTTGATGATTGCTCCTTTCAGTGTGTCTGGTACGTATCCTTCTTCTAGGGAGTAGTTTATAATTTTTGTAAAGGTTGGAGCGGTGATTTCAGTAAGCTTTTTGATTCCCATTATGGGTAATGAATCTATTTGGTGTGGTATGATGCAATCTCTGATGCAAACGTCTCCTCCATGTGATGGGTCCGGTCTTCCTCCATCAGTGTCTGCATCCAGAGGGGTACCTACTACCTAACTATACCAACTCAAAAACAAATACTACCTTCCTGGCACTGAGTTATCTTCTGCAATCTAAAAGTCTTACTACTGCGGATGTCCAGTGGCATGGTGAATCTGTTTTATCTAGCTAAAGAAAATAAATGATAATCAGGAAATCCCGGTCTTTAATTTCAGAGGAACAGAAATTACTTTGCACACAAAAAAAATCCCACTTCTCTCTAATTAGAACAGGCAAAAAAATAACCGTGTTCCTGTTCAGATGCTTCCACTATTAACTACTCGTTCACTCCTTTTCTTTACCTTCAGGAACAGAAGTCTCTCTAGAATCTGGAATCAAAACTTCTTTTTTATTCTTTTTCTCTTACATCTCCCAGGCACACAGTAACTCAGTAACAGCAATGTTACTGGTTTCTGTAGCTGTTCCCCTCAGGTGCAGGCTGACTCTACTCAAATGCTTCTGGGGCTTGACAGAACTGGTGACCAGCACTTTTGCCTCCTGCAAAAGACTCCTGCCTTCTGTTCAATTCCCCACTTAGAAAATCGCTTTCTCCCAGAGCAAATCCTTACTCCACTGATGTCACTGTAAAATAGTGTTTATTTTCCTTGGTACTGTCAGACGTCCTGGTGACAAAGCAGAAGTGTCAATGACTTCTTATTAATTTTCCTTATATTTTATAATAACTGCACTGTCCTAAAACAAGGCTCAAGGGGCTAGTCACTTTACGTTTTAGTGGTCTACACTAGGAAAATTGCTGACAAAAGCCACAAGGCTAGCCCCCCCCCCCCCCCCCCCCCCCATGCTTTTGAGATGTACAATACACACACACACACACACACACACACACACACACACGGTGCCTGCAGGAAAACTTGGACTGGTTTCCTGCTTAGACTGGAGTCCCAGCACAGGGGCTTCCCATGGCCACATAAACATATCAAACCAAGCTTGCACAAGTGATGGGAGCCAGCACTGGTCACCCCAACATTCAATCTGGTCCAAACACTTATTTTTAAACTATTATTCCTGGGGCTACATGGACTTTCTTACCGGGATTCACTTTCCTTTCCAGGACCCTTTCTCATACAGCCGAGCAGCAGAGGCTATCCCAGCATCCCTTGCTGCTGTCCCTGCTGTGCTCTGTGCTCCAATGTGCCTCTGTCACTCCCAGGGAGAAGAGGTGTGCATCCTATCACTGAGGGGCTGTGGTAGCTTGTCTGTTCTGTCCCCAGCAGTGGGTACATGTTTGTGTCTGTATATACTGTGCTTAGTGTTGAAACACCTTTTTGTAACCCACGATAAAAACCTGTGAGCCTTGCCTTTAAGGAAGCTTGCCCTTAAGAGAAGTTCCCTTCATCCTTTGCTTTCTCCCACTTGGGAAAGGTCTGTATGCACTCTCAATCTAAATTGAGTCTTCTTAAGTGCCTTATTGTCTCAAGGGACTGCCCTTCATGTCCCCCCTATGTCACATGGATCCTAGGCTTGCTACCATTGGATCTCACCCTCTAGCCCCAGCTTTAGGGACATTTCCTATAATCACTCTCCAAGACTGTTAGTCAGCCTCAGCCATGCTGCCTCAAAGCCAGAAGTGCCTGCAACCTCTGTGACACGATCAGCTTTTTTACATTCCTTCTTATCGCTTTAATTCTAAAGATTAAATCAATTCAGAACCCCTTTGTTTTCTCACCCTGCATCCCAAGAAACTCTATTCTCCCTTTTCCTGCCTATCTCCAGCTACAAAGGTCTATGCCTGGGGCTACACGTTTGGAAGCAACAATTGTAAGTAATGGAAAATTATCTGTGCAATAAATAATTTCAGACTTAAGAGATCTTTGTTTGAAGACTGATTGGGAAGGAAAGTTAGCTGTCTGGATGAGGGAAACTCGGACGTTTTCTATTGAGCCAGCACATTGTCACTGCTGCTGGAGCTTGGTAAGTGCCCCTCTACTGCTTGTCTTCCCCCCCCCCCCCCCCCCCCCCCCCCATCCTTATTTTAATCTAATCTTAGTTTTGTTTTACTTTGATTTCTTTTATTTTACTTTTGTGCCTGCCCCTATGGTACTGATATAACATGGCCCCTTTAAGAGCCCAGGCTATGAAGTCATTGTTGCTGGGCTGCTAAACTGAAACTAAACCAGCAGCTCCATTTGATCTCCCATAATCATGGGCAGCAGCAGCCTTTATTTATTTATTTATTTATTTATTTATTCTATACCGGTGTTGGTACATACCTTCACACCAATTAACAAAGTTTTTAAAATTATAAATAACATAAAATACATAAAAAAGAAAATAAAATACAATACATTTCTTAAAAACAGAAAAATCACTCATAAAAATACTGATACATATATAAAATTAAATCATGAATTGCTCACATTTAAAACCAAGGTTATAGAACAAATAAAATAAAATACTAATTCTAACTAGCTACTACCTGAAAAGCTTGCACGTATAACCAGGTTTTTAAAGCTTTCTTGAACTCTTTCAAGTTACTTTGAAGCCTTAGTTCAATGGGTAGTGAATTCCAAAGACCTGGTCCCGCTAATGACACAGCCCTTTCTCTAACAGATAAGTCTGGCTGTGGAAACCGAGGGAATTACGAGAAGACCTTTGCCAGCTGACCATAAATTTTGTTGGGGAGTATGAATGCGAATGACTGCATTCATCCAGTCTACTTGTTCAGCATAAAGCGCTTTGGGGTAGATTTTCAAAAAACGCGAATAGGCGTACTTTTGCTGGCGCATCAGGCGCAAGCAAAAGTACGCTGGATTTTAGTAGATACGCGCGGAGCCGCGCGTATCCACTAAAATCCTGGATCGGCGCGCGCAAGGCTATGAATTCTGTATAGCCGGCGCGCGCCGAGCCGCGCAGCCTACCCCTGTTCCCTCCAAGGCCGCTCCGAAATCGGAGCGGCCTTGGAGGGAATCCTCTAATGCCCTCCCCTCACCTTCCCCTCCCTTCCTCTACCTAACCCACCCGCCCGGCCCTGTCTACACCCCCCCCTTACCTTTCTCCGGGGATTTACGCCTCCCGGAGGGAGAAGTAAATCCCCGCGCGCCAGCGGGCCTGTTGCGCGCCGGGACGCAACCTGGGGGCGGGTACGGAGGGTGTGGCCACGCCCCTGGACCACCCCGGGCCGTAGCCACGCCCCCATACCCGCCCCCAAAACGCTGCCGACACGCCTCCTAAACGCCGCGACGACCGGGCCCGCCCCCCGACACGCCCCCCTCGGAGAACCCCGGGACTTACGCGAGTCCCGGGGCTCTGCGCGCGCCGGTAGGCCTATGTAAAATAGGCTCACCGGCGCGCAGGGCCCTGCTCGCCTAAATCCGCCCAAAACCGGGCGGATTTAGGCGAGCAGGGCTCTGAAAATCCGCCCCTTTATGTATTAGGCATAGAATTTTATATTGAATTCTAAATTCAATTGGTAACCAATGCAACTCAGCAAGGACTGGGGTAATATGATCTTTTTTATTAGTGCCAGAAATGAATCTGGCAGCAGAATTCTGTAAAATCTGTAGAGGTCTAATCGATGTTTTTGGAAGACCCAACAACAAAGAGTTGCAATAATCTAGACTTGTGAATATTAAAGCTTGTAACACTCTTGCCTTAAATAGCTGATACACCGGGAGGAGACAGCACCCAAACAAAAGAACAGCATTATTGCCTCTGCCTAGCCCTGCTCCTACAGCAGACCAGGTAACTTTTATTTAATAATTGTTTTAGTCTGTTCACATTTATCTTCCATTGCCTCTGGTACTCATGGGTAAATTTAAAAGGCCCTAGGCACGCCAAAGCCAGGATATATGCACTTATATTGGCCCAGTGCGTACCGCGTGGATTGTAAGAGGCACCTGGGTACGTGATGATCTCCCACCACGCGAGTACATTTTTTTTCTCATAACAGGGGCGATGCATGGGCCTGGCCTGGGTAGGGCTTGAGCATTCCAGGAAACATGAATGAAACCAGCACATAAGTATTTATGCACACCAGCATGTGCCGGGGTCCCTATCTGTGTAACTTCACTTCTGCTCTGGACGGTGTGTGAGTCATGAAACAAAAATAACTAGGCTAGTCGGTGGCGTTTTAAGGGTCAGGGCTAATAGGGTAAAAGGGAGGCAAGTTAGCTAGGGGGTTTAGGAAGCCCTCTCCTTTACTGGGGTGAACTGGGGAGCAAACCGGGGAAACAGGTAATTGCATTGGCTCATGAATGTACTAAAATCCCCCCTACTTACGTGATCGAGATGGCATTTTTTGCGCAGATGCACGCGTCCATGCAAAATCGTGCGCACATGTACCCGCATATAGCCAATTTTATACCACGCGTGCATATACGTGGAGGGCTCACAAGTCCAGAAATATCTGTATCAGGTCAAGGGAATTAGTTATATAAATGAACTAAGGGATCTGAGTTCACACTTCAAACCTAAAGACCATGTTTTATGACTAGAGGGTCTTGAGGGTCAGGTTTCTGCTCTCCAGACATGTAATTTTGTTATTGTGAAAGATAACTTGCTTCTCCATAATAAAACAGAGGTTCTGCAGAATTCTTAAGGGCAGCATAATGTGAAGTTTATTCATTTTTTTGCCACTAGATGTGTTTAAGCACTACCTTTTAGAAGTTTTTCGATGGTCAGCTGAAGCTAGATCACCTACCTCAAAAGTTTAATATTTTCTCATTTGCCAAAGGGTCAGAAATGAAGGCGGGGCTTTGGAAAGCCAGTTGTCCTTGGACAGGCTGGATCTCACTTATATCTTGGAAAGATTCTAGAAAGCAGAGGTTTCAGTAGCCATGCAGATCATCGCCTTCATTTTGGACAAAATCAAAATCAACTGATGGGGGCCACAAAAAGACTGTACCCTCCTAACAGTGGAAGTCCACAGATTTGTCCAAATCTGACAAATTCAGAAGAGTGGCATTCATTAAAAGAGCTATGTTTAAAAAAGAAAACAAAAAAACACTTAAAAGATCAATATCGAAAGCCTTTCTGCGGGTAACTTTTCAAATTATGAGCACAAAAAAATGTGTTTTCAATATCTCCTCCCATGCATACAGTTGATGCGCACAACTTTTTATGCACACAAAATTTATTTATTCTGACAAAAAAGAGCGTCGATGGAAGCATTCCAAGGTCAAGCCTGGCCAGAAAAACGTCCATCCTAACTTTACGCTGATAAAGGTACGCATGAAATTTTATCCGTCTATATTCGGCAGGAAACCTATGTGTCCAAGTCCTGCTGAATATCTGGGAAAAACGTTACACACATAACTTTCCCCAGAGCTAATCGGCTCTATGAATATGAATTTCTTGGGGGGGGGGGGATTTCCGCGCACAGGGCATTTAAAATCCACCCCTAAGTGAATTTAATAGCAGGTAATGGACTTCTCCTCCAAGAACTTATCCAATCCTTTTTTAAACACAGCTACACTAACTGCACTAACCACATCCTCTGGCAACAAATTCCAGAGCTTTATTGTGCGTTGAGTAAAAAAGAACTTTCTCCGATTTGTTTTAAATGTGCCCCATGCTAACTTCATGGAGTGCCCCCTAGTCTTTCTATTATCCGAAAGAGTAAATAACCGATTCACATCTACCCGTTCTAGACCTCTCATGATTTTAAACACCTCTATCATATCCCCCCTCAGTCGTCTCTTCTCCAAGCTGAACAGCCCTAACCTCTTCAGCCTTTCCTCATAGGGGAGCTGTTCCATCCCCTTTAACATTTTGGTTGCCCTTCTCTGTACCTTCTCCATCGCAACTATATCTTTTTTGAGATGCGGCGACCAGAATTGTACACAGTATTCAAGGTGGGGTCTCACCATGGAGCGATACAGAGGCATTATGACATTTTCCGTTTTATTCACCATTCCCTTTCTAATAATTCCTAACATTCTGTTTGCTTTTTTGACTGCCGCAGCACACTGAACTGACGATTTCAATGTGTTATCCACTATGATAACACATTGATCATATGATCCCAACCTATGATCCCAACCTATGATCCCAACCTCCTCAAATGCATGTTCTTGAAAACCTTCCCACGTGACCCTAACATGCACTAACGCATAACACCCCCCTCACAACCACCCCTCTTTTCCCCCCCTATCCCCCCCCCGCCCGCCCCCCTTTCACCACCCCAACACACCCCTACCCCATTCCCACTCCCTCCCCCCCACACCATAGCCTCCGACACCAGATCTAATCGGATCCAAGTCATACTATATTTATTGTATATAGGATATGTGCTATAAATTATACTCACATTCTCTTGTATTCATAAGTTACAATGTTTTTTACTTTAATAGTTTAATTTAATTGTTATTTTGTTAAATGTAAAATAGGGCAGTTCTCGCCCTATTCAACTTGTTACCTGGAAACCGATGTGATATCTCGATCGAACGTCGGTATACAAAATAAATAAATAAATAAATAAATATGATGCCTAGATCTCTTTCTTGGGTGGTAGCACCTAATATGGAACCCAACATTGTGTAATTATAGCAAGGGTTATTTTTCCCTATATGCATCACCTTGCACTTATCCACATTAAATTTCATCTGCCATTTGGATGCCCAATTTTCCAGTCTGGATGTTAAGTCAATCTGAAAGTCCACAGTTCCCTGTTTGGGGGGGGGGGGAGGATTTTCTTCTAAGCCCTGGGTATTGTTTAAATCTTAATCAACATTACAGTAATTTGAAAAATAGCACTAATAATCATGCTGGAAGCCAATGTGGCTTCCAACTCAAACTTTTACTGATTAAAGAGGGAAAGTTTAATGAACAGATTCCTTTCAGCATTTTCAGAGTCATTTTTACAGCTTCAGATCCCCAACAAATTTGTGACTTTACTTTTCCAATATAATTATTCTTTTAACACCAATTCCAATTAATTATTTTTTTCCTTTTCCTTTTCCTTTTCCAGTCACTGGAGTAGTGTAAGCCTCTTCCCAATAGCTGGTGGATAGGATGGTAACCCAGTTTAGTTGTATTAGTGTAAAGTCCCACTCTTTCATACTGCATATTCTCCCCGCTCCCTTGTGTGGTACTTGAATGGCAACTCCATGCTCCGCGCTTCTCTCTTGACCTCAGTGAGATGGATGGGTGCCACTGATCCTCTTCCAGCTTCTCCTGCTCCTTCTCCCTGGGAGGAGTGAGGACTCGTTCCTCCACAAGGACACTGATGGCGTGCCGGTTCTCTCCCTGTGAGGGACAAGCTCTTCCTTAAGATGGTAAGGAAACCGAGACCCTGGGCCCTAGGATGCTCAGGCATTTAACAAAAAAAGCAAGCTCTCAAGAATAGAGGAAACCAAAAAGAGAAGGCAGGATGGAAAAGATTCCTCCTCTTAACAAAAGGTGTCCAACAAACCCCACAAAAATAGGAGAAGGCATCCTGTCTTCTTTGCTTCATCTGGGTTTCAATCCTAGAGACCCAAGGGTCCTTTCCTAAGAAAAATAACCCAGAATGGAGCAGCATAGGGAAACGCTGCTCCTAGCAGGGCTAACCGAAAAATCCACAACCAGGGAGGACAACTTTCAAACACTGCATGCATAGTTTTCCCACAGTATTTTACAAACCGCGGGTATGACATATACGCACTTTATAAAATCCGCGTATCCCTTCCCAGCAACAAACGCGTGGAACACGCGCACTTACCTGTTCTTTAAATATACACGCATACATTTTACCCGTGAAAGTAAAGTGGGACTTATTCACGTAAATCTTGATTTTCATGCGTTAAGTCGGCCAATTCTAAAACATTCGCGAGTCAAGGAGATTACCAGTTTTACCAATTAGCCCACCCGTTCTCCCAGTCCTTCTTTAGGTCATCAAGAACTTCCTGGTTCTTCAGCCTGAGCTCCCCCCCATTTCACCCCGACCTTCCGCCCAGTCAGTGCCACACAATAAACGCGTTTAATATCAATCACGTCAGATAATTAGCACGGATAAAAAACCGAGAGTACATTGGAAAATGTACATGTGTCTTTTAAAATTGCAATTTCCTGATCTAAGGGTTGGCCCTGCTCTGGAATGTCCCCAGACTGCCCCTTTTTCTACACTGCATGAAAAAGTGAAAATACGAGCAAATTTTCGACTTTTATAAAAAATGGAATACGCGAGTAGATGCTACGTATGTGCATTCTTGCTCATTTTTGCGCAAGGGATGTTCTCCAAATTCACCTTTAAGATGGTGATAGGGGTTTATATAGTCTAGGAGCTCATCATCTCAATCTCCCACATGGGGAAGTTACAGTACTACTCCCCCTACAAAGATAAAACAATCCTCTTAGGTGGAACCCACACGGTTCCCTACATAGTCAAGTCCAGCCATGATAGTGTCAGTCCTCCCCTAGGGGCCACAGATCCATGGCTCCCTCTGGAAACTTGTAGCCTTGCACCCCGAGTCTGGCTGACAGGTGTCACCGTTGGGTAAGGCCTTAACTCTCTCCCTTTCAGGGGCTGTGAACGCTGTCTTCGCATTGCCCGGCTCCATGGCTAGCCTGAAGAGCAGTAACCACCAGGCTTGAGAATCAAAGTTAAATCTGATATGGTCTTAATAAATTCTATGCACACTTTTGAAAGACTGCACAGTTCATACGGGATCACAGATAGAGAAGGGCTGCAACCCAAAGGCCTAATGCAGAACTGCAAGTAAGAAACGTGAGCTTCTGTAGTTCAAGTATACTGCCTCATTCCCTGTGGGGCAATAAGAAAGCAGAAAAGGTTAAGGACAGATCTACAATTCACAAATTAGAATCCAGTGTAGAGACCCTCTTGGGATTTCCATTAGATGGCCCTAGGGGATAGGATGTGGGGATAAAAGTTAGGCGAGGAGTGCACCATGTCCTACAGCACCCCATGTCAGGTCTGCTGAAGGGAGGATAGGCAGAATGGAAGTTCTGGGTAGCATTTTTCTGATAGGCTTAGATGGAGAAGCCTTGGCATTTTTTGTTGGCGTTAGGAAAAGTCTTGTGTTGTTCTTTGGTTCTCCAGGTCTGATGGGCTAGGTCTCATGACCTAGTGTTTTCAGAACCTGGTCCACAGCCTGGAAAGGGTTGCCTCAGTATTGCCAGTTTGCTGAGGATTTTTCGACTTTACATATGCAGGATTCCCTGCATCCCCTAGCCCTTGCTCAGATTGGGAAAATCCCCCTACCTCAGGGAAGGACTAAGGTGAGAGAAGCTCTTTTGTTTCATCAAACCCAGTGGACGAATGGGAGGGACTCCAGTCTGAGTGATTCCCGATTTCACCGAGGATGTTTTCTTTTTCTTCTGGTAGGAAGTTTGCTGCCATCCTTTCTGCCCAAGAGTGGGGAAAGGGCAATACGTTTTTTTTCTCCCCACCTGATGCCTGGTTCTTTTGTCTTGAAAGATCCCATGTTACTGAGAGATGAAAAGTGAGAATAAGAAGTTCTGTTCATCCGGATACTCCTACCACAGTTTCTGCCCTGGGGTTTTGAAGAATTTGAAGTCCATCGGGACCTCAGGTATTGTCTGGGAAGGGATTGCACTAAATCTAGGAGACCCCTGCTCAGCCCCGGAGGGTAAGAACATTTCAAGATCCCAGTACTAAGGGACAGACAGAGAGATATTTGAAGAACAATGTTGGGACCTGTATGCACCCAGAGATAGATGTATTTTGTGCCAAATGATTACCTGGAAGATCTGCGGTAAAGTTTAAGTTGGAATAACCATCCAGAGTGCCCAATCTGTTTATTCTGGCACCTACATTCAATCAGCAAAATACAGCCAGAGAAGTGTTTCCCTCACCACCAGCTTGGTTCCTGAAGGTCTATCCTCCCCTCCTGCCAGAGAATCCATGCCCCGGGGCTGTTGGATGGTACGGGTACATGACCCCGGGACTGAGTGCGACTCCTGCCTTCTCGGATAATACCGGAAGAGGGGGGGCTGCACCAGGATCCATAACGACAGATTTGAGATAAGCCATTCAAGTTATCTGGAGAAGCCAGCAGGAGAGCCCCACTGACAGAGGCAGCGGGCGCAGCAGAGAGAAATGCTTTACAGCTAAAGTATAAAGTACGGAGGAAGACTCGCAGTGCAGGCCAACCCACGCAGTTTGGGGGACAGTAATCGTGTGCCTTTTATAAAAATGAAAAATTAGCTGCACCTAGGAATAAAAACAGAGAATGTGACAATGCCAGGCGCCCGGCACCTACGTGTTTCGCCTACATTCGTCGATCTCGAGGGGAAACGATGGAACGTGTAAAAAAATGTCCAGCACGGTACCCAGAGGGAGCGATGCCGCTTTAAACTCAGTCTGACGCCATCATATAATATTGTACTCCGGCATGCCTGTTCTATCACAGGCCTGAAAGGAATAACTGCTCTGACGTGCATATAGCCGATATTAACAAACCGCACAGCCCTCCTCAGATTTCTTTGATGGCCGCCTCTGGAAGCATTAATGTCGACATCTGCAACATATAATCCCAATCACACATTATAATGAAATATACATATAAGACAGTTTCTTACGCCTCCAGAGCCTCAAAACTACCAATTATTTCTGCTGATCTGAGCAGTTCTTCTGGTCCACAGCCAGCTGGCCCGCTATGTAAAAACACACCACGGATAAAGGGACCGCTTAGAAAGGAACGATAGGTCATTCAACCCAAAGCTAAGAATTTTCCATCTTTTGATCACAAATCATGCTCTTTTCTCAGGGCAATTTTTTTTTTTTTAGTAAGTAGATCAGCTGGGAATGGGCCGGGGAAAATGCTGAGACAGAACCACATGTATTCGCAGCTATGTATACCTCCGTTGGCTACAGGAAATTGCATTTTATGTGAATGCGTATGTTTTTAGGATCTGGTTATGTCCTACAGGTTTTGTTTCGACACATGATTATCTTTCTTCCAGCATTTCCAGCGGCCTCGGTGCATTCCTTATCTGATCAAAGCAAGCCCAAAGACATTTGTTGGGGGGCCCATGTGGTGACTTCTCCATACACGTTGGAAGAAGAAGGAGATAGTGTCACTCCCCTCATAGTTCTCCCTAGAAAAGATGACCTGTGCCAGGTCCTGCAGCTGTCACTGTCTCCGTCAGGCAACACAGGAAATCACATGAGGAATGTGGCCCGAGAGTGCCATACATGGACACAACAACAGTGCTGGAGAAGAATTTAAAGGGGTCCATTTCCCCTGGCAGATAGAAATTGTGGAACACATCCTTTCAATAAAGGCCTTGCAAGACAAGCCGTGAAGGTGTGATGTGACTTCCTGGTCACCTGTCCTATCAAAGACAGAAACGTGGTCAGAGGGGCGTTTTTAAAACATCGCGCATAACTTATGCTGTGAATGCGTCTGCTTTAAAAAGTATTCCTGGGAAAAAAAAACTACCCCGCACAGGTTACAACGTAAATCTAAACCCCTCTCCCCAGCTCCACCCCCAGGAACGCCTCCACTCAGACCGGGTAAATTTAGGCGCAAACATGACATAGGCATGTAAACCTGACCACACTTTGGGCAGGACATTTTGTGAAAGGCCACTCCTGCACTGCCTGGAGGGTAATTCTGTAACTACATACGTTCAGGTAAAATCCGTGTGTGTACCTTTTGGGGCGGATTTTAAGAGCCCTGCTCGCCTAAATCCGCCCAAATCCGGGCGGATTTAGGCGAGCAGGGCCCTGCGCGCCGGTGCGCCTATTTTACATAGGCCTACCGGCGCGCGCAGAGTCCCGGGACTCGCGTAAGTCCCGGGGTTTTCTGAGGGGGGCGTGTCGGGGGGCGGGCCCGAACCGGGCGGCGTTTTTGGGGCGTGTCGGGAGCGTTCCGGGGGCGGGCCCGGGGCGTGGCTATGGCCCGGGGCGGTCCGGGGGCGTGGCCGTGCCCTCCGGACCCGCCCCCAGGTCGCGTCCTGGCGCGCTAGCGGCCCGCTGGTGCGCGGGGATTTACGTCTCCCTCCGGGAGGCGTAAATCCCCCGACAAAGGTAAGGAGGGGGTTTAGACAGGGCCGGGCGGGTGGGTTAGGTAGGGGAAGGGAGGGGAAGGTGAAGGGAGGGCAAAAGAAAGTTCTCTCCGAGGCCGCTCCGATTTCGGAGTGGCCTCGGAGGGAATGGGGGTAGGCTGCGCAGCTCGGCGCGCGCCGGCTATACGGAATTGATAACCTTGCGCGCGCCGATCCAGGATTTTAGCGGCTACGCGCGTATCTACTAAAATCCCGCGTACTTTTGCTTGCGCCTGATGCGCCAGCAAAAGTACGCCAAATCGCGCGGTTTGAAAATCTACCCCTTTATGCGCAGACTTTACCCCAAATTTTCAAGGTGAGCTTATTTTATTTATTTTTTATTTATGCAATTTTTATATACCATTACACAGAACATGAGATTCTATCTTTGTGGTTTACATAGTAAAAAATCATTATATAACAGTTAGAAACAGAATAAATACAATAAAATTCAAAACAAAATAAAAACAAAATAGCTAAAATCTACTTATTAAAATAAAATAAATATAGTTAAGAAATAGAAATAAGAATCCCTCTGTCAAACTTTAGTGCTCAGTTGTCCTCTTTGGCGTTAATTCCATGTGCTTGCTGAAAGCACCATGTTTTTAGGTCTTTCTTGAATTTCTTCAAGTTATCCTGCACTCTGAGTTCCAGTGGTAGGCTGATCCAGAGTTTTGGCCCTCCAATCGAGATAGCCCTATCCCTCACTTCGCTGAGGTGAGCAGATCTAACAGTAGGCACTGACAGTAACCCTTTTATTTGCTGACCTTAGTTCTCGTTGAGGTACATGAAGTTTGATGATTGAGTTCAGCCAGTCTGTTTTGTCTCAATATATGATCTTGTGAATCATACATAGTGTTTTATGTTTGATTCTGTACTCAGTTGGTAACCAGTGTAAAGACTTTAAAACTGGCATGCATACATTCACTTAGAAAATTGGTTGACAGTTAAGAACATAAGAAATTGCCATGCTGGGTCAGACCAAGGGTCCATCAAGCCCAGCATCCTGTTTCCAACAGTGGCCAATCCAGGCTACAAGTACCTGGCAAGTACCCAAAAACTAAGTCTATTCTATGTTACTGTTGCTAGTAATAGCAGTGGTTATTTTCTAAGTCAACTTGATTAATAGCAGTTAATGGACTTCTCCTCTAAGAACTTATCCAAACCTTTTTTAAACCCAGCTACACTAAGGGCCGGATTTTAAATGCCCTGCGCGCGTAAATCCAGCTGGATTTACTCGCGCAGGGCCCTCGCGCGCTGGTGCGCCTATTTTGCATAGGCCGCCGGCGCGCGCACAGCCCCGGGACGCGCGTAAGTCCCGGGGCTTCGTAAAAGGGGTGGGGGGAGGGGACGTATCCGGGGTCATGTCCAGGGTCAGGGGGCGGGATCGTGGGCGTGGCGCCGGCCCGGAGGCGTGGTCGAGGCCTCCGGACCAGCCCCTGGGTCGGGTGATGGCGTGCCAGCAGCCCGCTGGCGCGTGCAAATTTACACCTGCTTTCAGCAGTCGTAAATCTGGCAACAAAGGTAGGGGGGGGTTAGATAGGGCCGGAGGGGTGGGTTAGGGAGGGGAAGGTGGGGGGAGGGCGAAGGAAAGTTCCCTCCGAGGCCGCTCCGATTTTGGAGCGGCCTCGGAGGGAACAGGCAACACGCGCAGGTTGCACAAATGTGCACCCCCTTGCATGTGCAGACCCCGGATTTTATAAGATACGCGCGTATCTTATAAAATCCAGCGTACTTTTGTTCGCACCTGGTGCGCGAACAAAAGTACGCCCTTGCGCAAATTTATAAAATCTACCCCTAATTGCACTAACCACATCTTCTGGCAACAAATTCCAGAGCTTAATTGTGCGTTGAGTGAAAAAGAAATTTCTCCGATTAGTTTTAAATGTGCTACTTGCTAACTTCGTGGAGTACCCCCCTAGTCCTTCTATTATCCGAAATTGTAAAAAACCATTTCACATATACTTGTTCAAGACCTCTCATGATCTTAAAGACCTCTATCATATCCCCTGCCTCTTCTCCAAGCTGAACAGCCCTAACCTCTTCAGCCTTTCCTCATAGGGGAGCTGTTCCATCCCCTTTATCATTTTGGTTGCCCTTCTCCGTACCTTCTCCATCTCAACTATATATTTTTTGAGATGCGGCGACCAGAATTGTACACAGTATTCAAGGTGCGGTCTCACCATGGAGCGATTCAGAGGCATTATGACATTTTCCATTCTATTAACCATTCCCTTCCTAATAATTCCTAACATTCTGTTTGCTTTTTTGACTGCTGCAGCACACTGTAAAGATTTCAAAGTATTATCCACTATAATGCCCAGATCTTTTTCTGGGTGGCCTGATTCGTGCACAGATTAATTTGCAGAGAGTTCCACTTCTTCTTTGGAGGAAGTCAGTTGACTCACTTACTTTTTAAAATGAAAAATCATGAGCATAAGTTCCAACTTTCTTCACCGGAACACCTCTCCCCATTTCGCATAAAAGCATGCACGAAACAAAATTACGTGCATATTTTCTAACAGTCATTTATGCGCATAAATCACAGAGGTTTTTTTTACATGCAAATAGCTTTGAAAATTCTGCCTTTGATGCACAATGTTGTGGATGACCAACTACATAAAAATCAAGATTAACAAATAAGTTGTAGGTAATACCTTTTTCATTGGACTAAGAGTACATTCGTCACTGTATCTTTAGACAGCTATACTCCTTTCATGAGGTCAGTGCAAGGTCAGTTCATCTTACACTCATCCAATGACAGAAGCATAACTATTGAAGCAAGACACAAAATGTCTGAAGTTAGTACAATGAAAATGTATCACCTACAACTTGTTTGTTGTCCTTTATTTCTCCAGGCTCCTAGGAAAAGGCCTAGGACCTCTTTTCAATAAAGGCACAGGTGGCACTGTCTGCCCTTTTGGGCAGATGAGTCATCTCCTTTGTTGATGGCATGTTATGTCCTTTGTCTGTTATAGTCAACGATGGCCAGTTTTTATGCGCGCTGAGCTGGACCGGTGATGTCACTTTGGGTTGCGTGCTCAACAGCAAACATGCTCCTGTTGCAAACTTTGCAAGGCTTGTGCCTCTTCTCTGCCTCAACAGCCCTCCAGTGGATTGCATAGATACCCGCTATTCCCAGTTCATGCCTACATGGCCATAATATACATGAATACAGAGGAGTTGCTATAGTATTTCCTCTTGCTGAATGAAATATGAATCTGAGGATACTTGTGATGCGCTGTCCGTATGGTATCTCTTTCCAAATTCACCTAACCCTAGTTCCCCTTCTTTGGATAATTCATTTTGTATTGAGCAGTATACAGATGTGAATGCATACCGTGACAGGTCGCAGAGAGGAGATTGAAGTCTCAGAGTTGCACAATGCAGAGATGGGTTGTTTGAGAGCATGATCCTCCTTGATATAAAGGAGTGTTCTGTTTTGTGTTTTTCAGACTTCACTGTACATATGACGTATCTCCAACTCCATGAAAACCGCAGGATCTGGCCTGCACATTTAAAGTCAAAATGACAGCATGCTGTTTAACTTCAACCGCCTCTGATCCACTAATTTAATTATTATTTGTTTTATTAATATTCTGCTTTTCATGGCATATTACATTCAGGTACTTACATATTTCCCTATCCCCAGAGGACTTGACTTACAGTCTAAGGGCCCTATTTACTAAGCATTTTCCCCATAGACCCATAATGGGAGAAAACCTCTAGTAAATTACCCCCTAAGTTTGTACTTGGGGCAATGGAGAGTGAAGTGACTTGCTCATGGTCACAAGGCATATCAGCAGTATTTGAACCTTGGCTTCCTTGGTGTGTAGTCTATTGCTGTAACCACTAGACTACTACTTCATTTCAAAACCCTACTGACTTCAGTCATTAGCTTCCATTATTTTTTATTTATTTATTTATTTATTTATTTATTTTGAACTTTTTTATATGTTAATAATGCTAAAGTATGTTCTTACTCAGAAGCAGATCATCAAACAATTGTTGATATCTTTATCTGTTGTGTCTGTCGCTGTCCGACGTCTCCGCTCCGCCCACCTCACCTCGTTGGCAACTCCCTTTGGGATTGATGGAAGACTAGCTGCTGCGGCGTCTCCATGCCTTCCTCCTCCGGCGTTCCCGGACCAGCTCGACGCTGCAAGCTGCCATGTTGATCAGCTGCCTAAGGGTGCACGCGCCCCCGACTGATGTACCAGCGTTGGCGCGAACCTCAGGGGGTATCCCCCTGAGATGACATCACTAGCTCCAGATATTTAAGGTCTCAGTTTTTGCTAACAAGACGCAAGGGTTCGCTTCCTCCTGGTCGCTGCGGATGGGATTCGCTCTCCGCAACCCTAGCTACTCTGCCTCCTCGGACTTCACTAAAGGTACCTGCTCCTCGGGGGCCTCGCTTTCTCTTTCTCTTTTCAGGTCGCAGTCCAGAACCGGTACTCGCTCCTCGAGGGCCCACGTCCCGGACTTGCTCCTGAGTACCACTTCTGCTAAGAAGTCATCGCTGCTTACAACAACAGTGAGTTTCCATCTATCTCTCAGAGCCTTCCCTGGGTCAAGGTACTCGCTCCTTGAGGGCCTAATGTATACCATCTCCTGGGCTGCCTCAAGAGACTATTGTATGAGTGTTACCATCAAGGACTTGTTCCAGAACTCTGCATATCCTACTTACTCACTTTCTTAAGTTCTCTACAGCTCAGCTACCTGGGGATCGCTGTTCCAGTTCCTGAGGGACTACAGCCCAGCCGGGTGCTTCCAGCTCACTACTGCCACCTCTGGTGGTTTACTATATTGTCTAATAAAAGAACTAGTGTGTGTCTGTCTCCTACACTAAGCCTGACCAATGGTCCTTCTCGGAATTCCCCCGAGGGCGTGGTCATCTGTCACTGGTCCAAGGATCCACCCACAACTATTCTAAATAACAACAGATTACTAACTACCAGCTTTATCAACAGAGCTTAATGACATTATCAAAGCATACAAGAAAATTATTGCTTAACTCTCAGAAGACAAAGGTTCTTCATAAAAAAGATCTCAGTGGATGACCAAAATAACAGGTATGGAACAGCATCTCTATGAGGAAAGGCTAAAGAGGTCAGGATTGTTCCGTTTGAAGAAGAGACGGCTGAGAGGGGATATGATAGATGTCTACAAAATCATGAAAGGACTTGAACGGGTAAATGTGAATCGCTTATTTACTCTTTCGAATAGGAAGACTAAGGGGCACTCCATGATATTAGCAAGTAGCACATTTAAAACAAAATGAGAGAAAATTATTTTTCGCTCAACACAAATTAAGCTCTAGAATTCATTGCCAGAGGATGTGGTTAAGGCAGTTAGTGTAGCTGGGTTTAAAAAAGATTTGGTAAGTTGCTGGAGGAGAAGTCCATAAACTGCTATTAATCAATAGCTATTGCTTGTTACCGGCATTAATAGCATGGGATCTGTTTAATGTTTGGGTACTTGCCAGGTACTTGTAGCCTGGATTGGCCACTGTTTGAAACAGGATACTGGGCTTGATGGATCTTTGGTCTGACCCAGTATCGTATATCTTATGTTCTTATGTTCTGCCAGGTTACTGGCTTGGAATTTTTTGGCACCAATGTGGAAGCGTTTTGAACTTGTTTCCTTTTCCCCATTGCAGTTGGAATGGAAGGTACAGAGTACAAGTGGTCCTGGCTTGCTACCATTTTTCTGTATTATTTTTTTATTTTTTAGAAAATTACCACTGCATTCATAGTGACTCTGGAGAATGCTGAGCATTTCCTGCACCTCGGAAGCCATTTCTCACAGAAGACTGACAAGGGCAAAGAAATCCAACATTGCCTTAAATTTGCAAGTACAGTCATTGGTCGTTTGTTGAAATGGATGCTCAATGATCACAACATCCTATTTGAAACCAAGGTCATGCTTTATGTAGTAATCATGATCACCACATCCTACTGTATGGAGCTAAGAAGTGGACAAAATACAGAAGACACTTCAAGACACTGAAAAAGTTCTATCAACATCATTTAAGGAAGGTCCCCTGAATCCAGTCACAAGATATATGCACCAACATTAGCATTGTCTTGCAAGAAAACATTATAGGTATCAACACAATGATCATTTGACACCAGTTTCATTGGATCAGTTATGCTGTCTGAATATCTGATTCCAGACTCCCAAAGCAAGTTTTCTTCTCTTAGCTTAAGTGAGACATGCTCAAGGGGATGGCAGAGAAAGCACTTCAAGGACATCCTCTACACCAACATGAAGAAATGTAACATCAATGTCAACTCATGGGAGACTCTTATTCATAAGAACATAAGAAATTGTCATGCTGGGTCAGACCAAGGGTCCATCAAGCCCAGCATCCTGTTTCCAACAGAGGCCAAACCAGGCCACAAGAACCTGGCAATTACCCAAACACTAAGAAGATCCCATGCTCCTGATGCAATTAATAGCAGTGGCCATTCCCTAAGTAAATAGAAGATGAGACTGCTACCAGGATGTCAGCACTTTGAAACCTTATGACAATGACAGGAGGTAGCATAGAAAAAAAATGGCAGAAACATTATGCTATAGAAACTAAATCAACAACCTAGGGTCATCTACCCTTTTTGGAAATATTATGCCCAAATTTTAACAGTCTTGATCCCAGATGAGCCACATCAGCCTTCTTTGGACCCACATATGGCACAATCATGGACAGTAATCAGCCTTAACTGTGAGGATTTGTTCCAGATTTAGGAGTGAAGGCTGAATAGCAGAGGACTTACAGAAACATGGAAACATGATGGCAGAAAAAGACCATATGGCCTATCAAATCTGCCAATCTACACAACTGCTGAGCGCTGCAATACATACCTCTCCTTCAGAGATCCCCTGTGCTTGTCCCATACTTCCTTGAATTCAGATACTGTCCTGGTCTCCACCACCTCCACTGGGAGGCCAATCCATGCATCCACCACCCTTTCTGCAAAGAAATACTTCCTTAGATTATTCCTCAGTCTACCCACTTTCACCTCCATTCCATGACTCCTTGTTTCAGAGTTTCTTTTCCACTGAAAGAGACCCACCTCCTATATAGTGATATATAGTGATACTTCTGAGCATTTTCCCCATAGACCCATAATGGGAGAAAACCTCTATTAAATTACCCCCTAATTTGTACCTGGGGCAATGGAGACAGAGTGAAGTGACTTGCTCATGGTCACAAGGCATATCAGCCTTGCCTGTTCTCTAGGGTGGAGAAGAGACGGCTGAGGGGGGATATGATAGAGGTGTTTAAAATCATGAGAGGTCTAGAACGGGTAGATGTGAATCGGTTATTTACTCTTTCGGATAATAGAAAGACTAGGGGGCACTCCATGAAGTTAGCATGGGGCACATTTAAAACTAATCGGAGAAAGTTCTTTTTCACTCAACGCACAATTAAACTCTGGAATTTGTTGCCAGAGGATGTGGTTAGTGCAGTTAGTATAGCTGTGTTTAAAAAAGGATTGGATAAGTTCTTGGAGGAGAAGTCCATTACCTGCTATTAAGTTCACTTAGAGATTAGCCACTGCCATTAGCAATGGTTACATGGAATAGACTTAGTTTTTGGGTACTTGCCAGGTTCTTATGGCCTGGATTGGCCACTGTTGGAAACAGGATGCTGGGCTTGATGGACCCTTGGTCTGACCCAGTATGGCATTTTCTTATGGGTATACAAGTTTAGAATAAGTCTGTCCACATAGGCTTTACAATGAAAATCACTAACCATTTTACTAGCCGCCCTCTGAACTGACTTCATCCTGTTTATATGCTTTTGAAATGCAGTCTCCAGAACTGTACACAGTATTCCAAATGAGGTCTCACCGGGGAATAATACAGGTGTCATATCACCTCTTTTTTCTCCTGACCATTCCTCGACCTCTGCACCAAAGCATCTTTCTGGCTTTTGCCATTGCCTTATCCACCTGTTTGGCCACCTTGAGTTCATCGGGTACGATCATCCCCACATGCCACTCTTGTTTCGTGCTTTGAAGAATTTCACTTCCTAGACTGTATTGCTACCTTGGGTTTTTGCAGCCCAAATGTATGACTGCATTTTTTTAGCATTAAACCTTAGCTACCAGACTCTAGATCATTCCTCACGTTTCGCTAGATGCCTCCTAGCAGATTTTGGTATCGTCTGCAAAAAGACAAATGTTTTCTGATAATCCTTCAGCAACATCATCATGAAAATGATGAAAAGAGCCTGTCCAAGGACCAATCCCTGCAGCCCAGCACTAGTAACTCCCATATCCTCAGGGAGAGCTCCATTTACTTCCACCCTTTGTTGCCTCTCACGCCACCAATTTCCAGCCCAATAGGGCTCATGCCAAGGGCACTCAGTTTATTTGTGAGTCACCTTTGCAGAACCAAGCCAAAGGCCTTATCGAAATCCTAGAGGACTTCATCTCCCCTGATCCAACTGTCTGGTCACCCAGTAAAAGAAATTGATCAGATTCTTCTGACAAGATTTACCTCTGCTAAAACCATGCTGCCTTGGATCCTGCAATCCTTTGGGTTCCAGGAGCTGCACTCGCCTTCATTCTAACAATGATTTCATTAATTTACTTACCATGGAGGTCAGGCTAACCAGCCAACCACTTCTGTTCACAAAGTTAAGGCTCTCCAGTCCTCCAGAACTACTCCCAACTCTAAAGAAGCATTGAAAAGTTCCAACCGGCGGAGCTGCCAGGACTTCTCAAAACCTCAGATGTATCCCATCTTGCCCATCACTTTGTCTTCTTTACGTTTGGCTAGCTCCTCACAAACACCCTTTGCTGAAAATGACATAGTACTAGTATTTGAGGTTCACCTCTCTTCCCTTCTTCTTTGTGCCCCTTTTCTGTGATTCTACTCCAGGCCTTTCCTCAGGAAACAACAGAAAAATTTGTTAAGCAATTCTGCTTTTTCATCATCAGCCTCAGCATACTCCTCCTCTCCCCCTCGGAATCCCACAATGCCACTTTTCCACTTCCTTTGATCACTAACATATCTAACAATAATCTTGTGGATAATACTTTGAAATCGTCGGCTCAGTGTGCTGCAGCAGTCAAAAAAGCAAACAGAATGTTAGGAATTATTAGGAAGGGAATGGTTAATAAAACGAAAAATGTCATAATGCCTCTGTATCGCTCCATGGTGAGACCGCACCTTGAATACTGTGTGCAATTCTGGTTGCCGCATCTCAAAAAAGATATAGTTGTGATGGAGAAGGTACAGAGAAGGGCAACCAAAATGATAAAGGGGATGGAACAGCTCCCCTATGAGGAAAGGCTGAAGAGGTTAGGGCTGTTCAGCTTGGAGAAGAGACGGCTGAGGGGGGATATGATAGAGGTGTTTAAGATCATGAGAGGTCTTGAACGAGTAGATGTGAATTGGTTATTTACACTTTTGAATAATAGAAGGACTAGGGGGCATTTCATGAAGTTAGTAAGAGCACATTTAAGACTAATCAGAGAAAATTCGTTTTCACTCAATGCACAATTAAGATCTGAAATTGCCAGAGGATGTGGTTAGTGCAGTCAGTGTAGATGGGTTCAAAAAAGGTTTGGATAAGTTCTTGGAGAAGTCCATTAACTGCTATTAATCAAGTTTACTTAGGGGTAGATTTTTAAAAACTGCGTGATCGCGTACTTTTGTTTGCGCAGCAGGCGCAAAAAAAAGTACGCTGGATTTTATAAAGATACGCGCATAGCCGCGCGTATCCTCTAAAATCCTGGATTGGCGTGCACAAGGCTGCGGATTTTGGGCAGCCGGCGCGTGCCGAGCCGCGCAGCCTGCCTCCATTCCCTCCGAGGCCGCTCCGAAATCGGAGCGGCCTCGGAGGGAACTCTCTTTCGCCCTCCCCTCACCTTCCCCTCCCTTCCTTTACCTAACCCACCCCCCCGGCCCTATCTAAACCCCCCCCTACCTTTATCCATGGATTTACGCCTCCTGGAGGGAGACGTAAATCCACGCGCGCCAGCGGGCTGCTGGCACGCCGAGACCCAACCCGGGGCAGTTCCGGAGGGCGCGGTCACGCCCCCGGAAAGCCCCGGCCCAAAACCACGCCCCTGGGCCCGCCCCCGAAATGCCGCGTCCCGCCCCCAAAACGCCGCGTCATTCGGCCCCGCCCCCGACACGCCCCCGTCCAAAAACCCCGGGACCTACGCGCGTCCTGGGGTTCTGTGCGCGCCGGCGAGCAAGGCCCTGCTCGCGTAAATCCAGACGGATTTACGCGAGCAGGGCTTTTAAAATCCGCCCGTTAGGGAATAGCCACTGCTATTAATTGCATCAGTCACTAACCAACCTCTTTCCCTTCTCAAAAATACTCCAACATGAACATACAAGGGAATGTTTGCTTGGTGGTAATCTTGTACGGGGGTTATTGAATGAGGGTAACCGATTTGCAGTTATCCTCTCTTTAACCTCCGTCTATTATTCTTTTATTAAATTGAACAATGTCTCACGAATCTCTTTTTTAATTTTTTGAAATTTCCTATTTTTCTAAAAATCCCTTCTCCCCTGCTGCTTTTCCGTCCCACTGTTATCTTATTTCATACTTATCAGGGTCGTCCCCTCTGTGGTGTCTTATGGGTACGGAGCTGCTTTTCCGACACGGGCCATGTTTCGGCACAATATGCAGGCTTATATAAAGAGCCAGAATAGTCCCGACGCCCAGACAAGCACAACAGGCGTCGCACGTAAGACAAAAGAAGCTGTACACAAGTAAGTTTTCAATGGCAAGGTGGGTCTTAATTTAAGCATTATTAATGAATGTGAAATAAAGTTTGCAGAAGGCTTTGCTGTTTAAGATTAACTTCTTTATATATTGAAGGTTTACTACACGCTGTGAACCCAGTATAGGACACAGCATATTCTCCCATAGTCCCTGAAGCAGGCACATCGTGCCGAAACATGGCCCGTGTCGGACAAGCAGCTCCATACCCATAAGACACCACAGAGGCGACGACCCTGATAAGTATGAAATAAGATAACAGTGGGACGGAAAAGCAGCAGGGGAGAAGGGATTTTTAGAAAAATAGGAAATTTCAAAAAATTAAAAAAGAGATTCGTGAGAATTTGTTCAATTTAATAAAAGAATAATAGACGGAGGTTAAAGAGAGGATAACTGCAAATCGGTTACCCTCATTCAAAAACCCCCGTACAAGATTACCACCAAGCAAACATTCCCTTGTATGTTCATGTTGGAGTATTAATTGCATCAGTAGCATGGGATCTTCTTAGTGTTTGGATAATTGTCAGGTCCTTGTGGCCTGGATTCGCCACTGTTGGAAACAGGATGCTGGGCTTGATGGACCCTTGGTCTGACCCAGCATGCAGTCATACATAATTTCTTATGTTCTTATGCTCCTGCATTTTACTGTATTTGCTATTTTTAATTCCATTTGCATCTTTGCTCTCCTGACTAGTTACCCAGATATCGTTGCCTGTCTTCTGCTTTCCGCGATCTCTTGTAGTTTATGAACTCTAACCTTTTTTCCCCTGCACCTTTTCAGCTACGTCTTTAGAAAACCATAGCGGCCTCTTTTTCCTCTTCCCTTTATTTACTTAAATTGCCTTTACAGCTTTTAGTTTTGCCCACTGCCCTTCTTCGTCCCCTAGACTAGTTTCCCCTCCAGCCAACGACTCCTTGAGGTTCTCCCCCCCACCACCACCCCTTTAACAGCTTAAGTTCTCCTGAAGTCTTAGGACTCTCACCTTGGAATGAACCATCATGCGGTGACCATGACAGCACCAGGAACACTGCCCCCGTTGGTTAAGCACCAGGGCCGGTATGGCCCCCTCCTGTGCGGGTTGCAGTAGCAGGTGCTAGAGCAGTTCTTCCTGCAGAGAACCCAAGATCTTCCCTGCTTCTAAATGGCACCGCAGCAGGGATGTCCCGATCAACATCCGGCAGATTGAACCCCCCCTAGCAACAGGGCCTCTCCTTTCCTATCAATTTTGTGACTCTTTTCCATTAGATCTCTTATCCATTTCTTCTCTCTGCTATGGAAGTCTCTACATATTGCACCAATATAGATGGATGTTCCATTCTCTCTTTCCAGATTAACCAGAATTATTTATTATTTATTTTTTTATTTATACGCACAGTTTTTTGCCTACCAGTCAAAAATTGTTGACGGGAAAAAAAATCAAATAAAGAAGACACGCAAAAAGAAAAATCTGACTTTCTTAGAGCACTGACTAATATACATGAGCAGTTCCCTGTCTAGGGGGAGGCAAGGTTAAGCCTATTAACCCAAATGAAACACAGAATTTTCCCCTCTGCAGGGTTTTAGTTTCAGAAATTGCAAAGTGTCTCTTAAGTAGCTGCTTGGTTGTCCCTGAACTCCCTCAGTCATTACAGGGTTTAAAATAGCCAACTGACAATTGACGTGAGTCCCTTTTGTTAGCTCGGCCTTCCCTGCAAGACTTACCACAGCCGGCGAAACCAACAACGTTCAGCTTTCTACCCGTCCAACAGCTTCTACCTTCAAATAGTACAGTTCTTTCTCACGGCCGAGTACCGCAGGCAAGCAACAACCTCTGTAGGCTGAGGAGGATCTCCCTGGAGAATCTGCACTCCGCAGGTGGCTCCTGGGGGTCTTTCCCTGCTCCCAGTGGGAACTGTGTCAGCAAAAATAAAATAAAACAATGTTTTGCCCCCCTGGGAAACAGGTCCCTGGGTCTTAAAGGGCAAACCTTCCAAGATCCTGTGACAAGAGCATGCGGAATGCAGCTGAGTCCAGCTGTTCCAGGCAGGACCGTCACTGTGCCGTCTTCGCCACCTCAGGTCATCCTCTCACACCTTCACCCTCGGTGTTCTGCAGTTACCTCCTCCGCTTTATAATGTTCTTTGTCACTTCATACAAATAGTTTTATGACCACATAGGAAAGATTTTTCTTTTTAATCCCTTCCCTCGTTAGAATCCTATGGAATAGGGCAGTATAAGCGCTATTGACTGTAAGGTACAGCTGGCATAAAGCGCCCAACACATAATCTCCAGATACCTACCTGGAAATTATTTTTAATCACACTGATAATCGTAAAAACAACTGAAAAGTCTAGAATGAATCACATGGGCTTTACCCATGAGTCATGTATCAATAGGTAATATATATCATTATTCAACCCATGAGTCAGGTATCAATAGGTAATATATATCATTATTCAACCCATGAGTCATGTATCAATATGTAATATAGATCATTATTCAACCCATGAGTCATGTATCAATACATAATATATATCATTATTTAACCCATGAGTCATGTATCCATACGTAATATATATCATTATTCAACCTATGAGTCATGTATCATAGGTAATATATATCATTATTCAACCCATGAGTCATGTATCAATACGTAATATATATCATTATTCAACCCATGAGTCATGTATCAATACATAATATATATCATTATTCAACCCATGAGTCATGTATCAATAGGTAATATATATCATTATTCAACTAGGTTTTAACATTTCTATGTTAGCGAATACTACCGGCACCTTTTTTGTAAAGTACTAACTATACCCTACTATATGTGCCTTTTTTGTAAACCGTTATGATGGTAAATAACTTAATGATGATATAGAAAAAATTTTTAAATAAATAAATTATAATGAAACAGCGAGGGCAGGCTGCTTGAAACAGGCATGTAAAAGGCTTCTGTGCCATTTCCCCAGGGCACACGGGGCCACCGAATTTGGGGGTGGGATGGGAGCTTAACATAGACTCCAATTAGGTTTATTCACCAATTCGACAAATATCTTTCTACCAGAAAATATTCCACAGAGATTCATTTGTGTAGCCTTTGAGAGATCCGTATTCCAAAAAAAAGCCGCTGAGCAGCAAAATGATCTGGATAACCTTATCGGGGCACTCAGCAGAACTGGCCCAGATAATACAACTCAATGTATCAGGCTAAAGTTGCGCAGGTGACCTTAAGGCGAATGTTTTTCTGACCAGCATTACTCGGGTAACTCTGCCCGGACAAAATATTAAGTATCGAGCAGTTAAAGTTTAACCTGCCTCCAGTGCTACCTCTCTTTATCCAGCTAGGATTTGTGCCCAGACAATAATGTAGCCAAGGAACGGCGGAGAAATCTCTAACCACAGGCTTTGCCCGGCTCACTCCAAAATTCAGCTCAAGAAACCCTTTGAATACTGACCTGTGGGTGACTAATCTTCTGTCAGCGACAGTTTTCCTGTTTTTAAGGCTGCACTGTACTTTGTACGTTTCTGTTTCTATGGGGTTACTGTGAGCTCGCCCATCAGTACATAACATCAACGGGAAGCAAACTCTGGCCACCCACAGTCAGGAAGGTCCCTGGTAATGGGGGGGTGGTCTCTGGAAGGCCATTGCGGTCCTACCCCCACGTTTAAATGGCTCTGGGCTACAAGCCAGCAAAGAGAACATTGATCTTTAAAAACAAAAAAGAACAAGAATTCTAAACGTTAAAAAAAAGCAACCCAAAACATTTTCGGAGCAATCAATAACTGGAGATTTTGTGTAAATGGCCCTGCTGGGAGTTTTCCAGATGGTTAACATTCAGCAGAGGCGACAGGCTGACACAAATGTATTAAAGAGGAGCTTTTGCTTGCCACGGCAGCGCCTAGTCCTGAAGGCAGGCGAAGGCAGCTGTCGCGGGCAGGACCGCTCTATGCTCACCTCGGCGCATTGCAGGGCGTTACCACTGGGACGCATCGGGCGCCTTCTCCTTCAGTGTTTGCGCGTTTACCTCGTTCGCTGCAGATGTGGCTCTCCTTTCACGCATCATCAGCTTCGTTTGCCCACCTTTCGCAAAGAAACAGACGGTTTCCCCCCCCCCCCCCCCCAAATGTGAATGGGTATTCCTGTAATAAACTTAAGTACACTTTTATCCTGTAGAGGAAAAATAAGGACGAGAAGATCACAATGGCCATAATTTTGCAAAATTTGCAAGCCACACAAATGACTGAATAACCCCCCGACTCCCAGTATTTGTTTGTTTATTTATGTAAATAGCTTAAGTTTCTGCCTATATCAGACCCATGCATTCTAAGCAGACTCCAAAACTACATTCACGGTCACATTTGATCGGTATCATTTTATTTCATGAAATGATTCGGGCCATCTGGCGAGATATTTGGTCCTGCTGCAAATAGAGATTTATTCAGGCTACGTATAGGGGTGAGGCCCATAAAAACTCCATAGACACCCAATCTTTCATCCCACTAAGAAGAAAAAAATTGTTTTCCCAAATTCCCTGATGCTTCTAATCAGCTGCACATGTTTTTCAAAACACATTTATTTACTATCTCCCTGGCCCTCTCCCCAAGGCAAGAGTGAATCGCCCCCGCTGCACGCCGCAGTCCTGCGGCTCCATTCATGTCTCTGCAGCTGCTACGCCCTCCTCCTCCCCCACTTCGATCCCTGCACATTGATTCCCTACAGCCTATCATTTCGCCCCTCCACATTGCCTGCTCCCAGATTGTCATCTCATCTACAGGGCCTTTCATGTCCTCCCATCTTTGCTCTTCTCTTCTGCCAACTAGATTCTCCTCCATTTCCACCCCCTCAGCACCAGGCCACTCTGTAGCCACTCGCCCATCATCATCTGTTGATAGGGTTGCTGCTTCTGTTGGAAACAGCAGAGTAAGACTCAGTCACATTATGGAAAACCAAACCTGAAGCCACTTATCTACTTGAAGCCTCTGTCCTGTTGCTATCTGTTAGGGGTGTGCATTCGTTTCCTACGTATCTGTAATCCGCAACGTATAGGGCCATATTCGTTGTATTCGTGGGGAAGCGAAACGTATCGCGATTCCCCATGAATACAACGAATCTTCGCCAAATTATTCGGCCATCTGAAGGAGCCAATTTAAACAAACCCCCCATCCTCCTGACCCCCCAAGACTTACCAAAACTCCCTGGTGGTCCAGCAGGGAGTCTGGGAGCCATCTTCTGCACTCACACCCTCGGCTGCTGGTATTCAAAATGGCGCCAATAAGCTTTGACCTACTATGTCACAGGGGCTACCAGTGCCATTGGTCAGCACCTGTCACATGGCAAGTCTTGTGGGGGTCAGGAGGGTCCCCCCAGACTTGCCAAAAATCCCTGGTGGTCCAGCGGGGGTCCGGGAGCGATCTCCTGCACTTGGGCCGTTGGCTGCCAGTAATCAAAATCGGCTGCCAGTATTCAAAATGGCGCCCATAACCTTTACCCTCATTATGTCACAGGAGCCGACGGTCAGCCCCTATGACATAGTGAGGGCAAAGGCTATCGGCTGCCCGTCACATGATAGGAGCACAAGATGGTGCCGGCCATCCATTGCTCCTGCCATGTGACAGGGGCTGACCAATGGCACCGGTAGCGCCAGTGACATAGAAGGTCAAAGGTTATCAGCGCCATTTTGAATACCAGCAACCGAGGGTGTGAGTGCAGGAGATGGCTCCCGGACCCCCTGCTGGACCACCAGGGAGTTTTGGTAAGTCTTGGGGGGGTCAGGAGGGTGAGGGGTTGTACTTAATTCAATTTTAGCCCGGAAACGAATAAGAATTAACGCATGTACATATCAGGGTCCCCCCTTGCCGAATGCAACTTATCTGCCCCCAGACGAATATGAATCCCGAATGCAATGTATGGCGTCCCTCTGCACATCCCTACTATCTGTAGAAAAGTAGTTTGGCTTTAAATGAAGTATTAGGATTCGTGGGTTTAGTGGACCCTTGGCCCGAGAAGACTTGTTACAGCCTGAGGGGAGGAGCCCCACAGGTCCTCACCATCAGGAGGCGTGGTCAGCAGTAGTAGGACACACAACTGTGGTATAGCGTAGTAACAAAATCTCTGGTATGATGACATAGGGGCTGTCCCAAGGAGAGGGGAAGGGCAGAGTCAGTCCTAGCAATGGTGAAGTAGGCTGCTCCGAGGAGCAGGGAAGTAGAAACAAGGTCACTTGAGTGGAGATGTAGACGCTGCCCCGAGGAGCAGGGAGGCGTGCAGCAGGTTGCTGATGTAGCGATGTAGGCACTGCCCCAAGGAGCGGGAAGTGCAAGGCAAGTTGCTGGTGTAGAGACGTAGGCACTGCCCCGAGGAGCAGGGAAGTGCAAGGCACGTTGCAGGTGTAGAGATGTAAGCACTGCCCTGAGGAGCGGGGAAGTGCAGAGCCAGTTGCTAGTGTAGAGATGTAGGCACTGGCGTAGAAGCATAGACACTGCCCCGAGGAGCAGGGAAGTGTGGAGCAAGAGTCTCTGTGAGGTAGTTCCAGGGCGACCCTGAGGAGCAGGGAGGCCAACAGGCAGGACCTCTGGAGAGGCGCAGGAACCACCCCATGGAGCTGGGAGGTCTGGAGACAAGTCACCCATGAAGCGCACACAGGCCCCCGAGGGTACTTGAGCCAGAGCCCAGGAACCAAGGTAGAGATCCAAGCAGGAACAGACGTCTGGGCAGACAGGCACAAGCACCAGTAGTGAAGGAACTTGTTGCCAAGTCGATTAGTGCAGGCCCAGGGCAGTGCTTGTGAATTGTGGCTGGTGATGTCATCAATAGGAGACGCCCCTGAGGTTCCCGCCATAGCATCCTTAAAGGTATACTCAGTGGCATGCGCACCTAGGAAGCCCGGAGGAGGCATGGAGGTCAGTGGCGTCCCAGCCGCCATGAGAACTCCTGGGAGATAGACGGCATGCATCGGGAGCGGCTAGCCACAGCCACGAGTTCGCCTGGAGAGGTGAGCAAGGCAGCACATGACATGAGCTGGGTCGGTTGCGGGCGGCCGCAGCCGACAGTCATAACAGTTTTGGGTTTTTGAGGATGTGTGGCATGGAACTGCCTGATGAGATCCTTATCAAGGATATTGGTGGCAGGCTCCCAGCTGTTCTCTTCTGGTCCAAAACCCTCCCAAGACAGGAGGTACTCCCACCTTTTTCCACGTTTCCTCACATCAAGGACGTCTTGAACTTGGTATGTCACGTTGGCCTCCGATGACAGTGGTTGAGGAGCTGGCGGTTTCTTAGAGAAGTCGGACAATACCAAGGGTTTCAACAATGAAATGTGGAAGGCATTGTGGATTTTGAGAGAGGAAGACAACGGGAGTTTGTAGGTGACTGGACCCAACTGGCAAAGCACTGGAAAAGGGCCAAGGTATCTGGGAGCAAAGCAAGCCAATGGCAGTTTGAGTCCGATAAACCAGGTGCTGAGCCACGGTTTAAACTGGGGAGCTTCACGATGGTGCGCATCAAAGAATTTCTTTGACCTTTGGGCTGTTTGTTGTAGTAGCTGCTTCGTGGTATTCCCCAGTGGTTGACTGGGCCGCTGGGGAAGGAATGGATAGTGGAAGTGGAAGCGGTTGCAGAGGCTGACATCCGTAAACCACTTGGAATGGGGATGAGCTGGTGGATGCGGACTGATGAGAATTTAGGGCGAACTCTGCCCAGGGAAGAAGGTCAGCCCAATCATTCTGCCATAGATTCACGTATGCCCGTAGAAATTGTTTCAAGGTTCTATTGGTTCTCTCTGTTTTTCCATTGGCTTGGGGGTGATAAGCTGAAGTGAAATCCAAAGAGATGTCAAACTTTTTGCAGAGAGATCTCCAAAACCGAGCAGTAAATTGGACTCCACGGTCCGAGAGGCTATGTTTAGGAAGCCCGTGGAGTCAAAACACGTGGTGGATAAACAATTTCGCCAGCCGTGTTGCTGAAGGAAGTCCAGGTAGAGCCACGAAATCGGCCATCTTTGAAAAACGGTCAACTGTGACCCAAATGGTGTTGTTACCACCGGAGGAAGGAAGATCTACGATGAAATCTGCCGTGATATGCCATGACTTACTCAGAATGGGCAGCGATTGCAAGAGTCCCCATGGACGCCCCACCGGAGGCTTATGGCGGGCGCAGGTGGGACAGGACTTGACATAGGCCTGTGTGTCTTTCTTCATGGTAGGCCACCAGTAGAACCGCTGGAGAGTGGAGAGCGTTCTAGATGCCCTGGGTGTCCAGCAGTCAGGGAGTCGTGTGCCCAATGGAGAACCTTCCGGTGCAATTGACAAGGGACCACTGTCTTCCCAGATAGCACTGGAAAAGTGGCAGAAAGGAGGACCTTGGCGGGGTCAATTATGTGCCGTGGAGTGCTGGAGACATCCTCTGGAACAAAGGACATGGAGAGAGCATTGGCTCAGCAATTTTTGTTGGCTGGTTGGTAGTGCAGCAGGAAATTGAAGCGGGCAAAAAAGAGGGCCCAACGGGTCTGGCAATGGTTTAGGTGCTGAGCATGGTGTAAATACTCGAGATTTGTTTGATCAGTATACACTGTGATCTGGTGTTGGGCTCCTTCGAGCCAGGGGCACCATTCTTCAAAGGCTAACTTGACAGCTAGCAACTCCTTATCCCCGATCGTGTAGTTCCAATCCGCTGGGGAAAAGCGTTGGGAATAAAGGGAGCACGGATGTAAGGTATGGGTGGTTAAGTATTGACTTAGAACCACCCCTACTCCCACATCGGAGGCGTCGACCTCGACAATGAATGGTCGCCTGGGATCTGGATGGCTGAGACACGGCTTCCGAAGAAAGGCGGCTTTGAAATCCTAGAAGGCGGTCATGGCTTTGGGCAACCACTGAGAAGGGTTGGCCCCCTTGCGAGTCATGGCTGTAAGTGGTGCGGTCAGTGTGGAATAATGGTGAATAAATGTCCGATATTAATTGGCAAAACTAAGGAATCTCTGTAAGGCCTTGAGGCCCGTGGGTTGAGGCCAGTTGTGAATTCTTTTCAACTTCTGGGGATCCATTCTGAAACCTTAACTGGAAACCACATAACCCAGGAAAGGAACAGTCTCTTGCTTGAAAGAACACTTTTCAAGCTTGGCATAGAGCTGATTATCTTGTAGACGCTGGAGGATGTGAGCGACGTCATGGTGATGACTGTGTAAGTCCTTGGAGAACACCAAGATGTCGTCAAGATACACCACCACGCATTGGGTCAACATATCCCAGAAGATCTCGTTCATCAAATTCTGGAATACTGCAGGGGCGTTGCAAAGACCAAACGGCATCACAAGGTATTCAAAGTGACCGTCTCAGTATTAAACACGGTCTTCCATTCATCGCCTTTGTGGATACGAACCAAATTATAGGCACCTCTGAGGTCCAATTTGGAGAGCATCTTAGCCCCTTGAAGTCTGTCAAAGAGCTCCGAGATCAAAGGCAGAGGGTAGCGATCTTTTAGGGTGATCTTGTTCAGACCCCGGTAGTCGATGCAGGGGCGGAGAGAGCCGTCCTTCATCCCTACAAAGAAAAAACCCACTCTAGCGGGAGACTTGGAGGGTTGAATGAAGCCTTTTGCCAGGTTCTTGCGGATGTTTTCTGACATGGCCTGAGTCTCTGTAAGTGACAATGGGTAGACCCTACGCCGAGGAGGCTCCGTGTTAGGCAACACGTTGATTGCGCAGTCATAGGAACGATGTGGGGGCAAGGTATCCGCAGCCTTTTTAGAGAACATGTCAGCAAATGATGTGTATTGAGGGTGGCCACGATGTGGGTAAACGTATACATACACAGGACATATGCATGTGAGTTTATCTGTGGAAATGTCTTTGAAAATTTCGCGCCGTACGCTCCCGAGTGGGTTTTCAATGCTGGCCCCGATCCTGGGTGCCTTTTGAAGCCCATTAGTGAGCATGCCGGCACTTTCTTCCCACTTCCTGTACATGCGGCACGCCTGCGACTCTGCCGTGCGTGTCCCAGCTGCACACCATTTGCCCGGTGGCACGGCAGGATCGGACACGTCGGAAGGGTGGCAAGGGAGCAGGACTGCGGCAGGGAAGTTGCATTAGGGCTCCGGCTGTTGCCACGCCTGAGTCCTCGCAAGAAAGCCTGCAAGGCTTTTTATTGATTTTAATTTCTGTGAAAAAATATTGACTGATAGCATGAGAGAATCTGAAGAAAGAGAGAGGAGCCAGCAGGAACTACACAAAGGTGAAAGAAAAGTGGCTTTGAAGCGTGAGCGACAGAGTGACAGGAACCAGACCCTAGCAAAATTGTATACATAGCACAGTTAGAGGCCGCTCTGTTTCTGAAAAGGAAAAACACTCCCTCTCTTAATCTTCTCTTCATCGGTTCATGCCTTGTGCGTGCTTTACATAAATCAGCGCGAGGTCTGCATGGAATTCTGATAGGAATCGGCCCAGCATGGTCCTGGCTTCCCGAAATTCATCCTGCTGAGTAGAGGAAGCTTCCATAAACCTGAAGCCCTAACAGTGCATCAAGAATCAGACAGAGAAGGGAAATCTGCATGTTTTCTTTGCAGTAATGCAAAACTATATTACCTAAACCAACGTTCCTACAAGTTGTGACTTAGAACCGATTTTAACCTCCTCCATCGAGATGCCCAAACTTTTACAAAAGGTGTTTGCCAACTAGCTCAACAAACTCATGCATGGACACTTTGAAAGGAGCACTGTTGTCAGCATCCAGGGAAGCGCACTGCGGTGGCGAGGATTCGAAGGAGATCGGGGGCATAAGGTGCTCCTCACTTTTGAGGCACAGTTTGGGAAAAGCTCTTTTTTTGGGGGAACTGAACGGGGCTCAAATATACCTGGTTCAAGTTTGATTCAAACTCAGTTTCCCATCCGTATTCCCATTTCCAAGCAATTGGCTGGAAAATACTGGGCACCATGCCTGAAATCAGAGCAAATGCAGACAGACCCCGCCCCCACCCCCCACTGGGGTCTACGGCAGTGCCATAAGTTGGAAATTGGGCTGACTAGGTGGGCCTCACCATCCTTAGCCCCCATAATATTCTGCGATTATCCCATTTTCCGGATATCAGCACCGAAAGGTGAATTTTCAAAATGTACGAATAAATTAGAGCACATACAAGCCTCTGCTTACGTATTACTTATTTTATAAAAGTCGAAGACATGCGGGTACGTTCACTTTCATGCACACATATACATATGTGAAAAAGGGGAGGGTCTGGTGGCGTTCTAGGGTGGAGCTAACAGTTACACGCCTAAGTTGCTATTTTAAAAGACACCTACACGTGTGCATTTTCCAGCTGACGCGTATTTTTACATTATCTGCTGTAAGCGATATTAAACGCGTTTATTGTGTAGTATTGGCTGGGTGGGAGGACTGGGGGAAAGTTCAAGCTGAAGAATCAGGAGGGCCTTGATGACCTGGAGAAGGATTGGGTGAACTGGTGGACTAAATGATTAACTGGTTAATTTCTTCGACATGCGTATTTTTAAAAATTAGCCGACTTAACGCATGTAAATCAGGAACTGCACAAGTAAGTCCTAGTTTACTTTCATGCATAAAATATAAGCACGTGTGGGAGACTGAGCAGAGTTTCCCTGGCTGGAGCGAGAAATCCACACTAACTCCAGCCTTTCTGGTGCAAAGAAAACTTTATTAAACAAACACAATACTTCCACGGTGGACTTCCGACCTTTGCGGTAGACACTTACAAACACAGGGGCTATAGACTGCCTTGCTTCTTGGTCAGTGTACACTCACTCCCTTCTGCTAGGCCAGTGTGCTTTACAGGAGCTGCCTTCCTCCTGGAGGCTTAGGGGGCCTCCTGAACACAGATGGGTCTGCACTCTTAACCCAGCCCCAGCTGGATCCCGCACTCTGGACTCTTCCCGGCCCCCGCAGAGTCCTGTCCATAGAGCATTCTTCCTCTATGGGAATTAAAGGTGGACTCCTGCACATATTTCTTGGCTCCCAGCAGTGTTTGGGCACCCTACAGAGATTTCCTCAGGACCTCCTGTAGCGCCATCCTCGGGTCAATCAGTGCTACAGCCCGCTGGCCACACTGTGCTGCCCCCTTCTGGGCATTCTGGGTTGCCACTTCCTGGTTCAGCTACAGAGCTCCACCATGAGCTTTCTGTTCCTTCCAACACAGTTCTTGCAGGATCTAGCCCTTGGCACTCCTCCTGGTTAGTTGCCTTCCTCGGTGTGGGTTCAAGACCCTCAGGTTCTGCCTTTGGCATTCTCCGGCTTGTTGCTTCCAAGGCTCCCTGGAGCGGACTTCCACTAAAGGGCTGAGCTGAAGTCAGGTGCCTCCCTCAGTTCCTGGGATCCCACCGGCTCCCTCTGAGGTGGCTCTCTTAAATTTGATTGCCAGTGCTTCTCACCGCCATGAGGTAACAAGTTCCTCTCTAAAATAGTGGCCTGGTTTTGGCCTCTGTTGGAAACAGGATGCTGGGCTTGATGGACCCTTGGTCTGACCCAGCATGGCAATTTCTTATGTTCTTAATAACAGTACAGAGCACTTCCAGGTGCTTTTTTTCCCCCTCCTCCCCAATCCATGGGCTCTGCCAGAGGTTTCTCCATAATCTGTCTTTGCCTTTCCAGTCGCTACCTCCGTCCATCTATAATGGCCCGTCTTAACTCTCGCAGACTTCCTTCAGTGATGCCTCCATTCTGCTGCGTCTGCTCTGCAGGTCCCCCACTGGATCCAGTCCAGGTTTTAAGTATTACTGGCCCAGGCTTTTAAGCTCTCTGGCTTCTGCACTTGCTAGCAATTTCACTTTCTGCTTGGCCACGCCCTGTTCCAGCCACAGTGCACAACTACAGATACTTTTCTCTTTTTTTTTTTTTTTTTGCTTTAAAAGGTAAAAAAAAAAAAAAAGGTTAAAAAAAATCCTGCCTCATCAGGATTCAAACAGTGTTGTCTGAAAGTTTTCCTCCGAATATGCATGAGATACATTTGCATATACTAGCTCTCTAATGCAGGCAACTATGTCCCATGCATATTCATTGCAGATATCCTGAAACCCGACTGGCTGTGGGGATCAGTTGGACAGGGAACCCCTGTTCTATATTTATTTCTATGTAACTGTGAATAAGGCTGCAAATTCCTAGCTTTCCCCAGTAAAACGGTGCTAATCGCACATCTTGCATTATTGGAATTTAACGGCAGCACATCAAGTTTCCAGCAGTGAAATCAAAGCCATCAGTACAATAAACAGGGTGTCCAGCTGGCTCTTTCTCTGACCCATTCCTGGTTTTACCTCCCCCCTCAGCCCCCCCACATCGCATGCATGGACTGGTAAGTCCGTGCACGCCAAGAGGGGGATGTGGTACGGAAGGGGGGGTGGGAGGGGGTAAAACCAGGACTGGATCGATGTCAGCCACAGAAATGAAGCCAATTTGCAGCTCATAGAAATAATTAAAAAAAAGAAAATTGCATTCTTCTGAAAATCTGCAAACGATTTTTCAGCGGGTGTAGTTACCAAGATATTCTGTGGCAAATCAGCTGAATGCCAGAAAAGAATAACAGTCATATTAGCAAGCTTGTTAATTGATTTCTTATTACACATTCATATCCATCATGTTCAAAAGGCAATTACTGTGCGCCTTGGAAACTCTCATAAAGCTATTAATCTGTGAAGGCTCGGGTGGTGCATTTTGTCCTTTACTTGATTTGGAGTAGACGAAGGCAAAACATATTTCCTCCTTATTCTGGATATGTTCAATAGTGCTGTGGATGTTCTAAAAATGTATTGCTAGCAGCAAGAATAATCCTCATGCTGGTCATCTGTACTATTCATGAGGCACATGTCAGCTGAGCAGAAATTCAACACGCAGTCATCTCAGGCCTGCCAACGAATTCTGCGGCCTGATATGCATGTGAGAAGAAATATTACTAGCATGATTATTATTATTATTATTACCCAGGAAAAGTTGAGTGAATTGAATGACAGGGAGAGTAAATGACTCATTCAGGGTCACACAGAGAGAGAGCCAACGCCAGAGGCAATGGGGACTGGGAGATGACGTGACACGGAGATCCCAAGCCTTAGTCTGCAGGAGTGCGAATTCCCACTTTATTTTGCCAGTAAATACATATAATTTTGCCACATTCGCCCTCCAGAAACCTGACCACTTGGCAGCATCCAGCCAGGAAGAGAGTGACTTCCTCGCCGGACGCTAGTTCATAAAAATCCAAAAAGGGGTGCCGGACTGCCAATAAATCAGCTTTACGTTCCATCTCCAAAGCTGCTGGCTGTGAACTCTGCGTGCCCAGCAGCTAGAACAGACTGGGGACTGAGGGGGGCGGATTGGCTCACTCAGCCCCCACTCTACTGAATGCAATGGATACATTAGCATCAGTCTCACATGGGTGAATGCTAGGACTCTTGTCTTCCCTTTGAGGCTCCCCTTACAATAGCGTCGGTGAGCTGGGCATTAACGCGTCTCCTCTTTCCTCCCTGACATTTCCCTTAGGAGCTGGCATGCACGTGGAAGATATTAGGTCCGCCATAGTTTGTGACCGAGGGCAGGATGCCAGGGATAGGACGCTCCCAAAGAGACATCCTGAAGGGCGTCATCCTTTGGGGAGCTCCTGCGGGAGTGGCCAGGAGGACTGGCTTTGTGGGCGCCTCTAGCAGTTTGGTTTTTCTTTACTTTGTTGTTACCTGTGGATTTTTAGGAACCTAGATTTGGGCTATTTCAGTAGGTAATTTAATCATGCTTTAGGGAGGGAATGTATTTATCGTTTGATATGGTTGCCTGAGTTTGTGTTTTGGTCTGCTTTTATTCCCCAGTGAGAGTAGGCGGTGAGACATTCTGTATTAGGGATTATTAATTGTTTTTAATTGTATTTTGTTTTAACTGTAATGTATTTTAATTGTTGCTGCAAACTGCTTTGAGTCCCATTTTTTGGTGAAAAAGACTATAAAGAAATACAAAATGAAAGGAAATATTGTGACCCACATTGATTAATATGCAAGATTGCCAGCATTATAAGAACATAAGAAATTGCCATGCTGGGTCAGACCAAGGGTCCATCAAACCCATCATCCTGTATCCAACAGAGGCCAAACCAGGCCACAAGAACCTGGCAACTACCCAAACACCAAGAAGATCCCATGCTACTGATGCAATTAATAGCAGTGGCTATTCCCTAAGTAATTTAATTAATAGCCATTAATGGACTTCTCCTCCAAGATCTTATCCAAATCTTTTTTGAACCCAGCTATACTAACTGCACTAACCACATCCTCTGGCAACAAATTCCAGAGCTTTATTGTGCATTGAGTGAAAGAATTTTCTCCGATTAGTCTTAAATGTGCTACTTGCTAACTTCATGGAATGTTTCCTAGTCCTTCTATTATCCGAAAGTGTAAATAACCAATTCACATCTACTCATTCAAGAACTCTCATGATCTTAAACACCTCTATCATATCCCCCCTCAGCCGTCTCTTCTCCAAGCTGAACAGCCCTAACCTCTTCAGCCTTTCCTCATATGGGAGCTGTTCCATCCCCCTTATCATTTTGGTCGCCCTTCTCTGTACCTTCTCCATCGCAATTATATCTTTTTTGAGATGCGGCGACCAGAATTGTACGCAGTATTCAAGGTGCGGTCTCACCATGGAGCGATACAGAGGCATTATGACATTTTCCGTTTTATTAACCATTCCCTTCCTAATAATTCCTAACATTCTATTTGCTTTTTTGACTGCTGCAGCACACTGAGCCGACGATTTTAAAGTATTATCCACTATGACGCTTAGATCTTTTTCCTGGGTGGTAGCTCCTAATATGGAACCTAACATCGTGTAACTACAGCAAGGGTTATTTTTCCCTATATGCATCACCTTGCACTTATCCACATTAAATTTCATCTGCCATTTGGATGCCCAGTCTTCCAGTCTTGCAAGGTCCTCCTGTAATGTATCACAATCCGCTTGTGATTTAACTACTCTGAATAATTTTGTATCGTTCACAAATTTGATAACGTCACCTTAGCCTTAGCTTCAGATGAAGGCCCTCCCACTTTAGATTTGTAAGGTCTGTGGAAGATCTGGGCAACATTATTATATTCCCCCAACTTATGCTTAATATGGCCACTGATTGATGAATTCCGGTAGACAAATTATTTTTTTTTAACTTATTATTGATTGAAATCCATATGTAACTGCTATCCGGCTGAACAAGTTATCCACTATCCAGATAAACATATCTAGCTAACTTGTCTGGGATATTCAGCAGCTCAGCCACACCATTGAATATACCCAGATAACTAATAGTTAGCTGGACACGTTTATCCAGCTTCCTTTCGACCTACTCAACAACAGGTTTAGCTTATCCGGAAAACTTAGCCAGATAAAGTCTGAATATCACCACTTATCCAGCTAAGGGGGTCATTTTCTATCCCTATCGCACGCGAAAAGGGACTTTTCATGTGTGATAGCTAGATAGGGGCGGAGTCGAGGTGGAGAAGGCATCGGAAGAGGAGGAGTCGGGGCGTCGTCGGGGCTGACGCGGCGGAAACTTCGCTGGCGGTGAAAAGGTAAGACCCCTTATCTCCGCCAGTAGCACGCCCAATAGCACCACCTTTTCTGGTGGCGCTATTGGGCGTGAAAGCTGGCAGTGATAACATCGCGGTGGTGCGATCACTGCCAGCTTTCGCAGGCACCGCCCTCCGCTTCGCCTCCCCGTTTCCGTGGGATTCAAAGAGCTCTGCGATATTAGAAAATCCAGTCATAAGTTAGCTGGAAAGTAGCCATGCCACGGAATGCCCCCGTCTAGCCCACCATTCAGCCAAATAACTATTTAGCTGGATAAATTGTTATCCAGCTAAGTGCTGGCCCCTAAATGGGGCTGAATATTCAAACAACACTACTTAGCTGGATAATTCCGAACTTATCCAGCTAAGTGGAGCTGAATATCGGGCCCATTGATTTCAAAATTACAACTTCAAGAAAACTGGAAAGGCAAATTACAGCCATAAAAATCTATTGCTGACAGGAAAAATATAACAATATTTCAAAAAGAAAACTGTTTTCCCTATATAAGAGCAAACTAGATCGAGTCCAATAGAGGCACAAATCACTTTTCATAGACACTATTAGCCAGTCGCCAAATTCTTGCACTGATTCTTTTGTTTTCTTAGAATTTGGAGACACTGTTGCCAGAAGAATGAAGTTCTAATATAGTGCTTCAATCCAATGTGCCTTGCGATCAGATTTTGAACAATTTGTGGCTGCCACTTAACGAGTATACATTACTCATTTTATCTCCCTCAGATGGTTGGAGGTGATCTCCAAATGCTTGTGGAATATATATTTTTAAAATGGTTACAATTTGGAATTTACAGTGTTGGAAAATCCCCCCCAAAATGTTAACTTTCTAGACGTTATAATAATTTCTAATATACAAGGAAGAACGCGAGCAATGGTGCTTTTTAAGATAGGATATTTCAAGTAGTTCCTTCATACATTCCACAAGTTGCCACCCATGGTCGCTGATCTGCAGTATTCCAGCCGGTCACTTCTTGACCACACAAAAGAACCATTCAAATGACGGTGACCTTAATTATTCTGTCTCTGCTACGTGTTTCCTACGCGCAACTTAAACAGATAGCTTAACTCGGGCTTTACTCACAGACAGAGGAGCCCGCTTCTTCAACTCCAAACTTTATTAGCAGGTAAAACAAATAAACAAAGTCTTACTGTGCACAAACGAGAAAACAGCGACCAGAGCAGTCTGGGCCACAGAAATAAAGTCAGGTAAAATGAGGATAATTCTGTAGGGCTGGCCAGTTTAGCTGTTGAATCACAGAGGCCTGGCCAGGCTGACCAGAGCTGACTGAAAACATGGGGAAAAAACACCCAGGGCCCCCTGCTTCCAAGTCAGATGTTAACCTTTTAGAGCCAGCTCAACTGAATACAGCAGAAGCTGTTAATGTGCAGGCTGACCATTAGTTGACAGTATAACAGTCAACAAGAAACTGCAGAATAAAGCATGAATAACAGCGTTAGGAAACAGAAATAAAAGTGCCGCAGAAGCAGGACACTGTGAAAACAGGACAACAGTAAACAGGAAAATACCGGTGAAGACAGAATATTAATTGCTCTTGGATAAAGGGCACTGCACGAGCTAATTATAGAGCAATAAGTACAACCAGATTCTAATTGGTACAAGAAAAATAAAAGCAAGGCATTCAGGAAAACAAATACGTAAGTTGGCTTTTTTTTTTTGTTTTTTACAAAACTGAATAGACAGCATAAACAATTTATGACTATTATCTGGAAAAATGGGTTATTGTGGGAAGAAATTGTTTTAGAACAATTGATGGTAAACCCAGAGTCACATTTATAATTTTATTTTTATAATTTCAGGTATACCACAATATATCACGATACCCAGGAAATAGAGATTTTACATTAAAGTATGGCTTTTACACGAAATAGTCAAGAAGACATTTCTCATTAATCTCTATTTTACAGGAAATGTGAGGGGAGCCAAGGAAGGAAAAAAGGAGCTCTGGCATAGTTAGGAAATGAACATAAGAACTCTTAGAAACAGACACGTTAGAGCACACCCCCGGCCTGGCTATCTAGTTTGAGCCACCTGGGCGTGCGCAGCTAGGAAAGACCTTAATTGTAATGGTTCAAGAAATACATAATTTCCATTTGGAAACCTTACTAAACATTTACATGGGTACTTCAATAGAAATCTAGCACCACTCTTTAACACCTCCGATCTCATTACTAGGATCTTTTTTTTCTCCAATCTTGTGTAGATCTCGTAAGTTCTGGAAAAACCCCCAAACTTTTTGCCCATGAAATTGAGCTGATCTATTTCTTAAAAAAAAAGAACTTCAGCACTAAATTACGATCATGTTCGAAAGCAAATGAAACTGATAAAGTTCCTCTAGATGAGAGTTCTGTTTCCAAAGACGTTTCCGGGATCTCAGTTATGTTCGAAGATTGTTGACCTTGTGACTCTTCCATTGGAATTTAATGTCCTCCGGGATATATAAAAGTCCTTAGTTATCACAGGCATAACTTCCCTTGGAATTTTAAGACTTTCTATCAGATATGACTTAAAAAAGTCCACCACAGATATTTTTTTCGCAATAGGGAAATTAAGTACTCTGAGATTCAAAAATCTTAAAGAGTTCTCAATATTCTCAAATTTCTTTATTGAAGCATTTTCGAACTGAATTAAATTCCTTTGAATCTTTTCAATAGGAGTAATTTTTTTCTCCAATTATTCCAATCCCTCTCTTGCTGCAAATTCACTATTTTCTCAGTATTTATTTATTTATTTATTTATTTATTGTTTTTGTTATACCGAGTTTCATGACTGGCATCACATCAACCCGGTTTACAATTAACAATGTGTGAAAAGCATAAGGTAACGTGATAACAATATTCCCAATAGAACTGTGAACTTTAAATACAGAGAATCAATTGAAGGGTGAGAAAGTTACAATAAAACAATAAAACAGGGAAAATTAACTTGGAGCTGGAAGAGGGGAGAGATTGAACAATGCAATATTTACATTTCAGCCAATTAGTGTAGTAGTATAGCGGAGTGAATAAATAAGCCTATGTGAATAAATGGGACAGTACATAAATATGAAACGGTAAAATAAGTAACCAAGAGAATAAATATGACACAGTAGTGAATGATAATAATATGATAAAACTCCGCAGGTAATGATGTGCGTAAGTTTATGGTAGTTGGATTCTTATTTAGATCCAGTTATTGCATGCGAGTTTGTGTTGAAGAGTGGAGGTTTTATTCAAGGCTTGGAAATGCTTTTTTGAAAAGCCAAGTTTTTAGTCTTTTTCTAAATGTTAGAGAGCATGGTTCCTGTCTCAAATCCGGAGGGATAGAGTTCCAAAGAGATGGACCTGCTGAAGAGAAGGCTCTGAGACTCAAGGATTTATGTTGGAAGGTTTTGGCATTTGGAATTTGGAGTGACTCTTTGTAGTATTCCCTGATGGGTCTGGCGGAAGTGTATTTTTTAAGTGGTATTTGTAGATCGAGTTGTGTGTGTTGGTTAATGGTCTTGTATATGATGTTGATGGATTTGTACATGATTCTATAGTGGATAGGTAACCAATGGAGGTTTTTGAGGATGGGGGGAGATGTGGTCAATTTTCCTGGAATTTGTAAGCACTCTGGCTGCAGAGTTCTGAACCATTTGAAGGGGTTTGGTATAAGAAGCTGGGAGGCCTAGTAGTAATGAGTTGCAATAATCTAGTTTAGAAAAGATTATTGCTTGCAAGATTGTTCTAAAGTCTTGAGCGTGGAAAAGTGGTTTAATTCTTTTCAGAATATGTAATTTGTAGAAGCAATCTTTGGTGGTTTGGTTAATGAATGTTTTGAGGTTGAGACGATTGTCTAAGATAGCTCCTAGATCTCTTACGTGGGTTGTTTGAAGGAGTGTGGGTGGTTTTGGAAGTGAGTTATTGTTTTCCGGTGATATGAGCAGGAATTCCGTTTTTGAAGCATTGAGTACGAGGTTTAGGCTGGTGAGGAGAAGTTTAATTTCTAATAAGCAACTGTCCCAGAATTCCATTGTTTTTAAGATTGTTTCTTTTATGGGAATCACGATCTGTACATCGTCTGCGAACAGGAAGTGTTTCAGGCTTAATTTTGTAAGAAGTTGACATAGTGGTAACAGGTAGACATTAAAGAGCGTGGGTGAAAGTGATGAACCTTGCGGCACTCCTCTGTTAGAAGGGTGGTATTGGGATTCTTTATTGTGGATTTTGACTCTATATCCTCTGTTTTCTAGGAATGTTTTGAACCAGTTTAGTGTAGCACCTGTCAATCCAATGTTTGCCAGTTGTTTTAGAAGGAGGGCGTGATTGACGGTGTCGAAGGCCGCCGAGAAGTCTAGGAGGATTAGTAAAAATGTTTGGCCTTTATCAATTCCAGAAATGAGGTAGTCCGTGAGAGAGAGTAGTAGTGTTTCGGTGCTTGCGGCTTTGCGAAAACCATATTGGTTTGGGGACAGAATACTGTGGTCCTCTAGGTAGTTGGATAGTTGGGTGTTTACCAATTTTTCCATGATTTTAGCTATGAATGGGAGGTTGGAAATAGGGCGGAAGTTGTTGGGATCACATGCGTTTAGATTTGTTTTTTTTTAGCAGAGGCTTGATTGAGGCAGTTTTTAGGTCATCTGGGTAGATACCGTGTGATAGGGAGCAGTTTATGATTTCTGCCAGGGTTTTTGCTATAGTGTCAGGGATGAGAAGAAGCATTTTAGAAGGGATTTGATCAAATGGGTGTGATGACGGTTTCATTCTCTTTAACACCGAATGTATCTCTGTGATTGTAATGGGTTCGAAGGCGTTTAGCTGTATGTCTTTGTTTTGGGGGAGATATGAGTTGTCTGGAGCAGTAGTGTTTGTAATCAGCTGATTAAGGAGATCAGATATTTTTTTGTTGAAATGAAGAGCCAGTTCATCTGCCTTAGTCTGGGCTAACTCGGGTGGGATATCTGGAATGACAGGTTTAGTGAGGCTGGAAACGAAGGCGAATAAAGCTTTTGAGTCAAAGATGAGATGATGAACCTTCCTGGCATAATAGTCTCTTTTGGTTTTCAGCGTGCTACTTTTGTATAGATGGAGTGAGCGTTTGTAGTCAGATAGTGAGGCCGGTGAAGGGGCTTTGCGCCATTTTCTTTCTTTCTGCCGAAGTAGTTGTTTGAGCTTTCGCAGTTCATCATTAAACCAGGGTTGTCTTTTGGATGCATTAGACGACCTTATTTTGGTTGTCAGTGGGCAGAGAGTGTTTGCTATAGATTTTGTTATTTTGGACCAGGATTGAAGGGCAGAGTTGGGCGTAGAGACATCGATGAGTGGTAGATCTGAGGTTAGGAGGTTGCTGAGGTGTTCCGAGGTGCAAGGTTTTCTGTATAGGAAAGAGGGTCTTGAGTTAAGATTGGAGTCTGATCTTGGTAAAGAAAAGCTGGTGGAGATTAGCGAATGGTCAGACCATGGGACTTTTTTGCAATTTGGTTGTTTTGTAAGGGAAATACCAGAGTTTGTAAAGAAGAGATCGAGCGTGTGGCCTGCTTTGTGGGTGAGTTTGTTGATTTGTTGTTTGAAACCCATCGCTGACATTGCGGTGAGGAAAGCTTCACAGTTTGTTGAAAGGGGGACTTTGTCAACATGTAAGTTGAAGTCGCCCAGGATTATAGCAGGGGAGTCAAGATTGAGATGTAGAGTTATGGTTTCGATAATAGGTGAGGCATCTGACTCTAGTAATCCTGGAGGGGCATAGACTAGAAGGATTTGGAGATGTTCTGATTTGAACAATCCTAGTTCTAGGTTTGGTAGCTGTACTGATGTGGTGGTGTGTGAACCTTAAGGATTTTTTTGCAGCTAAGAAGATACCCCCTCCTCTTTTTTTTTGTCTAGGGATGGAGAAGAAATCGTAAGTCTGTGTTGGTAGTTGGTTAATGAGGGTTATATCGGTGGATTTGAGCCATGTTTCTGTTATGGCGCAAAAGTCTGGGGTTGTGTCCTGCAGTATGTCGTTGAGTATCAGAGTTTTGTTGGTGAGCGATTGCGCGTTGAAAAGGATGATGGTGAATAGAGTGAGACCTAAGAATTGTGTAGTGGGGGAGATCATGATTGGGATGAGTGATTTGTAGTTGCGTGGGCGGTAGTGCATAGTTGGAAAAGGTTGGATCGGTGCGGGATGAGTGCTGCTGGAGGCTGAATGCGTGCTGCTGGAGGCTGAATGAGTGCTGCTGGAGATTGGATGAGTGCTGCTGGAGATTGGATGTGCTGTTGGAGGCTGAATGAGTGCTGCTGGAGATTGGATGTGCTGCTGGTGATAGGATGAGTGCTGCTGGAGATTGGATGTGCTGCTGGTGATAGGATGAGTGCTGCTGGAGATTGGGTGTGCTGCTGGAGATTGGATGAGTGCTGCTGGAGATTGGATGTGCTGCTGGAGACTGGATGAGTGCTGCTGGAGATTGGATGTGCTGCTGGAGACTGGATGAGTGCTGCTGGAGATTGGATGTGCTGCTGGAGACTGGATGAGTGCTGCTGGAGACTGGATGTGCTGCTGGAGACTGGATGTGTTGCTTTGTGTTCAGCTGGAGGTTGAATGGTTGGAAGAGTGGTCGCTGAATGAAAGGATGAGGTGGGTAACGGCCCAGGCTCAGGGACGCTCCAAGGGGCGCGCTAAGGGGCAGGCCCCTTAGCGCGCCCCTTGGAGTATCTAATCCCCTTTTATTAGATTCCAAGAAAGCTTGAGTTAAAGAGGATATTGCCAACTCTATAGATACCAAAGCATTCCATACTGTGTCTAAAGTCACAATAACTGGTTTCTTCAATGAAAAAACATTCCCGGGTATTAATGACATGGCACCGCCTTGGCTCACAACATCGCTGTTGTCTCCTACCGGTTTTACCTCCTTAGGGAGCGCTAGCTTCAGAACAACTCCCGGCTTCGAAGCCGCCTTCGCAGCCCTTACAGCCATCTTTTTTCCCTCCTCCGGCACTGCATGCAGGAAAGCCGAACCTTTCCCCTCCGTACCCGATGGTCTGGGGCCTCCTCCATTCTTCTCCGGGTAACCAATGGTTCCTCCACTCCTGCCACTTCCAGACCGCGGGGGAGGGGAGGGCATCTCTGGCGCTCCCGGGCTAAGCAAAATCTCTTCGGCCAAAGGGGGGACCCAAGCTCCTGGCTCTCCCTTCTGGTAGCCCTCGCTTCTGGCCTCTGGGGCGTGGACGCAAAAAAGTTGTCGATCTTCCGTGGACTCGTTTATCCAAACTCCATTTCAGGTAAATTATTTCTCACTTTCGCCTTCCGCTTGGTATGCGGCATCTTGCAGGTAATTTTTAATTGAATTACAATATAAAGGTAATCGGAGCGACAGAACAACTCTCTCCTGCTCCCTATGCGTCGGCCATCTTGGCTCCTACTCATCCCCAGAGTCACATTTAAGAGAAGTAAGACTTTTGGGGACCACATAGTGCAATCTCTATATCAGCTTCCATGACCAAAATATGTTATGAGAAAAAGCTTTAAGGGTGCTCACTTTAGTTAATTCTTGATTAATTACAAAATCGTGGATTATGCAGAGTGAATTACTACCTTAGAGATCTTACTGCTACTCTGCCTACCTGCCATGCCTCTAATATACCACCATGGGGTCTTGCTACTGCTCTACTTACCTGCCATGCCCCAGATATACCACCTTGAGGGTCTTAATGCTACTCTGCATACCTGCCATGTCCCAGATATGCCACCTTAAGGTTCTTAATCCTACTCTGCCTACCTGCCATGTCCCAGATATTCCACCTTAAGGGTCTTATTGCTACTCTGCATACCTGCCAAACCCCAGATATACCACCTTAAGGGTCTTAGTGCTACTCTGCTTACCTGCTAGCTCCAGATATACCACCTTAAGGGTCTTATTGCTACTCTGCATACCTGCCATGCCCCAGATATACTACCTTAAGGGTCTTAATAATACTCTGCTTACCTGCTAGCTCCAGATATACTACCTTAAGGGTCTTATTTATACTCTGCATACCTACCATGGCCCAGATATACCACCTTAAGGGTCTTATTGCTACTCTGCCTACCTGCCATGCCCCAGATATACCACTTTAAGGGTCTTATTGATACTCGGCATACCTGTCATGCCCCAGATATACCACCTTAAGAGTCTTATTGATACTCTGCATACCTACCATGGCCCAGATATACCACCTTAAGGGTCTTATTGATACACTGCATACCTGCCATGCCCCAGATATACCACCTTAAGGGTCTTATTGCTGCTCTGCCTACCTGCCATGCCTCAGATATACCGCCTTAAGGGTCTTATTGCTACTCTGCCTACCTGCCATGCCTCAGATATACCACCTTAAGGGTCTTATTGCTGCTCTGCCTACCTGCCATACCTCTGATATACCACCATACTTACCTGCCATGCCTCAGATATACCACTTAAGAGTCTTATTGCTGCTCTGCCTACGTGCCATACCTCTGATATACCACCTTAAGCGTCTTATTGCTGCTCTGCCTACGTGCCATACCTCTGATATACCACCTTAAGGGTCTTATTGCTGCTCTGCCTACGTGCCATGGCCCAAATATACCACCTTAAGGGTCTTATTGCTGCTCTGCCTACGTGCCATACCTCTGATATACCACCTTAAGGGTCTTATTGCTGCTCTGCCTACGTGCCATACCTCTGATATACCACCTTAAGGGTCTTATTGCTGCTCTGCCTACGTGCCATACCTCTGATATACCACCTTAAGGGTCTTATTGCTGCTCTGCCTACGTGCCATACCTCTGATATACCGGCATCCTCCACAAAACCTCTCCAGATGCTGCAAAACGCAGCAGCCAGGATCCTTACTAACACACGCAAGATGGACCATATCACACCAATTCTAAAAATTCTTCATTGGTTACCCATACACTCCAGAATACTTTTCAAGACTCTAACCATCATCCACAAAGCCATATATCACCAATCCTCTCTGCAACTAACCATACCCCTTAAATTACACTCCTCATCAAGACCCACTAGATCGGCATACAGAAGCTCCCTACAAGTTCCTCCCAGCAGTTCCACTAAACATAACTCCATAGAAAAGCGAGCGCTTTCCACCGCGGGACCACTTCACTGGAACTCTCTCCCTCCAGACATACGCCAGGAACACTGCCATCTCACATTCAGAAAAAAACTGAAAACTTGGCTCTTCGCCCAGGCCTATCGCTGAAGAAACCCATGATACCCGCTAGGACGCCCACCCCCCGGTTGATGTCCTCTCCCAGCTGCATTAAGTACCCACTATTCTAGAACCGCATTTGTGTATTAACACTGCAATTGAATCTACACCATGTAAATATGTATTTAAGTTTATCAAAGAAGCAACCATTCATGCTGACCGACTCTTCTTTATGTTTAGAATTGTAATTATCTATCCTTTTCTTCCAACAACCATGTTTGATTTCCCTGTTTTAATGTACCTTTTCTCTTCATATGTTAATTGGTTTCCCCTTGTTTATTGTAAACCGGTACGATAAGACCCTGTCTTGAGCATCAGTATATTAAAAGAACGTAAATAAATAAAATAAATAAATATACCACCTTAAGGGTCTTATTGCTGCTCTGCCTACCTGCCATACCTCTGATTTACCACCTTAAGGGTCTTATTGATACACTGCCTACCTGTCATACCTCTGATTTACCACCTTAAGGGTCTTATTGATACACTGCCTACCTGCCATACCTCTGATATACCACCTTAAGGGCCTTATTGCTGCTCTGCCTACCTGCCATACCTCTGATATACCACCTTAAGGGTCTTATTGCTGCTCTGCCTACCTGCCATACCTCTGATATACCACCTTAAGGGTCTTATTGCTGCTCTGCCTACCTGCCATACCTCTGATTTACCACCTTAAGGGTCTTATTGCTGCTCTGCCTACCTGCCATACCTCTGATATACCACCTTAAGGGTCTTATTGCTGCTCTGCCTCACTGGGAACAGATTTAAAACATCCACATCACCTACAGCGAATTTCACGAGAGAGCTAAATGCTATTGAGCTTACATCTTTAAAATTGGTCTGCATATGTAGTGTTTCATTTAGAAAAGGAAAAGAGAGCTGCACATTTAAAAGTGAAAGGCCCTGCCGCTGACTGATGGTAAATGATTATATTCATGCGATCGGCCTGCACACTTTACTCGGGCTGTTGACATCAGTGATTGATGGGACTGAGATTTGATACAGGATACCATCTGGACATTTGCGAAAACTTTAAAAAGGGAGAAGAGAGGCCTTTAGATTGCTCTATGCCCGACTTTATTTATGCTTTAGTTCTGCAGTCACCACAGCTTATACAAGTAACAGATGGAACCGTAACTGATTTAATGAGCCATTTACAGTTTCACTGTTACCGTCCATGTGTACCTAACGCCTGCACGACTCAATCTTTGCAGTCTGACAGGATTGATTTATTTATTTATTTATTTTGTTGAGTTTTATATACCGTCATTCGGTGCAGCAATCACAACGGTTACAGATTCAAACAAAATACAGATAATTAAACATTTGCCGATCATTGAAAAATAACAATGGGAGGGATGTCGGGAGGGGGGAAAACAAGGGGAGAATTGTAAAGAATGGGAAGGAGGATAGCAACGGTATTGAGATTTATTAATCTTAGAGGCAGTCTCTTTGTGGTGTTTCTTATAAGTTCATGGTGCTATGACAATGGCTGATGCTGGTTGCTGTTTCATTCTTGCATGGGTTTGGTTGGTGGTACTGATTGTTGTTAGTTCGTTGATTTAATTTATTGTCAATGTGTAGAAAAGCAATGTTTTTAGATCTTTCTTGAAAGTTTTGATGTTGGTTTGTGATCTCAAATCATGTGGTAGGGAGTTCCATGTTTTCGGGCAGGCAATGGAGAATGCTCTATCTCTTGTGGATGGACCACATTACTCCTGCCGAGACGAGCATCCCCACTCTGGCTTTCTTTGAGCTGATTTTCAACACCCCTATCCCTACACCACTTGCTGACTCTTGGTCTTGCCCTGGCCATCCATTTCTTTGCACCCCCTTGCTGCACCACTCCCCAGACGTTTGATGCTGTTCTTTCTCCTCCCACCGTAGCACCTGAGGTACATCTTGGGGGGGGGGGGGGGGGGGGTGTTTCAGTAAACTCTTCTTGCTGATTTGCTCTGCTCCTACGATTTTAGTTTTTAATAATTGCCGGTGCCACTGCTGCTCCCCACCACCAATCTCAACCAGTCCTGGTATAGTAGGGTGCTTCCTCCACTGCTCCGGTTTTCTTCTTTGCTGCTTTCCAGATCCCCTTCCCCTGGGCCATCCAATGCTTTATTTATTTATACAGGTTTTTATATACCGTTGCACAGAACAAGTTCCATCTCTACGGTTTACATAGCTCATATTATAAGAACATGATAAAAGGAATAAAATGAAAAAATACAATATCAATTAAGATCAAATTAAAATAGGAACTAAATTAATATTAAAAGATAAGAACAGATTAAGAACACGAACAGACTCATACAAAAGACCCAGATTAAACATCACTGTCCATTTACATAGGCCTTACCCATCTGATTATCTCTAATGGCTTCATACTCTCTCGGACATTTTCTTCAAACTCACTCCTAGATTCATCAAAACGCGTTATTAATGCATTGATAACACCTGTGTTAAGAAAAAGGGGTGGGGTTTAGGGAAATTTTAGAATTACCACACCATGCAATAATTTACTGCTTTGCATCCGTAGTATCACATGGTGCAGTAATGAGAGTGAGGGAGAGAGAGAGAGAGAGAGTTTCCTTACAGTTTTTGTGATTATTGCTCTCATCTACTATTTAGCCTTTAATGGATTATACCACAATTAAAGGCAGTGCCTGCAGAAGTGCAGCACCCAGACACACCAGGACCACACTCCTACATGATTACTGCTTCTAAGCTAACAGAGGCAGTATTTGTAAACATTGATTCAGAAGAAGAATCTTGTACTGGTTTCCCTGAATCACAGTGTCCCCCTCCACCCCCTTGGACTGGACTATGAATTACTCCTATGCTTGGGGTGGGGAGTTGTACATAATATTCTAGTACCACAAGAGAAATTATATTTACTAATATGATTTATATTCAGGTTTGTAGCCTGAGTGGGGAATGAGACAGGGTCCCAGGCACCCCGATACCACACTTCTGTACCCTTCCCTAACAACCTCTCACTTGTGGCACCACAGGCCAGATAAAATCATCACAGCAGAATAAAACAGTAATTAACCCTTTTACTAGTATTGTGTAAGTAGAGAGTAAATCCAACCAGAACATTAAATGGGAAAAGTACAGGAGTGAAGTATAATATAAACTTGCAGTTTTCTTATTTTTATATCAAGCCATGCAAAAATAAGCCTGGGTATGGCCTTTTAGCCAGGGCAACCGACCTACTCATATGGATAGTAAAAATAAGGAACACTAATAGAGAAAGGTTGAGGGGAAAAGCGATGAAGTACACAGCTGTCAAAAATTGTCTTTGCTCCTGAGTAATCAAAAAAGGGGGGTGGGGGGGGGGGGGGGGGGGGGGGGGGGGGGGGGGAACAGATCCAGTTCAATGTCACCAGTTTGTAATGGGAGCACCCTGCCCAAACACAAAATTGTGTGGAAAAAAAATCAATCAAGAAATTGAAGAAGTCCCTCTTGATGGTGGAGCTGGCTAGATGAGAAACCAAATAGATGAGCACTGCAGTGTGTGGAAGGCCTCTCTCTCCTGCAGAGCTTCCCCAAATGGTTTACTCTGTACTAAATAGAAAGCGGTCCTAGTTTCAGTCTCTTACAGAAAGATCACCATCCATCAGCTTCTCTTTCCCTGCCCTATCTCGTGTGGCTGTTGCAAGGGTTTATGCTTGACTTTGGCTGAAAGGCTGAAGCAGTTAATATGAGATACTGAATTTGTGACAAAAGGCAAGGAAATATACCTTCTCCCTCCTCTGCTAGGATACTCTCTGTGCAAAGTTTAGATTACTTAGCTCAGTCTCTTAGGAGGGTGATCCGGCCATGTGCTCCTGGGCCTGGATATCTCTGGAAAGGAAGATTCTCAGTCTTTCAGCTCCTGGCTCCTCTGTCCCATGTTGGGATTTTATATGCAGCTCTCTTGATAATTAATTTTTCAGGAGAAGAACTGATTGCAGAGCTTCCAGATACACTCCTCTCTTCCTAGCTCCTGGATCCAACTCCTGGCCCTCCCCGCCCCTCACACACAGAGCTAGCCAAATTATGCCCATTCTTCCTTAAATGGTCTCCCAGCATTTCTTTGCTTCCTCCTCTGCTGGCTATGTAGTGCTGTTCTCTGGGCAGGCTAGACAGTACAGCCCTTTTCCCAACTTAACACTATGAGTGCTATATGCTGGCTCTTGCAGAACATTTATCATTCACAGGAGAGCATACAGGGATTTTGATGTCTTTTTACATTCCTTCACCTTGGCTGCAGTGGCTTGCAGTATCTAAAGGATTGAAAAACTCTTTTTGATGTCCAAAACACATCATTCAGAACCAGATGAAGCTTGGTCCACATTGTAAGGCTCTAACATATGATAAGCTCGTGGGGGCGGAGCCTGGTTTATAGTAGCTGGCTACAATAGGATATTAAACAGCCAGTAGCTAAAGAGCATTTGATGCCTCTAGTTAGTAGCATCATAACCTCCAATGACGACCAACTCTAAGTCCAAACTGCAGTGATAAGTAGTGGCTATTCCTTAAGTCTACTTGTTTAATAACAGTTTATTGACTTCTCCTCTAGGATCTTGTCAACACATTTTTTTTAAATCCAGGTATGCTAACTGCCTTAACCACATCTTCCAGCAATGAATTACAGAGCTTAATTGTGCATTGAGTAAAATAATTTTCTCCAATTTCCTTTGAATGTGCTTCTTGCTATTGTCATGGAGTGTCCCCTAGTCTTTGTATTTTTTAAAGAGTAAATAACCAATTCACATTTTCCTGTTCTATTCAACTCATGATGTTATAGACCTCTGTCCTGCCCTCCCTTAACTTTCTCTTCTCCAAGCTGAACAGCCTTAACCTCTTTAGCCTTTCCTCATAGGAGAGCCATTCCATCCCCATTATCATTTTGATCACCTTTCTCTGTACCTTTTCCAATGCAACTATATCTATTGTGAGATCCTGCAGCCACACCTGAACAAAATACTCCAAGTGCAAACCTCACCGTGGTGCGATACAGAGGGCATTATAATATTCTCCATTTTATTTTTCATTCCTTTCCTAATAATTCCTATCATTGTATTTGCTTTTTTGATGGCCGCCACACATTGAGCTAACAATTTCAAAGTATTTTCCACTCTGATGCCCAGATCCTTGTTCTGGGTATTAACTCCTAAAAAGGAATCTAATATTGTGTAACTACAGTGTGGGTTACTTTTCCCCATGTGAATCACTTTGCACTTGTCTACATTAAATTTCATCTGCCATTTGGATGCCTAATCTTCCAGTCTCACAAGGTCCTCCTGCAATTTTTCACAATCCACTTGATAATTTTATATCATCTGCAATTTTGATCACCTCACTCATTGTTCCCCTTTCCAGATCATTTATAAATATATTAATATATTAATTTATAAATATATTAATATATTTAATATATTAATATATTTAATATATTTTAATATAGGAGCTAGGAAGAGGAGTGTCTTATATATATATATTATTATAAATATATATATATCTTCTCTTCAATATTAACTTAAATCATATTACTATCTTTCCTCTCTCTTCTCTCTTTCCTCTCTCTTATCTCTTTAATATCTCCTATCTCCTCTTATCTCTTAATCCTTATCCTCTCTTTCATCCTCTCTCTTCTTAATCTATCTCTCTCGCTCCCTGCGGCCCTCCCTGTTTCCTCTTCTCCACTGAGAAACTGACCCATTTAATCCTACTCTCTGCATCCTATCTTTTACCCAGTTTGCAATCTGCAAAATGACATTGCCTCCTATCCTGTGACTTTTTAATTTTCTCAGGAGTGTCTCATGAGGAACTTTGTCAAATACCTTCTGAATATCTGAATCACTACAATCCCACTGGCTCACCATTATCCATATGCTTATTAACTAAAAAAAAAATGAAGCATGTTGTTGAGGCAAGATTCCATTGTGTAAATTCATACTGTCTGTATCTCATTAAACCGTGTCGTTCTAATATGCTGTGGCTTCTATATTTCCTCAGGTTTCTTCCTGCCTAGGGCTTCCTGCCCCTCATTTGAATCCTCGGGGGTGTTCTTGCTACTTTGGGTTGGCTGCTTGGTGCCTCTCAAGATGTTTTAGGGTCTACATAAGAACATGTCATAACTGGGTCAGACCAAGGGTCCATCAAGCCCAGCATCCTGTTTCCAACAGTGGCCAATCCAGGCCAAAGAACCTGGCAAGTACCCCAAAAACTAAGTCGATTCCATGTTACTGCTGCTAGTAATGCAGTGGCTATTTTCTAAGTCACTTAATTAATAGCAGGTAATGGACTTCTCAAGAACTTATCCAATCCTTTTTTAAAACACAGCTATACTAACTGCACTAACCACATCCTCTGCAACAAATTCCAGAGTTTATTGTGCATTGAGTAAAAAGAACTTTTCTCCGATTAGTTTAAATAGCGCCACATGTTAACTTCATGGAGTGCCCCCTAGTCTTTCTACTATCCGAAAGAGTAAATAACTGATTTACATCTACCCATTCTAGACCTCTCATGATTTTAAACACCTCTATCATATCCCCCCTCAGCCGTCTCTTCTCCAAGCTGAAAAGTCCTAACCTCTTCAGCCTTGCTCATAGGGGAGCTGTTCCATCCCCTTATCATTTTGGTTGCCCTTTCTGTACCTTCTCCATCGCAACTATATCTTTTTGGAGATGCGGTGACCAGAAATTGCTTGGACCCTCTATCCCTGTCTCAGGATATTTTCTGCCTCTTTTTATGCTTTGTTCCCTCTTCAACAGTGCCTTGAGCTCTTCATGCCACACATGCTGCCACTTTACTACTCTCGTCCAACCTTGGGGGGGGGGGGTGTTTCATGACACTGTTGTTGGTGCCTTTTCTCCACGTTTTCAGCCTTGGGGTGATCTGGCTACTCTTGCTGCTGTTTTGCTCCTCCGATTGTGCCTTGGGGAACTTCTGCCACTGCTGGTACTGCTCTGCCCCATTGAGGGTCCTTGGGCTCTTCATGCCACTTTTAGTGCCATGTTGTCATAGTCTTGACGCACTTGCATGCCTTCACCCTTCTGATGCTGCCTACCCTCCAGTTTCATTAGAAATGATGAGAAAATCCCAATTTGGAAGTCCAAAATAGGCTGCATTGCTTCCCCCATTGACTATAATAGCAAACAAATGAACGGATAACATGAACAAACAATTATTATTTTGTTTGAAACGATCCTAAGAAATGATTTAAACTGAAACAAATGTTTTGACTCTGCACATGCATATTATTTATTCTGCTTAGAACAGACACAAAGGGACCTTAGTGGCTGGGGGTGGAAAGCAGGGAAGGGAGAAGACCGCAGGCAGAGTAAAACCTATGGCCATACAGTAGAAAGCCATCACTGGGTAGACTGGATGGATTCAAGTGTTCCTTATCTGGTACCAAAACTGAGTCCATAGAACCTAAAAAAAAAAAAAAAAAGCTTTTTTGATTCCTAAAAGTTGCAAACTTTTTTTTTTAAAACACAAATGAAAAATAGTGAAGTCATATTTAGGCCAACTCCCTGTGATGTTATACTAGTGTTGAGCTATATGTTTCAATCATATCACACTGAAAAGACACTTGAAAGATTCAGCTGAGTGATGTAAAAAAAAAACACCTCTCAAAATAATTTGAAACGTTCCCTAAAATGAATTTTCAAAAAAATATAGATACTAAACATATATCCAAGTAAAAATGCTTCAAAGGTGATTAACACTATTCAGCTGTCAACATTCATTCAAAAAGGCATGTCATTTCAAACTCAGTTTAAGGCAGTCATAAAAGATTCAAATCCACTTAGCTTTCAAAAATACATCATTTATTGAACCGTCTTTTCTACCTGTAGGGAAAGTGTTCCAATAGTCCTTCCGTTGCTAAAAGACTTGTACAAGCAATCCTTCCCTCAATAGCAGTGATCGTTGAATGTCCCCATCCAAGCATTGTCTAAAATAGAAGACCATATGTGACCCCCAACTAGGGTCATTTATGTGATTATATGCCCATGTAAGCTGTTGATCATAGGACATACCAAGATTCGGACTGGGGAGCACATTAGCTGTATTAGAAATATGCGCAGAGAAGCACCTTTAGTTGACAATTGGATCACGTTACATCAGTATATTGTACAAAATGCCTCCAAATCACCCCTATAAATATAGAAAAAAAAACACAAAAAAGGGGGAATATTAAAGTTCAGTAGCAAGCTTTGTGGTCCGGTACGTTGAGGCATTAGCCACACCTTTGGCTACAACCAGATTTCAAGCATTGTACCCTATTACAATGTTTCAAAATTTTCTTTTTTTTATAGATTTTCATATGCAAATAAAATTGTTCTAAAGAGTAAAATTCTCTCTATTGATCGCAGTCATATATTTAATACTCTCTCGATATCATATAAACACTTTGCAGATAAGCTTATTATATTGCACTTATCTTTATAGCGATGCCATTCTTGCGCTTATTCATTCATAATAATCTGCTTGGTGTATCATGCTTGACACCTGACAATATAATAAGCTTATCTGCAAAGTGTTGATATGACATCGAGAGAGTATTAAATATATGACTGCGATCAATAGAGAGAATTTTACTCTTTAGAAAAATGTTATTTGTACATAAAAATCTATTTAAAAAAAAGAACATTTTGAAACATTGTAATACGGTACAATGCTTGAAATCTGGTTGATTGAAGGGTAGGCAGCATCAAAAGGGTGAAGGCATGCCAATGTGTCAAGACTATGACAACATGGCACAAAAAGTGGCATGAAGAGCCCAAGGATCCTCAATGGGGCAGAACAGTACCAGCAGTGGTAGACGTTCCCCAAGGCACAATCGGAGGAGCAAAACAGCAGCAAGAGTGGCCAGATCACCCCAAGGCTGAAAAGGTGGAGCAAAGGCACCAACAACAGTGGCATGACCCCCCCCCCCCCCCAAGGCTGGACGAGAGTAGTAAAGTGGCAGCAAGTGTGGCATGAAGAGCTCAAGGCACTGTGAAGAGGGAACAAGAGGCAGAAAACATCCTGAGGCAGGGATAGAGGGTCAAAGCAACTGAAATGAGGTTTCAATGAAGGATGTCTGCTTCAGGGGCTAGAGAAAATGTGCTGAACACAAACATGTATCACATAACTATATCAAAACTTAAAACTAGGACAAAGTAAGATCACAATGCTTGTAAAACAACTTATGACTGACTTGCTGTCTTCCTTCACATGACAGCCATCTTAAGCGAATCTACAGAATCTTACCTCATTTTAAAGGCAGCTGAGTGGACCAATTAAACTGACGATCCATGATGACATCACTATTTCCTCTTTGACAGCTGATTGTGCAACCATGCTGTCAATCAAGACTTTAGCTCGGAGCCCTATGTTTGAAGGATTAATAGAAATGTGACCATTCAATTTCTTTATTTAAACCACAGGGTGAGACTGTATCCCAGTTAAAAATAAAACGCTGTTCTAACTGGAGAAGCTGGATATCAAAATCCCCCCCTCAAGGAGAGCGTTGCTATTGAATCAGAATGGCCACTCATACATCGTCTTCAGTATGGGAAGCTGTTACCCAATGAGTCACTACCTACCGGTGCCACCTCCTTACGATGGCGTATTCAGGTAATATGTTCCTGTATCTGTGTCCAGAACATCCGAATAGTTTTACCAATGTAGATCAACCCACAAGAGCACCACAATACATAAATGACACCTTCAGATGTATAAGAAAGATGTTGGTAAAACTTAAATGGTTTCTGATTTGGTAACCTAAGTTCTGATCCTTGCACCTCACAAATATTACAGTCGCCACATGGAAAGAGCCTTGGTGGTTGGACCAATGGTATCTCAGGTTCTTGTTTATTAAAAGCCAAATGTAATAGCCGATCACAAAGGTTTCTTGCATGGCTCACGGCAAAAATAGGTAGTTCCCGAAATACTGGATGTATACTCAGAATCTGCCAGTGTTTTCTAATACTGTTTTTGAGTACTTGCGAATGAAGGGTATAGGGTACACACAAATGATCTTTTGTTCAGTTTCCTTAGGGATTGTAATCAGAAGCTGTTGTCTATTGGCCCATCTTCTTCTTTTGTATGCCCGTTTGATGATGTAACTTGGGTATCCTCTTTGTGAAAAACGTCATTTCATCTCTATTGATTGATCCTTAAATTCTTCAACTGTGGAACAAAGAGCTACTAAACTTTAAAATCCCCCCTTTTTTTGTGCTCACGTTAGATCATGCCAATATGGATTTACATTTTATCGTGTTAGATGTTGTGTCATTGCAGCTGGAAGGAGATGTCTCTCAGGCGCTTGTGTGGAGAGAGTAGCACTGGATATGTAAATGGTATACCACAATTCTAGGGGGTTTAAAGAAAGATGTAGATTGGTATGTACTCCATTTGATTGACTCATGTATGAGACATTTCAGTTGCCTATTGGAGGTTTGGTTTTGATAGGTTGGCCGAAAGTGATGAAACAGACAAGCGGAAAGGTGGAGGTTTTCCAATTATCCTTTATGCCTTTATGTAGCCTAGAGGGGTAAGTTAGAAAAAGATTCCTTACAAATGTTAATGTTTTTATATACAATTGCACAACATTTTTTGTGGCATAATGTTTTCAGTGGGTTAGTTGCAATTTATTGGTATATTCATGTAGGACAATTCCTTTGCGAGAAGAATTTCCCATGTAAAGCAGATGCTGACGCTCAGACAGCTTCAGATGTTCCTCGTTTTGAACCTCCCTGAAGAAGCTGTAATAGGCGAAACATGCTACTGAGGGAAGGATTAGTCGCACAGGTCTTCCTTCTAGCAACAGAAGGTTATTGGAACACGTACCCTACAGGCTTTTAATTAATGAATTTTAAATGAATTCCAGCACACTAATAGCTTGGGCTATCCATGAGAATCATTAGGGTAATTTTGCATTTACGTGTTCATATTGTGATGCAGTACGACCTGGCCCGGGGCAGAAACAGCCGGGACACAGAAAAGCAGAAGCTGGCAGTACCAAACCTAGCCACCGGAGGGCGCTGAGGAAGGTAGCATAGACTACACTTCCCAGGTTCCCTGAACCGACACCTGACCCCTGGCTGGAGGATGAGCAGGAACAGGTGGAGGAAATTGGGACTGATCCCTATGACTCAGCAGAGTCTATGGAAGCTGAGGAAGAGGGCATGCTGCCATGGTGGAGCTGGCCACAAAAGCCTGGCTCCTCAGAGTCTGAGGAGGAGGCGATGGAGGTAAGCTGGGGAGAGGAAAGCTCCAGCTGTTCCTCTATGGAGCTAGAATAACCAGGAGGTTGGGGGATGGTAAATCCTGGGTTTAGACAAGGAGGTTTAAGAAAGCTTGGAAGGAAATTATGGTTAAAATACTGTTTAACTTTAAGCTTGCTAAGGAGAACCTAAGCAGTTAGGCTTGGGGGTTTGTACGGTCAACCAGGCATTGTTGCAGGGCTGCAGCCGGTGAGGCTACAGGACTACATTAAACCCTTTTTGTGATAAAAGCCTTTTTCCCTGTGTACTGTTTGGGAGTGCCAGGACTAGGCCTGGCGCTCCGACTAGAAGCTGTGAGGAGTTCATAGCAGCGCTGTGCATTAGCTGTGCAAGTGGACGGGACGTGGCATATGAGCGAAGTGGGAGGCCTGAAGCCCAGCAAAGCCCCACAGCGTGCTGAGCGGATGGGCGTGATCATGACAATATATATTATATATATGTTTTAGCAGTGGTATTAGATTTGTTTTAATCAGTTGGTATATGAGGCATTATGAGTCTATAAGAGATTCTAAATATTTTACAACAGCAATGTACAAAGTAGGAAATAGTTTTTAATAGCATAATTAATATCATCTGAACCTGACAGCATGATTTATAATGTGAGCGATTGTTTATAGTTCATAATGCAGAATGCTCTTGGTTTTATTTTATGTTATGTCATACTATTATTAGGTCTAGTCATACTCAACACAGTAACCGCACTTAAAAATAAAATTTGATGAGAAAACAGGGCACAACATATAAACCCTGGTGTACAGACTGCAGGGCAAAGACAATCAAGGACGTCAAGAATGTGATTTCTCTTACCTGGGAAGCAGGAAGAGAGACCCGGTCTAGCCTGGATACATCTAAAATACAGTCCTGTTTGTAGCCCCCGCCTCAAACTTGAAAACATTGTGCTAGCAAGGAACGCTCTGCTGGTTGAAGCCTTTGAAAGGGTGATACTACTTGTTAGCCAATGGGTGTCTAGCTAAGTGCGACTCAACCCACAACCCCTGGAAGTTAATGGTACCATTGCTTCGCCAGGTCTTCATGGCTCAGATAGCTCTATCCCTAGTGTCCCAGCCTACCATCCCACAGGCTGGCAGTTCAAGTCCTGACATCATTCATCTCCCAGCCTGCGAGGGACCTCTGGGACTACCCCAGGACTCTCACAGTGCCCTTTTCCATATCAGCCTACTCTTTTCCCCCCTCAGGGGCTCCCTACTCTAGAGTCACACAGTATTTGCAGACAAAGGTTGAAACAGAAAAGAGAGTAAAGGAGAAATTATAAAGTCTAAATGGTTTTCTTCTTTTTTCTTTTCTGCAGTTCATTTGAAGGCAGCCCTTTGGTTTCTCTGGCACAATTGACGTATGGTGGAGTGGACCCTGATAAGGCCTCATCAGACCCAGTATCCAAATATCTCAACTCTTCTTCGCTGTGGAATTGGTTGGAGGAGTCTCGAAGTGATGCCATACTTGGAGGCTGCTTCTTCTGGGATGGTGTCTTCCCACTGATATGGTCAGCCCTTAGTTGATGGCTTTTCTTTTTTGTGGCAATGAAAGCCCCTCCTAAAATACCGGGCTTTAAGAATTGCCTGTAAGTCCCAGGCCTCTGTGGCACTCGCTTCTGGTTCTATCAGCAGCCCCTCTTGGAAGACTCGAGTCACTGCCCATGGATCTTTCTGGACACATTGGTCTGCTTCATCCAAGTTGGTGATGGCAGGGAGCACTATGGCATCCAGTTTCTCTAGCAGTGAGGTGTGACCATCTCAGGGTTCCTCTATCTTTTCTCCGTGCCACTCCCCTAGCCATGTATCAAAGTAGTTAGGTTCTCATCGCATCTATTCATTGATGTTTATTATATGTAAGGGCTCCTCCCAAAGTTATTTATATTCCTCCTAGTTCTCCAAGTTTTCTGTTATATGTAAGGGCAATGCCCAAAAGTTTTTTGTTCACTGTAAACCGATGCGATGTGCGAACGGATATCGGTATAAAAGAGATGTTAAATAAATAAATAAATAAATATTTATAATTTCCTTCAGCTCTGACCCGGAATTAAATTTCCAGCATTAGGCTTATGCGCCTCTCTGTATGAGGGAGTAATAGCTAATGCCTTCCTTCACGTGGATTTAAATGGGGGAGTGTAATTTATGCGCACAGTTTTACACTAGTTTGTGCACGCATTTTTTGCATTCAAAATTCCTTGCTGCAACCATAAGAACATAAGATTTGCCATACTGGGTCAGACCAAGGGTCCATCAAGCCCAGCATCCTGTTTCCAACAGTGGCCAATCCAGGTCACAAGTACCTGGCAAGTACCTAAACATTAAATAGATCCCATGCTACTAATGCCAGCAACAAGTCTGAGCATAAACAATAAAATACATGCAAATTCATGAGTAGAATTGCCCTGCAAACCTTATTATGTCAGGGCCAAAATAGTAGGGGAGAGGACAAGTGGCTTTATTGGCCCAGTGAAACATGGAAGAGGGGAAAAAAAGCAAAAAGAAATCATATTCATCTTGCATTCACACAACAGGCAGGTAAGTATATGCCGTTCCTTTTTACCATGCTTGGTTTGGATGGACAGCTTTTAATGGTCTCCCACAAGGAAAACAGGTAAACTTAAAGCATAGACATGTACTGTGTAACCCCTGGGCTGGTAGTCCTGGATATAAGATCCCAGAGGCCATATTTGTATATAATAATTTGTATATAATTTTACTGCCTATATATAATCATGCTCCCACGCTTATAATTATTTCACCTAGCTTATATTTTTCTTGTACAATAATTTCCCTTCATGTTTCTCCCCTCTTACCACTCCCCAGTTCTATAATCAGTTTCAATGTAAAGCCCTGTTGGCCAGTTTTATGTTACATGGAAACCGATGTGATGTTTGCATAACGAACGTCGGTATACAAAAATTTTAAATAAATAAAATATAAATAAATATTTCACACTTAAACATGAATTTTCAATACATAGCATATAAGTGAGTATTTGCTATTTTAGAAACTTCAACTTACACACGTAAACCAGAGTCCACGCGTAATTCCGCAAGCCAGGGGCATTCTGGGGAGTATGTTGCTATTTCATAAGCAATTTATGCCTGTATATTTGGCACCTTACTTGCGTATACCTACTCCTGCTCAATATCTGGAGTAAATGAACTTAAAGATAAAAAAAAGACTGGGAAAGGAATCTGAGTGAAATGGGGGGGCAGGGAGGGGGGGGGGGCTTCAGGCTGAAGAGCCAGGAGGGTCTTCGCGAGCTGCAGATGCACTGGGTGAACTGGTAGACTAATTGGTAAAACTGGTTAGCTCATTACCACGCACATGTTAGGAAATCCTCCACTTACAAGTGTAAAAGCCAACATATGGGGAGGGGACGTAAATGCATCTAAATAATATGTGTAAAATCTACTCTCCTATACCTTAACATTTGACGTTAAAATACACAGGTATATCATTTGCGCACACTTATCCGGCTAAATTCCAACTTATCTGGCTAAGTAGTGTCTTTGCCATTACTAAGTTGGACAAATTCAAAATTATTAGTAGCTCTTATCCTACAAGTTTTGACTTATCCGGCTAAGTATCAGCAGGAGTTTTGACTTATCCGGCTAAGTATTAGCCGGATAAGTCTGAAAAGCACTACTCGCCCATCTAAGCAGAAGTTTTCGGACTTAATCCAGCTAAGTCAGATAGCCCAATAAGTCTAAAAGCACTACTTATCCAGCTATCTGATTTAGCAGGATATGTAGCACTTTTTTTTTTTATAGCCGGGTACCTCTGAAAAGCATATATTCTCCTCAGAAATAGACTTTTGTTGGTCAGATTTGTCAGGATATAGCATTTAGAAAATAACAACAATTCCTCTCTCTAACATCCTGGTCACTAAGCATCAGTTTTCCCTTAAGAAAGTTCTGTATAATGGATGATTTCACACATGCCATAAACCTTAGCCTGCTTAATATATTAGTACTTATGGCTAACTTACTCACCCCCGGACAGACTTCAGGCGATATCTCTGTTCACCTCTGATGCAGGCTCTGGCTGGAGAGTTGGAGATCGTGGGCAGGGGAGAGGCTTGCTTCCTGGGCTTGGTGCTGGCAGAGCAGGCAGGTGGTTCAGGAAGGAGTCTTGCTTCTGGCTCTGGTGCTTGCTGGCTATCTGGGCTTTCTCCTGTCCCTCACCATCTCAGACTCCGTCCTACTCTCCGCACCTGAGCAGGTACCTCGTCTCTCCGGTCTCCGGGCCACACCCAGGCTTCTCCCTTCTCGATAGCAGGGAGTGCTGGTCTGCTTCTGACTCCCCTCTCTCTTTCTCAGGATTCGCTCTCTGGGTTTTCTCCCAGTGTCTGTGCTCTCTTTCTCCCTTCCTTTTTCAGGGGGTCCTTTGCTTCAGTCTTTCTCCTCCTTTGGTTCCAGGGTCACTCTTTTTCTTTTCCTTCTTTGGCCTCCCTGTCTTGTACTTCCCAGCTGATGAATATGCATAATCTCATGCATAACCTCGTGGTGGGTGGAGGGTCTTTTGCTGCATTGCAGGTCTTCTTTTCCCTCCCTATTTCTTCGGGGGGGAGGGGCGAACTGTCACGTCTGCATGTCAAGCTGTCTTGCCAGTGTCTGCATTTTTCCCTGTCTCAGACTGCACCACCACCCCCCCCCCCCCCCCCACCACTTCTAAGGGTGGGGGTCTTTCTGAGCTTGGCTCATCCCTGACTCTTGCTTAGGAGCTTAAGTCGTTGTCTCTTTGTCTGCTTTGCTCCTATTGACACAGGAACATCTGCTAAGGTATCCTTCAGTGTAACAGGACAAACGTTCTTCATTTTCCACTGAGACCGTGCAGTTTTATAGTTCACCTGACTAAAGTATTTTGTTGTGACAGTGCCTGGGGCCTGTCAGTTTCTTGGCTTGTACATTTCTTTGGCTATTATGATTCATATTAGTGGTAAAACATGAGATATCTCCCTACAGATCCGCAGGTTCCTTCATAGTGAAGGGACCTATCCCTTTGATATTAGAGCAGCAAAGAAGATAACTTAACTGAGTCTCTAGTTACTGCGTGCTCAGAACTCAAATAAATCAACGTCAAAAATATAGAAGGGATATAGAGGGTGAACATCCAAAATTAAAAGTTTCTAGGGTGGCATTAAAACTTAAACAAACACAAAAAGGCAGGGGACAGCCATGGACATGTTGCTTCTGAAGAGGAAACAGAAAATCCACACAGTAAAATGGTGGTCTGACTCTATATACCACTCACCAAATTGTCTCTCACACATGGAGAGCTACCTACCCACTCTTCTATATTGTTTCCTCCCACAAAAGACTTAGTTCAGCTCTAAACTAGTAGAGAACCGAAGGGATCGCTACACACAGAAAAAAACCAAAGAGATTTGCAAACATTTCATGATGCCTCAGTTTCTTCTTTGGTACAGAAATTTGCACATAGCAATGCCAATACCCATTAGGCGAATCATTAATACACAAGAAGTAAACCTGTTTCAAGGTTCTAGAACAAGGGATCAAAATATGAGACTCCAAGGGAGTAGGCTGGAGGGGCAATGACAGGAAATATCTCTTCACAGACAGGGCACGGGATAAGTGCAATTGCTAATAGTGGAGAAATTATGACCTAGCAGTAGGATTAAAGTGTTCGTAGCACAGTACTTGATTTAACAGCAGATTTTGAGCTGCCAGAATGTATGTATGGGCAGTTTCCCTACCTCGGGCTATACACCAGGATAGTCTATTGCAAGTTGGGATTGATAGGGGGCATCAGATATTCTCTATGGCGGATTCCAGGGTAAACTTGGAATGCTGGTGAACTCCTGGGATAAGCAGCTTGGAATCTCTCTACCCCTTGGGATCCTGCCAGGTGCTTGTGACCTGGATTGGTCGCTGTTGGAAACAGGATGCTGGGCTTGATGGACCTTTGGTCTGACCCAGTATGGCAAGTCTTATGTTCTTATGGCTGGGTGCAGGCCTTCTATAAATTATTTCAGTAAGACGTTGTTGGCCACTTCTCGGCCTGACTTCCCCTCTGGCTGTAGCCGATATGCCGCCGAGATACAGCTGGCCTTATCTAGCATGTCTACCTTTATGTCCGTACAGCTAGCCCTTCCATTCGGGTTTGCAGACTGATACACCACTTGACTGTTGCCCATCAGCTAGGTGGTCCAAACAGCCTCTCAGTCAGGCAGTCTGCTTAAAGTTCACTAAAAAAGCTTCTGGATCTTCTCCCATCCCTAATTTTAGTATCATGGGAACCACTGGAGTATGTTGTAGGCCAACAGCTTGAAACTCTTCTGTAAATGAAGTATCCTGCTTGGCTGCACTTTCCTGCACGGCCACCAAGGTCGCTTGTAGGGTGCTCAGAGTCTCTAGGAGGTGTTGTTTTTGAGCTTCCCGGGCTTGCTCGATGGCCTGTAACTGCGTTTGTCCCTCAGTGAGGGCCTGAATCGCGCACTCCCATTCTCAAAACAATTCCACTTTATTTCTCCACAGCGGGGCAAAGGGGGAAAAAAACCTCCTCTTCCCCCCCCCCCCCCCCCACACACACACATACAAAATAAACTCCTGCCTGTTCACCTCTAACTCATTCACTGGTTTCCTGACTACCAGGGCAGGGCTACTCCCTTTGGCCTGTTATAAATTCAGGCTGCTACAGTGAGGTCCCAAATTTAGAAAACATATCACCTCTTGGGCACTGCTCTGAGCTGCCATACCTCTCAGCATATTTTGTAACACAATCTTTGCTATGCACCAGACACTTATTTTCTGCCTTGAGGCAAGGATTTCTGGCTGTACCGTGCCTAGCACAGAAAATGCCAGCGTATCTGGCTCAGAGATGAACAGTCAAGGCTTTTTTTTTCTCTTTCAAGTGCATTTATTTCACAGCGCAGCAAATACATCAACATTCAGACGGCTGTGCCCGGTCCTTAAAGTGTTCCGGGGCCTCTGGGCATAGACTTTGTCACAGCTTGATATAATAAGGTGTGCTCAGCAGAGCGCACAGTTTTTGTGTGCAAACTTTATTCTCAATGTGTACAAAAAAAAAGGTTTGTGTAAATATTACTTAGCGCACTAATGAAGGCCTTAGCTATTACCCCTCAATGCAAAGACGGCTTAACTCAGGTTTTCTTAGCGCTAGAAGTTTTATGCCCGGTCAGAGGTGGAGTAAATTTTCCAGCTCTAGTGTTAATCTATGGGGCAGAAACTGGAGTGCCGGTGCCAGGACCTGTGGTCGGGATTTATGTGCAGAAAGCATTTTTATGCTATTAAATGATATTTTATGTGCACAAAACGGGCGCAAATCATGTTTCATGCACACAAGAGATTTTCGTGCACACATAATGCGATTTGTTCATGTTTTGTGCGCATAAAAAATTCATTCATGTACGCAAAACATAATTTATGTGCGCACAAATCACGCCAGCCTGTGCTGCGCGCGCATTTTAACTCGGGTCTGCGTGCACAATTCAGTGTTTGTGTACATTGATAACACCCAGCTCGTTAGCATACCGTTTGCTTACTACATTGGGAATTACATTTTTTTTTTTTTTTAGCAGGCAGACTTTAACGCTGAACCCCTATAGCGAGGTCTTACCGCACCACTTATTACATTGGCCCCTTTAAGTGGGGACCTTGTGTGCTCCTCTACCCAGCAGCGCGCCCCCTTCCCGGATGCAAGGATTAAGCGGCGATAAGACCATGGGCGCGGGGACGTTAGAGGGAGTAAGACTGGCGGGGGCAGAGCCTCAGGCTGGAGGGTTCTGTCCGGGGGGGGTTTCCATCACTAATAGAATCAAGGGGGAAATGAAGACGGCTCGTAAGCAGTAATTTACTAATCAAGGAGACAGCTCTATTGAACGATTGGTCAATAAAGTCAAACCATTAAGAGGTGCTCGCCTTGGGGTTTGTGGGGTTTTTTTTTTCTTTTTTTTATTCTCGCAAGCAGGACCTTTCGGTACATCTGCTCATCTGTTTCTCCCCGCAGTACGGATGGCTGACGGACTCTTATCGATCCGGCTTGCTACAGCGAGTGAATAATCTCCCTTTCTTCCTTTCAACCACTTTGGCATCAGTCATTGTCCCACCAGCCCAGCGCTTTGCATTTGTCTGCAGTCCAGGCACAGACGGGACATTAGGGCCGAAATCATTTCAGCCCGAAGAGCAATCAGTATCCAAACTCCCCCCCCCCCCCCTTTCGCAGTGCAGCGGTTTAACGTGTGTGTGACATGTGCTGGTCTATGCGGACCCTGCCTAAAATTGTCTTAAAATCATTCAGTTTTAATTCTGTAATAATCCTTCACCCTCCCCTTCACTACAGTTCTGCATCTTCCTGATGGGAATAATGAATGAAAAAGCATGAAAAACACATTCTGGTTCCATAGGTCCAAAGTCGCACACACAGCACTGATAACACTGAAAAGGGGTTGATTTACCAAAGCAGCGCACACAGCATCGATAACACTGAGATGGGCTGATTTACCAAAGGATCGCACACAGCACTGATAACACTGAAAAGGGGTTGATTTACCAAAGCAGCGCACACAGCATCAATAACACTGAGATGGGCTAATTTACCAAAGGAGCGCACACTGCACTGATAACACTGAGATGGGCTGATTTACCAAAGGAGCGCACACTGCACTGATAGTACTGAGATGGGCTGATTTACCAAAGGAGCGCACACTGCACTGATAATACTGAGAAGGGGCTGATTTACCAAAGGAGCGCACACTGCACTGATAATACTGAGATGGGCTGATTTACCAAAGGAGCGCACACAGCATCGATAACACTGAGAAGGGGCTGATTTACCAAAGGAGCGCACACTGCACTGATAATACTGAGATGGGCTGATTTACCAAAGGAGCGCACACTGCACTGATAATACTGAGATGGGCTGATTTACCAAAGGAGCGCACACAGCATCGATAACACTGAGAAGGGGCTGATTTACCAAAGGAGCGCACACTGCACTGATAATACTGAGATGGGCTGATTTACCAAAGGAGCGCACACAGCATCGATAACACTGAGAAGGGGCTGATTTACCAAAGGAGCGCACACTGCACTGATAATACTGAGATGGGCTGATTTACCAAAGGAGCGCACACTGCACTGATAATACTGAGATGGGCTGATTTACCAAAGGAGCGCACACAGCACTGATAACACTGAGATGGGCTGATTTACCAAAGGAGCGCACACTGCACTGATAATACTGAGAAAGTGCTGTTTTACCAAAGGAGCGCACACAGCACTGATAATACCGAGAAGGGGCTGATTTACCAAAGGAGCACACACTGCACTGATAACACTGAGAAAGTGCTGATTTACCAAAGGAGCACTCACAGCACTGATAACACTGAGAAAGTGCTGATTTACCAAAGGAGCGCACACAGCACTGATAACACTGAGAAAGTGCTGTTTTACCAAAGGAGCGCACACAGCACTGATAACACTGAGAAAGTGCTGATTTAACAAAGGAGCGCACACAGCACTGATAACACTGAAAGACACTCACAAAGCTCAGCTCTGCTAGCATACCAGTCGGGTTCTAAGTGCTCACCTGACCACAAAACAATACAAGCTTAAGGTTATTTCCTGGCTTTCTTATTTCAGTTGCTTTGCCTGGCATTTTGCGGGTGTTATTGCCTTGCATTTATAAAACAGCTTGCTGGATGATAATTCTTTCCGTGTTACTAATCCAGGTAGCTCACAAGGCTCAGCAGTTATCAGCAACCCAGCCAGTCAGGTTCTCTGGGATATTCCATGAAAAATATCTGAAATGGGGAGAGAAGTGAAGAATGAGGAGGCCCTCTGTGCACAGAAACCCAAACCCTATAAGAGCAAAGCTCCCCTTTTCCTGGGGAATCCTCATAGCAAAGGCATTAGCTTCGGGATGCGATTAGAGGGAAATGCCTTTTAGCAGAGCACAAAAGAGATTCTTAATGTTATAGGCCAAGGGGGAAAAAAAGGATTCTGAAGTTGAGCTCGTACTGCACTCGGAAAGCAATGACTTGGCGTGAAACAGATTCAGTGTGGTACAAGAGAGGGTTGAAGAATTTGGGGGAAGGTCTTAGGTATTTGGCAAAGACCACAGCCTTTTCTGGGGGATTATTATTACCTGTTTATGGTAAGGGGAGGGGGAGAACAGGTCACACCATATTGCCAACTTCAACGCACGGCTCAAACCCTGGGATAAAGGAGAGGGTTTGAGATATTTTCGAGCCATATTTGGAATAACAGAGGGCCGTACTATGGAGATGGCCTAGAACTGTCCAGGGGAGGGAAAAGGATCTCAGGGGAGAAATTCACTCGGTACAGCGGCAGGTGTTTAAAGCAGAAGAGGTGGGTGACAGAGGGAAGCTGATTGATTGAGGAATGAATGAATCCAGTGCAAAAAGACAAAACAGCAAGGATTACGCCAACACAGCAGATAAGGTGGAGCAGTTATGAGACTAACAGGCCAATGTAATAAGGTGCAGCGAAGCCGCCACGGGCTTTTACGCGTGTTTTCCCCACGCAAAGCCCTCTATGGGGATGTTATAGGGGTTGTGTGCGCGGGAAAACAGCACATACAAAGCACGCTTACCGACCTATTCTCTTTTTTCTGCGCGAATGCATGCTCATGGCATGCAAAGGAGGCGCTTACCTAATCACGGGCAATGCAGGGAGCCGCGTTAATGCTAGTGCGGGTTTTTTTTTTTACCACCACGGTAAGGGTACGAGTTAAGTGACAGCGTCGACTCGGGGGGGGGGGGGGGCCATCTTATTCCATTGCCTGCATTGGTGTGATGTGGTGGTGTGCCCGTGCAGCTCTGGTGCGACTTCGATGATGGAGATTTCGGCTTGTGTCCAGCTGTTCCTGATGCTGTAGTATATCCTGCGGGTTCGCCAAAGGCAGCAGGCAGAGAGGAGGGGTTCGTGAGGAGCAGGCTGTTCCGGCTGGAACAGGCCACAGAAGGGTACGATGAGAGCGGATATTTCGCCTCAGGACCACCCACGCTGCTGGGGACGCCGGGGCCGGATGTGGTGAGGACCTACGGACTGGGCTCCAGGGCTATCACGGGCCTGTATGAAGAGCTCAGAGAGGACATCGATCCCCTCACAGAACGTGGACATGCCATCCCAGACCTGGTGAAGCTACTCGGAGCTCTTCATCTTCTGGCCCCCGGTTCTTTCCAGTGGCTACGGTCTGCACGGGGTAATCCACGCTCTCCTGTCACTTCACCCAGGTACTGAGGGCCATGCTGAAGAGGGTCAAGCAGTACATGACATACCCACAGCAGCTTCGGGAGCGGCAACAAACGAAGAGATCGTTTTTCGACATAGCCGGTATGCCAAATGTGATGGGAGCTATCGACTGTACCTATGTGGCTCTCAGCCCTCATCTTGGAAGAGAGATGGCATACACCGGAATCGGAAACATTACCGCTCCCTCAGTGTGCAAGTGATCTGTAGCGCTGACCAGAGGATTCTCAGCGTGGTGGCAGAATGGTTCTTTCACCCTGGCGCAGTCAGCACTGGCACAGCAATTCACTGAAGGGAAATATGCTTGGCAAGATACAAAAAAGTGACTTTTTTTAAATTGCTATTTGCTACGGGGGTGTGAGGTTAAAAACAGAAGCAAGTGTGCAGAAGAGGGAAAAAAATCTAGTTAGTATGTGCATGCCCTATTAAATTGGTTAGTCACCTGCAAGCTCACATGTGTTACTTTTTGCTTTGCATTTTGGTGCACATGCATGAGAAAGATTAGAACATTATATCATGGGAGCCTTCAAGCTGACCTGTTTAACCGAATAATAGTTACCGGAGGAAACATGCATCTGACAAAATGTTCCAATATGCATGCAGTCAGATTTGGTTAAGTCATCGCTGTGCATGCAGTATGGGGGCTTTCGTGCCTAATAATTTGCCACACTTGTCAGCATGCAGTGCTGAGCTTCTAAGGCAGAACAGTAAGGGTTTATAGCGTCATGGGTGGCCAGTGTGCACGATAAAATGTTTCAGTGCTTAACTCACAGGGATGGGCAAAGATGACTTTCAGGAAGAGCAGATTCTGTTTTAGAAACGATATTATTATTTTTTTGTGTTCTGCGGGTGACGCTGGCTATGAATGCAGGTCACGGCTGCTGACGCCACCGACAGCGGCTCGAAATGCAGCTGAAAGAAAATATCAGGGGGCACGCGTCAAAACCAGGGAGGGTAATAGAGCGCACATTGGGGTACTTTTTTAAAAAAGCGCAAGCGCGTACTTTTGTTCATGCACCAGGCGCAAACAAAAGTACGCTGGATTTCAATAGATAGGCGCGTAGCCGCGCGTATCTTTTAAAATCCGGGGTCGGCGCACGCAAGGGGTGCACATTTGTGCACCTTGCGCGCGCCTAGCCCTGCGCGCGCTGCCCGTTCCCTCCAAGGCCACTCAGAAATCGTAGCGGCCTCGGAGGTAACTTTCCTTCCGCCTCCCCCTCCCTTCCCCTATCTAACCCACCCCCCCAGCCCTACCTAAATCCCCCTCCTGACCTTTATCCAGGAAGTTACGCCTACCTCCGGGCAGTCGTAACTTGCGCACGCCGAATGTCTGCTGGCACGGCAGGCCCCGACACAGGCCGCTGTGTCGGGGCACTCGGCCACACCCCCGGACCGCCACCACGCCCCGAACACGCCCCGAGCCAACACCACGCCCCCCTGGCCACGCCCCAGGACCACCCCTTTTTGCAAGCCCTGGGACATACGCGTGTCCCGGGGCTTGTGCGCGCCGCCGAGCCTATGCAAAATAAGCTCGGCGCGCGCAGGGGCAGATTTCCTCAGGTTATGCGCGTATGTTACGCGCGTAGCCTTTGAAATCTGCCCAATTAGGTTTACTGAAAAGTAGACTCTGGTGCCTGGACCGCACAGGAGGGGGCTCTCCAATACAGAACTGAAAAAGCAGCAGATAATTGTGGTAGCACGCTGCATGCTCCAGCATGGCATCGAGCGGGAGGTGAACCCGGACCTTGAAACAGAGCCAGAGGGGTGCGCTCCAGCCCCAGAAAGCAACAACACAGCGAGGGGGAATGAAGTAAGGCGAAAGGTGATAGTGGACCATTTTGGCTGAGCAGCACCGCTCCCTCTTGGACCGTGCCAGAAAGTTCTGGACCTGCGTTTCAGGCTCTGATAGCTGTCCTTGTACATTCTGTTTAATGTACCTATAATAAATGTTTATTTCTCTAAGAATTATATATATATATATTTTTTTTTTTAAATGTTCTCCGCTGCATTGGATCCTGTCCTTGGTACGGGTGGTCTTTGGGGGTTTGACATCCTAATGCCCAGGGTCCATTGCCTTGCAGAGCTGGGCAGGCAGCACACACAGCACACCTCTGCCAAGCTCAGCAATCATTTCCCTTCTCACTAGGGAGGGGCAATCTCTGGGCTCATGGACACCAGTACTCTGGGAACTGGAGATTTCCGCACTGTTTTGGGAGGGGGAGGGAGGATGGGAAAGGGGGATGGAAATAAGAAGGGGTGAGAGAGGGGTTAATGGAAGTAGTGGTGGGGAAGGGGGGAGTGGTAGCGGGAGAGTGGGAGAGGAAGGTGTTAGGATAAACCCATACTTGGGAGGGGAGGGGGGGGGGGAGACAGAGTAGTGAGACTTTCGGAAGGGGAGAGGGAGGATGGGAAAGGGTGATTGGAGAGGGGTTAGTGGAGGTGACAGTTGGAAGGGAGGATAGTAATAGGGGAGGGGGAGGGTAAGGCGTTAGGAGAAACTCATGCCCGAGCAGCCAGATTCGTGCCCAGCTGAGCGCCTGTCTCGCTGCCATGCGGTGTGAATTAGCACCCATTAAAGTTATTCAAAATATTAAAAATACATTCCAGGCCCATTCGTTCGCTCGCTTTTATTCGCGGATTATCGGCACGGGCTTTCCGGGCGGGTGCGGACATGGGGCCTTACCGCGCTTATGTACGCGCGTTTCTTCACGAGTGCGTGCATTTCTGCGCACAAATCATTTGCATGACTTTTTTTTTTTTTTTTACACATCCTGCGAGAGCGCCAGCTTTAGCCGCAGGCGGTGATCGAAACCCGGGCTCACAACTATTGCCTGTTTTGCCGCGGGTCCTCATTACAACAGCCCCTAAGAGAGTAGGCAATGAGGGAGGAAACAGCTGGAAAGCCGTCAGCACAAATTCTCCTAGTCTGGGCAGCATGATTCCAGATTTGCAAGCTCTTATGGTAGGAGGCAGATCCAGATATTGTGGCTATCACAAAGACGTGGCCGAATGAGTCCCATGAATGGGAAACGGCCGTACCGGGCTAGAATCCGTTCATGAAGGCTGGAGATTGCAGAACAGGGAGAGCAGTAGCTCTTTATGTTAAAAAAATATATATATATCATTGTAACGCCCCTCCCGGTCAGCCTTACAATGGAAACCCACGTCACGAAGATAGATGGTAAGGGCCTCCATTATGCGACCGATTCACCAGCTTCGCAACTACTTGGATAAACGCCACCTTGCCACCGTGATTCAGACATTAATAACCAGTCGCATACAGGCTACCGTGATCCTCCAGTCCACGGCATCTCACAATATGAATTCAAGGGCCTCCAGCTACAGAATTACAAAGTGCAGCTGCAAGAACTCAAGTGAAAGGCCAAAGCAACCGACTACGTAGCACCAACCACACATCAACTCCACTGGCTCCCCATAGAATTCAACACAGAAATTCTTTGCCTTCAGGTGTGCGAACAATTCAGCCCCAGAGCACCTTTCCCAACCGCTGTTTATCCTACGCGCCCACGAGAGAACTGCATAACAAAATGCCCCTTCTTCCCTCTCCCCGCTCGACGTCCGCTAGATTAACTTGCACCAGATGTTGTGCCCCTGTCACATGGTAAGGGCAAAGGGCGGCTGACGCCATTTTGACTAACGGCAGCCAGCGGCCCGGGAGCGGGAGGTTGCTCCTGGGCTCCCTGCTGGACCACCAATGGATACTGGGAGAGTCCTGGAGGGCTCGGGGGGCGTCTGCTGCTGGTGGGCTTTGTATTTAAATAAATGGGAATGGTTGGGGTAGGTTTGGGGTTTGGATTCAGACAGGGGAATTGGATTCAGACAGCATCCGAGGGCCCTGACTTACGGTTTGGGGAACAAATAAACGTGGGGGTGACTTGCTGATGTGGCACTTACTCCCCTTAATCACTAAGCCTGATACTTTTGATGCAGCTCCAACACTGCTCTCTGCTTCCAAGGCACAGGTTAAGGGAAATTGGATTCAGACAGCATCCGAGGGCCCTGACTTTTACGTACCGGGGTGACCTGCACAGTGCGGCAGATACTGGCATAAGGTTGCTGGGCAGACTGGGTGGGTCATTTGGTCCTTTTTTGCCGTCATTTCTATATTTCTATGCGCTTTCTTAGGTCCCCCACCTCAAAAAGATAGGAAAAACAACACAAATTTTGTGGTTTTCCCTATTGTTTTCATTTTCCTTGAAATGCAGGAAAACAGGAACTATCGTCTGTATTTCCCATTTTGTTGCAAACCTCTTCCCACCCCTACGGCCAGGTGCCACCTCTCTTCCTCTCCGCCATCTCAGGCTGCCAGGATGTGGGAGAATTTCTAATTTTATTTCTTGGGCCTCCCCTCCGGGTTTGGGTTCCATTCTTACCGGGGACGGCTTTTAGCCTTCCTATATCAGGGAGCCGGCAATGGTTTTGCAGAGAGATAAAGGAGATCTTGTAGGGAGCTGGAGTCAGAGCTTGTCTGTCAGGGTCTGAGCTTGCGGTGTGGGGTAGGCCTCATGCTCCGCCGACAACGAAAGCGTTTTTGGGATATTGAGGGAGTTTTGGAGTCATTTTTGAAGCCTGAAGGGTACGTCATCCCTTCCAGGAGGGAGTGCATTCCAGCTTGTTTGATCCTCTACGCTCGGTTAACAGTAGAGATCAGACATACTGGGAAAGAGGTTGTGCTCTTCAATCTGATTTTATGGTTCATGATCCAAACAGAGCCAGATTTTCCCAGGGAGGGTCAAAGGAACACAGATTCAGCTCAAAGAAGGAAGGCGAGGCTATTATGGAGAAAGACACGGCTGCTCTTTTTGTTCTCACTCTCATGTTTCCTTTCACTATTTTATTTTTGCCAACTTGGGCTGGATTTTATTTTTCAGGCTGCGATACCACCTGTTTTAAGTTGAACACCGTCAAAAGCCTCTGGCAGTGTTTTTTCTTGGCCTCCTCGGTGTTGTCTACCTTCCTGCAGCGTGAGTATTCGGTGATTGATGTGTAAGGGCCGTGGCGAGGGAGATTTTGTGGGACTCTTCCCCTACGGCACCGAGAGTCCTGGAGGTTATGCCCTCTTTTCCCCCCCGCCGGCGGGACCCTGGCACCCAGGGCTGACGTCCGGCGTTGCAAGCAATGTAAGAGATCCGGGAAGGAGACTGTGGCCCCTGGGACTCTGCTGTAGCCTCTCAGTCAGGTGGCTCTAAAACAAAAGGGGGTTAGACAGGCCTCCCCTCAAATGCACTTCAAAAACCGTAACAGGCCAGCAGCAGAGGCTCCCTTAATCACTCGTTCCTATAGCTGTATCTTCCCCAGACTTCCTCCTATTCCCTCCACTTCCCCTACACTAGGTACCAAGGGTCTACTCTATGATATTCTCTGCTACCCTAGCCCTCTAAGCAACGAGTCATCCATTATTACCACCAAAACGTACGCCACTCCTTAGATTACCACTGCAGTCCTCCTCACACCTGGGTTGTGGCCCCTTCTTGATTTCATTTTCCTGTACTGCACGCTGTCTGACACTGGCGTGACTGGAATTTAATGGCAGATTTGATTGCTATCCATCCTGAGTCTCAGCTTGGAAAAAGCGTAACTTCAAAATGTGTATAAATAAAGGAAATAAACAGAAAATGTGAGAGGGCCTGGCGCCTGCATGAGCCGAGCGCCGGTCTTGGAAGGGTTCAAAAGGAGCTTGGACTCAAACAAATGGACATGTTTTATCCCACCCAACAATTAGTATTTATTATGAAACGTTGTTACCCGTACCTTGATGGCACCTGTTTAAGTTGATATAATTTAAAACATTTAGCAACATATATTTATGTTCCTTATTGTGAACCGTTGTGACGGCACCTGTCTTAACGACGGTATAGAAAAGACTTTAAATAAATAAATTGTTCTAGTGGGCCTGGGCCCAGATGCACAGAGAGTGTAGAATACCCTGGGCTGCATAGGGATCTCGCGATTTAAAAGAATCCCCTCTGTCACCCCCTCTGACTGCTGTCTCCTCACCATTACCAGAAAAATAGGGACTCACTCTGCAGCTATCTTCTGACAACCAGCATTTATTTTCTGGCGTTACCTGTAGTCAGAGTAGGTAACAGAGAATGAAGCTTATAAGCATTTTTAAATAGCCATGTTTTCGATTTGCATTTAAATCTCTTTCCGTCGGTTAAAGTTCGTAACATTTCAGGCGTTACATTCCGAGGCTCAGGACCTGCTGTGGAAAATGCACGGTGTCTTACTTCAGTTAAGTGTGTGCTCCGAACTGTAGGGACAAGCAATGTTCTCAATGTTTGTTGCGGAGTATATAAGTTTCGTTTGCTGTTCAGCAAAAATCCAGTTATTTGGGACACCCCCCCTCTAACCTTGCCTTCTCATGCCCCTGCTGCCCCTCCCTGCCAGGGTGGGGGTCCAGTCCCCTTATTTGCAGTGCCCAGTCGAGGGAGAGGGCTTCTGAGTGCGTGCCCTGCCAGCCGCATGGTAACTCTCTCCCTTAAACACCATCGGCCTTGTAGACGCCATAGCGGCAGAGGCTTCCTCCGGCAGGGCGGGTTATATTTTGGAAGAGTCTGATATTGGAAAAGGGTCAGCTTCAGGTACTCAGTGGCAAGAGGGGAAAAAAAATAAGGCAGCTAGGTTGGTTGAAGCCTAAAATTCATTGTGTGCTGTTAGGTAGGGAGTGTACCTTTATTTTGGGGGTCATCATGCGAGGGCTGCAAGACGGCTTGGATTTTCAGGATATTTGACAACGAGTGTTCATCAGAAGGGGCGATGTTCAAAGCACCTTTCTCCAGGTGAATTGCAGTCTCTGATAACGGTACGGGTGCTTTTTCCACAGCTTTTAGCAGGACTGAGAGGAGGCTCTCCCAGGGACGTGTTTAGGGAGGGGGGGGATCAGGGAGGACAGTAACGAATAGAGATGTGCATTCGTTTTAGACTAATTAGATAATTTAAACGAAATTGTCTAATTCGTTCTGTTTCGGGAGCGTCCCGAAACGAACAATAATTTGCCGAAATTCAGGAAAAATTTTAATTTCGTGTTAGCGTGCTCTGACTGATTAGGGCGCGCTAACTGAAAATGTGGGCTTTGTGGTCCCTGTTACCCATCAGGTGACGTTGGCACCACAGGTACCAGAAAATATTGAAGGGGCTGGGGAAAGGGGAGTCGTTAGAAATCCAGGACATTACTGATATTTTCATGTCTTCTAGGGGAAAGTGCATTAAAAAAAACCCAAAAACAATCAGGACTACAAATTACAGCATGCCTTATGAGTTTAAAAATGAGCTGAGCGAGCTTGGAAAACCAGCACACTAGAAAGAAGTCAAGGAGGGCCACAAGACGTCTCCATGCCTCTGGGGCAAGCTGGGCCAGTCCTGGTATAGCCCTCTGGATTTGTTGTCCTGCCTCCCTGACAGAAACTGGAACTAATAATTTGGTTTATATTCCACCTTCTGTGACTGCTCAGCCACTTCAGAGCAGATTACATTCAGGTACCTCAGGGGTTTCCCTCCACACCGCAGAGAAATTCCTACAGTAACTGAATGCAAACCTCTTTTTTTTTTTTAACAAGTTCATAAATGCAATGGTGGTGAAATCAGTGCCAGCTTAGCTCGTCCCCCATGACATGGAGCCACCCGGTCACCTTATTCTAATTTGAAAAAGTAGACGATGAGTATCCGCTCACTCTTTTATTTAAAAAATAGTAAAAAAAAAAAAAAAAAGTCACTAAATTAACGGCAGGATGACCAAACCCTAGAAAAGCGAACCCTCATATCCTGCCGCGGTGAAGATAACCTCCCCTCCCGTGCCCCCAAAAATGGCTGCATTTTAAGGTATAGCGAAGGGTTACCCAGAGATTCCGAAAGCGCCATTCCCAAACCACTATCCACAAGGGCCAAACTGAAACAGAGCGGCCATGATGCAGGAGCTGCCTTCCGTGAAATGAAATGGGAACTGGAGCCTGTCCACCTGCACTCTGGCCTCCCGTGCTGTCCTTTCCTTAAATAATGAAAGCCTTCTTGGAAGGATCTTGTTAACCATTGCAATGGACAGCTTCTGACCATTAAAAACCTTTTCCCATCTCCACCAGGAGGACCTCAGCCAATTTATTTCACCTGCAGTGTAGCAGAAGCCCGGAGAGGGGCTGCACCCCAGGGTGCACTTCCACGTCATCCTCTGCCCCCCTCGAGTTTCTTCATGGGTAAAATTAAGAGGTCACCCAGAAAAATATATAGTGCTACAGGGAGAAATCCATGCAATGCCATCCCTACTCTCATCTTCTCCCTCACCAAGCAGGGCCGAATTAGCCATGACACGTGGGCGACGTCATCCCAAGGTGCCAAATGGGCCCATCTCTCTAGCTCGGCAGCAGTTTACTACTGAGCACGCAAGGGGGAGATCCCGCATACACACAGTGAACTACAGCCATTGGTCTCATACTCCTATCTGCAGTGCTTCCACAATAGATTGGTGCTTCACACCCAGCTGAAATTTCTGTCTAAAGTAGTTTCTGCTATTTACTTGAATCGGGCTACTGTTTTGCTCACGTTCTTCACAAAAGAGAAAAGGCCCTCTCTTCACTGGACTGTAAGAGAGCTTTAGCATATTACCTGAAGAGAACTCAACCACATCATCAGGCTTCTCAACAGTTTGTGTTCTCAATTCCAACAGAATGAGAGATGCCAGATGTACTTTGTCCAACTACGGATTGTAACATGCGTCATTATGCATTGGCTGGCCTTCATATTACAGACTTTGTCAAGGCTCATCAAGTAAGAGCCATGGCTTCTTCAGTTGCTCACCTAAAAAAAATTGTCTCCATTGAATATATCTGCAAAGCCGCAACTTGGTCATCAGGTTATACCTTCTTGTTCCATTACTGTCTGGACAATCTTTCAAGAAGTGACAGTAACTTTGGACAAGCAGTTTTGTGCAGCCTGTTCACCCACTCTCTATGGGAGGAGCCAGGTTGCTTATTTGTTAAGTTTTCCACTACGCAACCCTCATCCCGATATGTCATTTATTTATTTGTTTGTTTTTCTATACCGACATTCGATTAGAAATATCACATTGGTTTACATAGTAACTTGATGGATAATTTGACAACAGTAACAACAGGGTCCAATTATCATTACATTACAACAATAAAAAGGTCTTATCTTATGAGTTAAAAGTAACATTTATGTCATGGCTAATTCAGCTATTTTATAGATGAAAAAAAACCAAACCAAACCCCGACCTCAGTTGGAGTTTCGGATCTCCTGCATCAGGGGAACGTATCTTTTATGTAGAGCCATTTGAAGCGATCTCTCTGACTGGATCAGCAGGGCTCCATCTTGTTTTAAAAGAGGTGTCCTGACACGACCATACACAGTCCTTATGAAAGGTCCAGCACCAGAAGTGATTCATCAATCAATCTCCTGCAGCAGTAACATATTACCACAGCTCCTCCATGATGTTAGGGCTTGGTTCTCTTACGTCACTTTCTTTTGTTTAGGCCTATAGACATTTTTATTTGCAATATTAAAAGACAATGCTTAAAAAATACTAACGTGTCTATCCCTGTTTCAGGGCACCCTTGTGGGCCAGGGGAATGATTGAGTGGACCGGGTAATTTCCCTTTTCAAGGGAGGTCTTATACTTGAGCCTGGCTTGTTGACGCCCCAGTCCTTGTCTTTATTAACTCCTAGTATATTGGTGTTCACTTGGATTGCCTTTTTGGGTTTTGTTTGACACTGGGCCTTCTCTGTGACTGATTTCAGTTTCAGGACTGCTTTTGCGGTTTTGTATCTTTTTAGATTAATTTCTGAGTTAGCCAGCTAAATGCTTCTGAACATGGACCTCTATGAGTTTTAAGTGGCTGTTATTATTCCTGAGTGAAGAGTCAATATGTTGTTAGTTGATGGGTTAAAATGTGTTACTCCAAGAGTTTAGAATTTCAGACTAATAAAGCCAGTCAATAAGAAGACTGTAATTGGGGAGGCCAAATATGGTCAGAATAGAAGTAAATTTATATCCCCTGTAGGTACTGTATAACTACTCACAAAAAAAAAAAGAGAGTAAGGGGGTTTTTGTTGTTGTTTCAATCCTATTATTCTTTTTCCTGCAGAAAGTGCAAACTAGTTCTGGTGAGGTCTCGGCCTTAAGGATTAGGCCGTTTAATTCCTATTCAGTTAAAGGGAAAAGATTACTATATGGCCTAATTCAAGAGGAGCAGGTAGACGTGACTTGTATTACAGTGAACCAGCTCTCTGTGTCTGATCTCGCTATTAGTTCTGAAATGTATTTTTTATTTTTTTTGTATTTGACAACTGAAAATAAAGCTGGAGGACTTGAAATTATTGTGTGCTCTGAGCTTCACTGATCAACACTCGAGTTGCAACAGTTCATTCTTAAGTCTTGGCAGTGCAAATGGAATTATTTTCCTACTTGTGTCTCAGGCTCCACAAAATCTTGGGGCTTCCATCCAAGAAACTGTTGGACAGGACTGCTGAATTGACAATTTCATCTCGCCTTATAGACTCGGGTGGTTTTTAACTTGCACATTGATTCTGTCGCTGCTGGCCCTACAAATGATTTTATTAGTGCTATGAATGATTTGGGAACGATTCAGCTCGTTAATGAGCCGACTCGGGCGGCTGGTCATCCCCTGGACCTGTTGATTTTTAAGTAATCTAGAGACCTCACAGTAAGACGTACAGGACCCAAGAATTATTCAATTATATTGATTAGATTATGTTTTATTCCCTTTTCATTAGACTGAACTATCAGCTATGTGAGAAAGAATTAATCAAGAAGAAATTTAGGTCAAGGAAAAAGATGAAGCCAATTAATTTGGAAGTGGCTTTGGAGTTGAAAGATAAGCCAGTAATCTTTATGGTAAGCTTTTGGAATAACAAGCTTGATAGGGCTTTAAATACTTACAGTTCCTATGTTTGCCTATTTTTTTCCTGATAGAATTTAGAATATTCAGAAAGAACTGAACAATGGAAGCTGCTCAGAACCAGAAGAGTTAATTAACCAAATTATGGATCAAATATTGAGTTAATTTGATTGTACAGATACAATGGAGATGGACTTAATAAGGGCCAAGATTAGATTGCCCTTCTGTATCTTAGATCCTTGCCCGTTATGGCTTCTAAAGCAGGCAAGAAGTGGCAGCCTCTTTAGAGATTATAATTAATGTATCATTGAGAAAAAAAATGAATTTCTTAGTGGTTTAAAGGAAGAGATAGGAAATCCACTTGTAAAAAAATGTCATTATGTAACCCCGGGCTGAAGTCCTGACTGAGGAGCCCAGAGGCACACAAATAAAAACCTTGTGGGCCTATACCTCATTTCTTCCCATCGCTGTTCGTCGGTCCTAAAGTTGTTTCCAGTATTCCCAGTGTGTCCGCGTATGTGTATGTGTGTCAGGGGTGGGGAGAGGTGAATAATCTCCTAGGCCCTGGACGTCTACTCACAATCCATTTTGGTACAAGTAATATTCATGCTGGAGCCTGAAAATAGGTCCCAACGTGACTGTCACTGTGTTGGTGGCATGTGAAGAAGTGCAGTAATTCAATGTGAGTTCCTTTGGTAAAATCCATTGGTTTCCATAATTTTAAAATCTGAAAAACCTGTAACTCTTGTTTTATTTAGTAGTCCCAGCCAGATTGATCCCTCTCGATCTGAAGCTTCCTCTAAAGGGGAGGTTGTTACTGCTGGGAAGCTGGGTCCAAATTTGCTTTCCCAGTGGTTAATACCTTAAATCTGAAATCTTGTTACACAGCTTCGCTCTCCCGTGACGACAGTCCATGTAGTATCGATGGGGTCCCTCTCTCCTCCTTGAATATTTGAACAATATATCGTGGATGATCACTGTTGGAGCGTCACTCTTCTCCTTACTTCCTACTGCTCTTCTCCTCTCAGGAGCTGGATGGGTATCCGATACTCCTCCGTAACCTCCAGAGAGTCAATGAATCTCTCAGGGGAAAGAAGATCAGCTGGAAACCCCAAGCTTAGGACTAGTCCTCCCACTAAAAAATATAGAAGGAAAGAGGGATGGAAACTTCCTTCACCGAGTCTACTAACTGAAGACAAAATCTCTCCACCTGCAGCAGAAAAACACAATTCAGGAAGTCCTTGAAAGGGATTCTACTTTCAAAAAGGAAATGAATAAAGTAGAGAGAAGGTTCTCCTTCTAAAGCTGAACTAAAAATCCACACCCTTATTAGATACTTCCCCCTTTCATTGAAACAGGAAGCAACCGATAACAGCAGCCCACCCTGTGACGCTGAAAGCCACTCCTTTCTAAGATAATTGCGAAGATAGTAGCCTTCCAGCCAACTCAGTTTTTAGAAGGAAATACTGATTTGAACATCTTGCATTTTACTTTCATATAAATCAAAACCACCTTGTTGGGGCTTTCAGATAACTCTCCCTAGGAATTTAGCTAGAAATGTTGATTCTGTGCAGCTTTCGATACGGTGAATTACCAAATAATGAAACAATGTCTTCAGAATATAGGAATGTTTAACACTTTTCATTTTCATTTCACTTAATAAAGCTTATTAATTGCTTCACACTAGAGGCCGAAGCAATGTACAATAAAACATACATAAAAATAAGAATATGCATATAAAGAATAAAAAAATAAATACAATGAAAATAAAACATAAATATACATACTAAACCCTCTAAGCGATAGGTATATTATGCTTCACATATGGTTCACATATATGGCTCACACATGGTTCAAAGAATTTAAGAGACCTCCTGCCGAAGAAAAGTCTTAAAACCACTTCATTTCCTATCTTGAAGGCCAGTCCCAACAGGTTGCATTAAGGGATTTCTCATCTTCCCCTTGGTTCCCAGTATGTGGTTTCCCACAAGGAGCAGTTTGATCCCCAGTTCTTTTTCATATAGATACCTGAAGCTGACCTGTTAGCCAGATTTATTGAAAGCATGGGAATGTGCATGCTGATGATAGTCCCCTCTATGTCCCTCTAGGTATAAATAGGGATGGGGCCCTGATTACATAGAAATGTAGTCAGGGACGGCAGGTAAAGACCAAACCATTGTTTCATTTGGATCTTAATATGGATGAGGTTTCGTAAACTTAAGCTAAATCCTTCTAAATCTTAGATCTTATGGATGAGAAACCTTCACCAACTATTCTTTCACCTTCTATGATGTATTACAGCCTCGTGCAATCACCAACCATCACCTAGCTGTAGTGGGACAATTTAAAAAATGTTCATACAAAGCTGCTAAAAAGGCAGTAATGTTCAAAGGAAGACAGACTAATCTACTTGGTTTTTAGGAACATAAGGATGTACTGTATGTAAAAAAATTAATCAAGAAACAAAGGAGAGAGGAGCCTAAACCCACTCAAACGAATTTTTGTGCAACAATTAATTACCCAACAAATGACAATATCATAAAGATATCCGCTCAAGTAGTGTAATCTGCAGCCTCTCGCCACGCAATGGGCCTGCGGCCCATTGCGTGGCGAGAGGCTTAAAGAGCCATCAGCTCTTTAAGCTGATGGCTCTTTAAGCCATCAGCTTAAAGAGCTTCCTTTATTTAATCATTTATTGTCATTTGTCCACCCACCGGTTACCTTTATTCAAACTAATTCCATAGCAATATAAATTTTTAAATTTTTAAGTTATCAACCTTTCTTAAAACTGAACGTTCTTTCAATGTCAAATTCAAAAATAGAATACTTAGCCGTAAACGTTTTCAATCAAGCAGCTACAGTGCATTGCTGTTAAATTTTAAACATCCAAACATGAATCATGTTTCAACTGAGGTATCAGTCTTCTTCAGGGGAATTGTAATTCTCAAATCAGGCCAATATATTCCGTATACCCTACAAAGTAAAAACACAAATTAAAACTACTCAAAGCAGACCACACAGCCCATCTTATAACACAATCATCGCTGTAAACTATAATCAATCCAGTATTAAAGAGTCAGGAGATATTCTCCGCTTACCCGGACCAAAAGTTTTACAGTCTCTCTGGGGATTCAAAAATGGCGCTACAGCGTCTCAGATGTTCTTTACAAACACACTAGCTCTCGATTTAAGCACATCCCACTTGTTCAGATAGCCGGAAATCCGGACCATCTTCAACAGTTGAACTACAATTCCCACGATTCTTCACTCATAGACACCATGGTTTTTCAAAACACTGACCAATCAATGTCTTTATTCAATCCATTTGGATCTACCGTATTAAAATAGTAAATCCATTTTGTTCTCTTTGAAGTAAATAGCTATCGAAATCGCCTCCACGACTCTTCGGGGAGGGTTTTTCTATCGCAGCAAATCTTAAATCATCAAATGTGTGCAAATGTGAAAGACAGTGTTGTACTACCGGCGCTTCAACCTTGCCGCGTGTGATGGCACTCCTGTGCTCAATCATGCGGATCTTTAAACGCCGCTTCGTTTTGCCAATGTATAAACGGGGGCATGGGCACCATAACCCATAAATCACACCCTTGGACTCGCAGTTTGTGAATGATCGTAACTGAAATTTGCCATTGGCAAAAAATGGTAAAACCATACCGGAGAAAGATTGATTACAGACGGTACAATTCCCACAAGGGTAATGTCCTTTGATCCCAAGGTCCATAAACTCTCCAACCATGTTTTCTTCTGCAAAATCTGAGTGTACTATCATATCTCTCAAATTTCTCCCGCGTTTAAAGGCAAATCTTGGAAATTCACTAAACCCTTCATGTAATCGCAAAATGTGCCAAAATTTTTTTATGATGCTCTGGACTTTATATATTTGTGGAGAGAACGGTAAAACACAGACCACCCTATTAGTATCATGTTGTACATTCTTAGGTAGAAAGAGTAAATCTCTGTTTATCCAACGTGCTCGTTTGTAAGCCCTCCTGACAATCTGGGGTGGATAACCTCTTTGTTGGAAATTCTGGCTCATCACTTGAGCCTTTAATTTGTACTCTCTGACGTCTGAACAGAGTCTCCTCAATCTCAAAAACTGTCCATATGGCAATCATAGAGCAAACGAAAATTACAGTGGATGGTATTAAAACAGAGATTGCCCAGCTAATGGAATCTGTTAAGAACGACATGCCTGTTCAAGAGTTTGATGTTAAATTTGATGAAACCGAGAAGGCGGTAGAGACTGTGGCAACACAGATCAAACAGACCAAAATGGAAAACTTCTTACGTGACGAGCGAGATTATCAGAAAGGTTCAGTGTATTATTGGATGCAACCGAACTACAAGCGCAATCAGAACAAGAAGTCACGTAATTCTGACAATTCGAGTTCTTCGTCGTCTGAGTCATCAGGCGAAGATGGTACAAATGCTAATGAGGGCAAACAGAATAAGCGAGTAAAATTTCAGGAGCAAAAAAACTCCAAGTTTGCGGGTCGAGGATCCAAAGTGAGTCATCAATACACTCGATCCCGCCCAGTCACTCGCTCACAGCAAGACCAGGATTGAGCGAATCAACGGTAATTAATTTATCCTCTTGCATTTTAAGTGAGACAAAAATAGCAGTGCTAGAGAAGGGTCTCTCATATGTACCGACTGTGAAATTTGATCTGTTTGAGGTTGAGAAATATTTGTATAAATTTATTCGTCAACTTTGGCTTAAGGTTTACTTTAATAATCAGATGAGTCACACAGATCCTTCGATAGTTTTTCCAAAATCCAAGTGGTGCCCACCAGGAGTTTTGGACCCTGCTTTAAGTACGTTTAGAGATTTGGTGGTTAAGGAGATACGAGATTTACAGAAGTTTACATCGGTAACAGAATCCAATATCTCTGAGCCTGAGCAAAATGCATTGATCGAACTTAAACATGATCCTTTAATCGTCATCAAGGCTGCCGATAAAGGTGGGGCAGTGGTGGTGATGGATGTAGAGAATTATCAGGCAGAAGTTATGCGACAAGTGAATGACTCCATTTATTATTTGAGATTACCAGAGGACCCTACTGTTGAAATGAAAAAAGAAATTGACGACTTGGTTGAAATGGCCTTTTCTAGGTTTTGGATTACTTCTCGTGAAAAATGATTCTTGGTTGTCGACTTCCCAAAGATACCGGTGTTGTACATATTGCCGAAAGTCCACAAGACATTAGTGAACCCCCCGGGTAGACCTATTGTGTCCACCAGGGGCTCTTTGTTAGAGCCACTATCAATTTTCTCGACAAATTTCTGGCACCGATGGTGAGTACACTCCCATCATATGTTAGGGATTCGTCTGATTTGATGTCTCAGTTGGACTCTTTAAATTCACAGCTATTCCCCAATAATCGTTTGGCGTTAGCCACTATTGATGTGGTTTCACTTTATACGAATATCCCGCAGCCAGAGGCTATTGAAATCATTGCGGCAAAATTGAATGGTGTGCCATCTCGCACACCAGCCACATTCATAACAGCTTTGGCACGAATAGCCCTGGAACAAAATTTCTTTATGTTTAACAACGAGTTTTTCCTTCAAAAGAAAGGAGTGGCTATGGGTGCCACTATGGCGCCAGATGTGGCGAATCTATATATGGGGAATTTTGAAGAAAAATTTTTGAAGGATAATCCCTTTAACGATCATATAAAGTTATGGAGACGATATATTGATGACATCCTGGTGGTATGGGAGGGTGAGAATAGTGAATTTGTAGCATTTATGGAATGGTTGGAAAGTTGTGACATTAATCTGAAGTTCACGTATAATTTCAACAATAGTCAAGTCGCATATTTGGATATTTTGATTATGTTACGACCAATGGGGTTTGAATTTTCAATATATCGAAAACCGACCGACAGAAACACTCTGTTAAGGTATGATAGCTGTCATCCCCACCATTTGCGTAATAATTTACCATATGGACAGTTTTTGAGATTGAGGAGACTCTGTTCAGACGTCAGAGAGTACAAATTAAAGGCTCAAGTGATGAGCCAGAATTTCCAACAAAGAGGTTATCCACCCCAGATTGTCAGGAGGGCTTACAAACGAGCACGTTGGATAAACAGAGATTTACTCTTTCTACCTAAGAATGTACAACATGATACTAATAGGGTGGTCTGTGTTTTACCGTTCTCTCCACAAATATATAAAGTCCAGAGCATCATAAAAAAATTTTGGCACATTTTGCGATTACATGAAGGGTTTAGTGAATTTCCAAGATTTGCCTTTAAACGCGGGAGAAATTTGAGAGATATGATAGTACACTCAGATTTTGCAGAAGAAAACATGGTTGGAGAGTTTATGGACCTTGGGATCAAAGGACATTACCCTTGTGGGAATTGTACCGTCTGTAATCAATCTTTCTCCGGTATGGTTTTACCATTTTTTGCCAATGGCAAATTTCAGTTACGATCATTCACAAACTGCGAGTCCAAGGGTGTGATTTATGGGTTATGGTGCCCATGCCCCCGTTTATACATTGGCAAAACGAAGCGGCGTTTAAAGATCTGCATGATTGAGCACAGGAGTGCCATCACACGCGGCAAGGTTGAAGCGCCGGTAGTACAACACTGTCTTTCACATTTGCACACATTTGATGATTTAAGATTTGCTGCGATAGAAAAACCCTCCCCGAAGAGTCGTGGAGGCGATTTCGATAGCTATTTACTTCAAAGAGAACAAAAATGGATTTACTATTTTAATACGGTAGATCCAAATGGATTGAATAAAGACATTGATTGGTCAGTGTTTTGAAAAACCATGGTGTCTATGAGTGAAGAATCGTGGGAATTGTAGTTCAACTGTTGAAGATGGTCCGGATTTCCGGCTATCTGAACAAGTGGGATGTGCTTAAATCGAGAGCTAGTGTGTTTGTAAAGAACATCTGAGACGCTGTAGCGCCATTTTTGAATCCCCAGAGAGACTGTAAAACTTTTGGTCCGGGTAAGCGGAGAATATCTCCTGACTCTTTAATACTGGATTGATTATAGTTTACAGCGATGATTGTGTTATAAGATGGGCTGTGTGGTCTGCTTTGAGTAGTTTTAATTTGTGTTTTTACTTTGTAGGGTATACGGAATATATTGGCCTGATTTGAGAATTACAATTCCCCTGAAGAAGACTGATACCTCAGTTGAAACATGATTCATGTTTGGATGTTTAAAATTTAACAGCAATGCACTGTAGCTGCTTGATTGAAAACGTTTACGGCTAAGTATTCTATTTTTGAATTTGACATTGAAAGAACGTTCAGTTTTAAGAAAGGTTGATAACTTAAAAATTTATATTGCTATGGAATTAGTTTGAATAAAGGTAACCGGTGGGTGGACAAATGACAATAAATGATTAAATAAAGGAAGCTCTTTAAGCTGATAACAGCCTGCGGCCCATTGCGTGGCGAGAGGCTGCAGATTACACTACTTGAGCGGATATCTTTATGATATTGTCATTTGTTGGGTAATTAATTGTTGCACAAAAATTCGTTTGAAAAGCGTATATTGTAATCATTGAGTGGGTTTAGGCTCCTCTCTCCTTTGTTTCTTGATCAATTTGGAGAGGTAGTTGCTTCATTATTGTTTGATTGTAAAAAAATTAATCCATCTTTGTTCACTTCATAACAAAACTAAACTAAAATACCACCATGAATATTTTCATGGGGTTTTTCAAGTATAGAGAATCTTAAATCCTCAAACGTGTGCTAAGCAGCCAAACAGTGATCCATTAAAGGTGCTTCTGTTTTCTTTCGTCGGATGCAACTCCAATGTTCCATCGTCCGAGATCTTAAAGCTCTTTTTGTCTTACCCACAGAGAGGAGGTTGCAAGGACACCAGACCACATACACCACACCAATTGTTTCAAAAGTGGTCCGAATGTACAACTTCCATTCTTGAAGAAAAGGAAACGGTAGCAGCTCACCCTCATATGCCTGCAGGAAGACTGAATAATGCCTGCATTGATATTGACTCTGAATCAGCTCCAAAATGACAACAGATGGCAAAGAACCATCATGAAATCGACGTGCAGCCAGATCCCAAATGTTATAATCCCTTCGTAATGTAAAAAGTGGTAGAGAGTGAAACACCAGATACAGCTGTAGAGTGGACCAGTGTTATTTAATACTCCGTTGTGCCCAGCAAATATGCAGTGAATAGGGTAAGATACGCACAAACCGAGATTCTACATCTCTCTTCTAGGTACTCCTACTACTCCTATTATTTATTATTTCTAAAGCTCTACTAGACATACGCAGTGCTGCAAGAACACACATAAGAGACAGTCCCTGCTCCACAGAGCGTACAATCGAGTCAAAATAAACATACATGACAAACAAGAGTCTATGGGAAGTGTATTTAGAAATATAGAAACATGATAGTAGAAAAAGATCATATGGCCCATCCAGTCTGCCCATTTATCTAATTTATGTAGCCCTTACACTTCCCATCGCTCCCTCAGAGATCCCCTGTAATTATCCCAGGCTTTCTTGAATTCAGATCCTGTTTTTGACTGTACCACCTCCACTGGGAGGCCGTTCCATGCATCCACCGCCCTCTGTAAAGAAATATTTCCTAAGATTATTCCTCAGTCTATCCCCTTTCACCCTCATCCCATGACCCCTTGCTCTATAGCAGTGGTTCCCAGCCCTGTCCTGGGGACCCCCCAGCAGTCAGGTTTTCAGGATATCCACAATGGATATGCATGAGAGAAAATTTGCATGTTGTGGAGGCAGTGCATGCAAATTTTCTCTCATGCATATTCATTGTGGATATCCTGAAAACCTGGCAGGCTGTGGGGTCCCCAGGACAGGGCTGGGAACCACTGCTCTAGAGACGCCATTCCTTTGAAAGAGGCTCGCCCTTTGGGCATGGGAACCTTTGAGATATTTAAATGTTTCTATTATTGGGGGGGTGTCACGTGACACTGTGAGCAAGGCAGGACGCAGATTGCTTTTCTCCAACGGCTATCCAACCCAATCTGACCTAAAAATAACCTTGAAAATGACTCTAAAATGCCCGGAATGCTGTGATAGCTTACCAACTTCTGCGATATGGAAATACTGATCACAGAAATGAGCAACAGGGCATCTAAAAAAAGATAAAGTGTCCCTGCAGGACTCCAAGATGGAGACCCCTGTGGTAAGCGGTGCTTCCCCCGCTGAGCTAACAGCTGCGGTCACTCAATCCTTAGAACTCCACCTTAATAAACCTGATAAACTATAGGACAAATTAGAGGAAATGACCTCCACTTCTGGGGAACCTGGCCGCAGAGTAACGGAGGGAGAACAGCGGGTCTCTGATAGCCAGGATGTGCAGTTGTTTGAAATGAAATAGGAAATACCAACGATATTTCCTTTTTCGTTTCATTTTGTGAGTTGAAAAAAGCGATAGAAACACCCCCCCCCCCAAAATTTCATGTATTTTTTCCTGTCTTTTTAAGGGGGGGGCCCAAAAAAATCAATATTTAATAAAACATAATAATAACCCAGACCCCACCCTGACCCTTCCTGTTTATTAAAATATTGAGCAACCCCTGTCTCCCATCCTCCTTAACCCCAGGACTCACCAAAATTTCCCTGGTGGTCTAGCGGGGGCCCAGGAGCAACCTCCCGGCCTGGCAGCTGCCGTTTTTCAACCTGGCATCGGCCAACCCTTTGCCCCCATCATTTGACAGGGGCTGCCCAATGCTCCGGTAGCCCCTGTCACAAGGTAGGGGCAAAGGGTAACCAGCACCATTTTGAATAATGGCAGTCGCCAGGTCCATGGCCTCCGCTAGACCACCAGGGAAATTTTGGTGAGTCCTGGGTGGGTCGAGAGGGTGGGCTAGATTGTTCACTGAACATTTTAATAAACGGGAACAGTTGGGGCAGGTTCTGGTTTGGTTTTTTTTTAAACAAAGCAAAAAAAAAAAGCAGGAAAGTTGTTTTGCTACCACTCCTACTAAAAGCAAAGTTACAGCCTTGTGAAAATCGGCTTTGCCGAAACAATCATCATTTTATTGTCTTACCAGAGAGCCTAGCTGAAGGCAAGATGTGAGGCTTCCTGGAAGACTGTGACGCCATTATCGTGGCGCAGGCTCACAGGCTGGGGGTGAAGAGGACTTTAGATGCTACGCTGTGAGTAGTAATAGCCCGCTTTTTTAATTATGTGCACAAGGAAGCTATTTGGAGGGCAATTCACTGGGGCAAGCAACTTTCCTACAAAGGTAAAAAAGTGCTGTTTCAGGATTATTCAAACCAGCTGTCCATGTTGCATCGCAATTTTGCTCCAGTATGCTCAGCACTCAGCCCGAATATTGTTTGTTCGCATATCCAGCGAAACACCGAGTGCTTCAAAACAGAGCTGTCAAAAGGTTCGCTTCGGTGAAGGAAGCTCAATTTCAAGATCTTTGACTTGTGGCTCGGCCCTGCAAGCCGTTCTGCTCATCCCCAAAGCCCTCCCGGTGTCTCCCACGCTGCTCCCTGATGCCGCGCTTCTGCCTTTCCCTGTGGTCCCCCTAGGCATGCACACGCCTCCTTTTAAAGGGCCCGAGGTGCCCTGGGATGACGTCAGCAGTTTTGCCCTATATAAGGGCTCTCCGGGTCTCCTGCATTGCAGTGCATGTTGCCAGCACTCCTGATTCCTCTGTAACCTGTGCCTTGCCTTATCAAGCCTTGTCTTCTCCAGCCATCCTCGTCCAGTCTTCCTTGTCCAGCCTTGCCCTATCCTGTCTGTCTCAACATCTGTGTGTCTACATCTCCCTTAGCCTGACTCTCCGGATCTTGACCTCTTGCTTGGACCTGATTACGCTTTGCCTGCCGCCTGGACATGACCACTCTTGTTAGCTTCCTGCCCTGGCCTTGGTCTGTTCCGAACTCCGTTAGTCTGCTGCCTGCCTTGACCCCAGTGTGCTTTTGGACTTTAGTTAACCTTCACCATCCTAGGGAGCCACCTAAGTCCCGCCAGCCGCCAGAACCCAAGGGCTCAACTTGCAGGGGGGGAGGCGGCTGGTAAAGGTGAAGTTCCAGACTGTCCCGCTACAGGGTGCATCCACCAGCTGCGGGCGTAGGCATCCTGGGTTTGTCCTTGAGACTGCATCTACTATGCCGCAGCACAAACACAACCACCACCCTTCAAACTCAAGAATTAGTGCCAGAAAGAGGGTTCTGCTGCCTGACTGCCATTTCCTGTTTCACAGTTTAGAGTTCGGCATGGGAGCATTGCAGTGGGGAATGGAGAGCTTTTAACAGCTGGCGAAATACATGTTTATTACCCCACATCAGCTGTTTGAACATAAATAGGGGATCTATAACTGCAATACCCAAGTTCCCTGATCTGCAACATTAGCAAGTTTCAATTTATCTTTTCCTATGGTTAATTTAATTCTATTTTTTTTTTTTTTTTTTTGCTTCATGGCTTGTTTTGAATGAAGCACCTCTGTCATTATTTGTGGAACACAGGGCCTGCTGGCATGGAAGATTCTGCAAGATATATACCAATTGCAACGTTCTAGCATTCACACCCAGATCCTGTTTCCCTTTTGCCTCTGTTGTTTTTCAAAGATGCCCTATTTATGGAGCTATCGCGGTGCCGACAGGCGCTTTCAATAGTCAGTTGAATAATTGTTGTTTGCTCCATAATGGAAGTTTTGTTGTACTCTGTGGATCTATAATTGGGTGCTTCGAACTTCCTGATTTATTAAAATGGTGATTTTTCATCTCTATCTCTTGTGGTACACTATTTTCTTTGTTGCTCTAATTCTTAATAATTGAGCAATTATTCCAATGTTTGTTTCTAGTACTATACCACTGTGAGATATCTATGGTTTGATGAGCGGAAGAAGTATGGGAATGCTTCTGTGGTTGTATTCACTAGAACAATTAATATAGAGGGATATCGTTCTAGTGCTGTCTTTCTTTTATGTGTAGGGATGGAAGGGTTGGTTAGTTTGCCGACAGTGTTTGAAGTGTGTTTGGTCCCAGGGATAGGGAGATAATGGATAGTGGGATATGGGATTGAGTGAGAAGAGGTTGGACAGGGGAAGGCGTTGGAGAGTTATCATGGGGAATTGCTGGGAATGGGGATGTAGAGATTAGATGTTTCCATGATACAAAAGGGTCTCGAGTTTGATGATTCTGGTCTTTACTTGAATGAGGGATCTTAATTTCACAATGGTGTTTTGGGGGAAGCCTATGGGAGAAAATCTTACTCAATCTCCTGACAAAGGTAGGATTATTTAAGAATTTTCTCTTGGCACGTGGATGGTCTTGGCTCACCAGTTATGGGGCATAAGATTTTGCATGCCTTCCTTAGACAAAAGGCGGACATAGCATTTTTTGTAGGAGACACATCTTAGTGATATTGAACATGGGAAATTAAAGCAGAGGTGGGTGGGTGAAGTAATTTGGACTTCCTCTGGCACATGAAAAGCAAGTATAGCCATTTTGATTAATAAACATAGTAACATAGTAATGACGATAGAAAATGACTAAATGATCCAGTCTGCCCAGCAAGTTTCTTATGAAGGTATCAGCCTTGCTCTGCAGGTTACCCCCATGTTTCTCTTCCCTTCTGCAGGTTACCCCCATGTTTCTCTTCCCTTCTTCCTTGGACCGCAGTCCAAGGAAGAAGGCGCTCCAAGAAATGGATAGCCAGAGATGAGGAAGGGCCCCCAAGAAGCGGGTACCCAGAGCGTCTCACGCCAAAGTGCAGGAACAGGAAGTCCATACGAGAGAAGCTGATTCAGCAATGAGGGAACTCCTTGCTAACTCGTTGATAGGCAGGGCCAGGCAGCTTAAGGAGAGCAGAGTGTAGACATCATCCGGAGGGGATGCCCCCGAGGTTCCCGCCATGATGTGCTTAATACTGGCCCGTGCGCACGCACTCGCACCTAAGTGATCACATGAGCAAGATGGCGGTCGACAGCACCCACGCTGTCCCGGGAACGCCATGGAGGTCGGCGGTAGCTGGAGGAGGTCGCCACTTTCCCCAATGTTGACAGGGCTGCATAAAATGAGGTGAGCATTAGTGGTCACAGCCGTCTGCGACCGACGGGCGTAACACAAATTCAGGAGGTATTTTAACAATTGTTTTAAAGATCTCTGTTCTAGGGTAGCAGTGAACTTGGATCTTATTAGATGATATTCTCATGCCGCATCTAACTGACCCGCAGATAGATAAACTGAATGCTCCAATAACTGTACAGGAAATTCGGTGGGAGATTCAGAGAGCCAAACTTTTTAAAACTCCAGGCCCAGATGGTTTTGGGGAGAATTTTATAACCTACTTCAAGGACAAGTGGCTGCTCCACTGACAGGATTGTATGCACAATCTATAAAAACTGGGGCATTTCGTTATGATAAAGGAAAAGCCAGTAAAGATTTCTGCAAACCGGAATCTTACAGGCTTACCTTGCTCATTAACTTTGATTTAAAGCTACCTGCCAAGATAATGGCAAAGAGATTAGCCCCTATGGCTCCCTGATTTGGTCCTCGACAACCAGATGGACTTTGTATGCTGTGGGCACTCGGTGACTAATTTACGAAAGATCTTAGCCTCTCTGTTGTCTGTTTCTTCCTCTAATGTGGAATCTCTGCTTGTTAGTTTCAACACAGAGAAGGCGTTTGATCGTGTTAACTGGAGATACCTTTTTACAGACTTAGAGAAGGTGGGCATACATACAGAATACTTTCCTTAAAATGATACAGTTATTGTATTCCAATCCTAGAGCAGTTCTTCTAATTAATAGAGGATGGACAGAAGAATTTGGCTTACAACATGGAGCCCAGCAGGGTTGTCATTTATCACCCTTACTGTTTATTCTTTCTCTTGATCCCTTATTGAGAAGGATTCAGACCTTGGATACCATTCAAAAGCTAGTTATGGGGTGTTCTGAATTCAAAATTGCTGCTTTTGCAGATGATTTATTGGTTCACCTTACTGATCCGGTTAGCTCCCTGGCAGCGTTTGTTAACTGAACTTTCTTTGATGGTTCGTTTTCTAGTCTCAAGTTAAACTTTGATAAGTTGGAAGGACTTGGAACATCCCCTGTAATTCGAACTCTGTGCAGACAGGGTTTCCCTTTACGGTGGGCTGAAGGATTGTTTCGATACATGGGGATAGCCCTCCCAGGTGAACTGGCCAAATTATACCAACTTAATATTCCCTCTTTCCTTTCCCAGACAAAGGCTAATTTAAAAGCTCGGCAATTGCTTCCTTTATCCCTGGTAGATAAGAGTTCATTTATTTAAAATGATTCTTTTCCCTAAATGGCTCTATGTACTCCAGTTGCTTCCTCTCCGGATCCTCCCTAAGAACCTTAAGCCATTATACAGAGACATCTCTACATTTCTGTGGCAGGGTAATAAACCAAGGATTGCTATAAATCACCTAATGGGGCTCGGGACAGTGGTGGTATAGGATTTCCGGATCTGGAAAAATACAGTTGGGCGGGTCAATTACATCACATCAGGGACTGGCATTGAGATTCCTTCCATTACGCACTAGTGGACGTTGAAAAGCACTTAAGTTTCTCCAATACATTTACACTTTCTCCTTCATGCAAAATTCGCAGTTCTGCTCGAGTGTGAACTTCTGCGGTGAATGATTTACATTCTTGATTTCCTTCTGATTTTTTGAAGTCTCTCTTGGAATATTCTTATGACCTCCCTTTTGCTTTGAGGCATCTTAGTTGATTGGGAGTGGGGTCGGGGCGGGAATGGCTTGAGTACTTGATTTTGTTCATTTGGGTGGGGGATGAAAACTGTAAAATATATATCCTGCGTTTCCCTGTATTTCAGGAACCACCACGCAATACACGATTGTTTGTTGTATACTGTTTCATTTAATAAACAATTTGAAACATTAAATGTTTAGATCATTAAGTCTATCCCCATATGCTTTAGAATGAAGACCACTGACCATTTCAGTAGCCGCCCTCTGGACTGACTCCTTCCTGTTTATGGTCCTTTTGGAGGTGAGATTTCCAGAACTGAACACAGTATTCCCAGTGAGGTCTCACCAGGGCAATATCACCCCCCTTTTTCTGCTGACTGTTCCTCTCCCTATGCAGCCAAGCATCTTTCTGGCTGTCACCATCGCTTTATCCACCTGTCCGGCCATCTTAAGATCATCAGATACAATGACCCCCAGATCCCGCTCTTCCTTTGTGCTTAGAAGAATTTCATCTCCAATACTGAACCTCTCCTTTGGGTTTTTACAGCCTGAATGGATTACTTTGCATATTTTAGCATTAAATATTAGCTGCCAGTCTCTAGAAGACCATTCCTCAATTGTAGAAAAGTGGTTAGATGTCAAAAGCAATTTCAAAAAGGTGTTTTTAAGCTGGATTTGAATATGGCCATCCTTACCCCCGCCCCCCCACACACCTTCCACCCCGGCCCCCTTTCCTCCATCTTCCCCTCCTCACTCTTCCCCTCCATTCCTGCCCCCTTTCTTCCATCCTTACCTCACTCTACACCTTCCATCCCTGTCCTCCTCCTCCTCCTCCTTCCTTTCCTACCCCACCTCTTCTTCTGCCCTCCCCTCCTCACTCTTACCCTCCGTTCCTGCCTCCCCCCCCCCCCCTTTGCCTCTAGTTTCCATTCCTGCCCCAGGGGCCTGGCCCTGCAAACAGGAGAGCAGCACTGGGGACCCAGCACTTCTGAATGCAGATTTCTGCCACCGGCATCTCTCTCTCTCTCACCAGACAGAGGAGAGAAGCCCTGGCAGCAAGATGAATGTTTAGAAGTGGAGTCAGCAGCAGCAGCATGGAGAGAGAGGGCAGCACTTGGCAACTACCCTTCTACCCCGTGGGCCCTCTCGGAAGACAGACCTCAGCCCTTCTTCAGCCCAGAGGCTGCATCAGCAGGGGATGCTGGCAACCTCTAGTGCTTGCTGCCCTGTCTGCCTCTCCTCAAAAAAAAAAAAAAGCCAGCCTTAGTCGCGTGCCCCCCAACGTTGCTTACATCCTCCGAAGACGTTTTGCTCTAACCCCTGATTTTCAAACCCCCCTGCATCAATGCACCCTGCTCCTTGCCCCTTTAAAACCAACATTAACCGGGGAAAAGAGTGAGAATCCCGTAATCACACGGTGCCTAATTATTTGACTCCACTGGTTGGCAATCCTGTGTTAAATAATCTCGCCTGATAACTGAACCAAATACGAAGCTGTGCTACTTTCTCCCTGGCGCCCGTAGCAAGCTGCGTCGGCATCAGCCTTGCTTTCCGTGGCCCACCAAACCGTCCCAGGCTCACTGGATCACCTTCCTAAGCCAAAAGGTTCCCTTGCTTGGCAGCTTTTGAAATCAGCTCTGCCCTAAGCCTCAGCTCCCTGGAAAGCATCCACTGCCGGGCCCAGCCTGACAGGAGCCGAGGACTCTGGTGGAAGCCTCATGTCTTGGACCCTTAGCAGGTTTTCTCCAGCAGCTGGTCCTGCTTAGGAAAGGGCACTCGGAAAGCAGGCTATTAAAATGCATATAATCACAGTAACAATTCAAAGTTTGGTCTCTGTGTAGCTCACATGGTCCAAATTAAAAAAAAAAAAAAATGTTTTTCTTATGTCAGTTCTTTGGAATCCACAGCAGCTCACAAAGTTTATTGGGTCAGAACAGACGAGAAAGCTTAACCAGATAATTTATGAGAACAAGTTACTGAGCCCCGTAAAATCAACGAGTTGTTGTGGGGAACTGGTGGAGGAGGGGTTGTTGGGTTTTTTTTCCCAGATGTGAGATGAAATAATTACCTGCTTTTGTGGCATCTCCGTCCCTGCGTACACTCTGCTACAAAGGTAGTAAGGACCTGGGGCGAATCCATTCATGTTCTGCAAAGTGGTTATCAGTTCCCAAACCTGTCCTCGGGACCCTGCAGCCGGTCAGGATAACCACAACGAATACGCAAGAGGCAAATATACATCTACTGGGTCTCAAATGTATGGAACTGTATCCCATGCAGGGTCCTGAGGACAGGTTTCAGGACTGCTCGGAGCACGGAGCTGCTGATCCAGAGGTAACCCGGCTTGAGTCCCCTATCCCTATTCCTTAAGAGTCACAGACAGGTCTGGTTTTCAGGATATCCCTACTGGACCTTCATCAGACGCATCGTTTATTGTTTTTCATTTATTACCTTCCTTTCCATCATGGTGCTCAAGACAAGATATAACCAAAATCAATTTCAGTGCATGTACAATACTAGTAAAAGAATAAATATAGGGCTGAATTGCATGCATTTAGCCTAAGAGTCTGGATAATTTCCATAATTTGAAAATCAGGCCTGACTGAGCTCTTGAAGACCGGCTTTGCCTATCCCTGCCTTATTCTCCACACATCATGGCGGTTAAACACAGTGGTTCCCAAATCTGGGACCCTCGTCAAGGCTTGATTTTTTGTAGAGCCAGAATCAATATTCATGAGCTGTATTTGCAGAAATTGAATAGCAATTATTTTTTTTATTTGTTGGCCTGTCCAGCTAGATATTTGCCTTGGTCACCTTCCTGAACTCCAGGGCTTACTAAATCTGTCCTGGGGTCTCCACACTCAGTCAAGTTTCTGGGGTGTCCACAATGAATATGAGATGAATTTGAAGTGCATTGGATTAATTTGAGTTTACTGGAGAGCCAGCGTATGAAAGAAAATTCAACCCATGCATATTCAGCGATTATCCTGATAATCTGGCTGGCTGTGGGGACCCCAGAAAAGGTTCGGGAAATCCTGCCCTATGCATCTGACACTGTATGTATGCTGATATATTTTGATGTTTTGTGAGCCACCTGGGATTTTTTTTATGGAGGAGGTGAAATATAAATCCAAAATGTAATGCGGTATAATGTTGACTGTCTGCATCTAAACTGGAGGATTTTCAGCACCATGACTGAACATCTAGTGGTTTTTTAAAATTTACCCATATAAGCATTAGATACAAAATGCGCACTGATATTTGAAAAATGTACATCCTTCACCCACTGAACGGCCCCTTAAAGCAGGGTTTCTAGCTTGATCCACAGGACCCTGGACCAAATGGTTCTCAGGCCAGATGCACACAAATATAGCTCCTGAATATTGATGGTGGCTATTCTGAAAAGGAGGGCTGCTTGAGGGTCCTGATGACCCAGTTTAGGAAATGCTGTGGAGGGAGAACATTTCCTTTGTACGCTGTTTGCTTCACTAAAGACACATTCAACAAAACAATGGACGCACTGTGGTTTCATTTAAGAGGTCAATGGACGGGCCCCCCACAGCGTCTTTCAGCTAGCCTGTAGCAACACAAACTACCCAAATCCTGAGCCGAAAAAGCAACTCCCCTCTCCAGCTTTATGAAAATAGTGACCTTTCTTAAAGTGAGTTATCCAACATAGCACAACTGGAATCATTAGATTTCACGGCATTATGGTGGTAGTGGTGACCTGTCAATGGACTGAAGCTTGAGAAGACTGGGGAAAAACAGCTTTAATGAGCAAGACTTTTCCAACTAACGCTTGAATTTATCAAAATGCACTAAATATTGCATGTGATAGAGGGGGAGGGGGAGGGGGAGGGGGGGGGAGGGAGAGGGAGAGAGAGAACCTAGCCATGATGTGCTCACACTAGATAGGTATTTATATTTCTGTGGGAGGCCCACCTAGTAACTCGAGGTGAGGTTTAGGTATTAGTGTAGGGGTTAGGGGTCACTTTGACATTCAAAGTGAGACGTATGAACAGAACAGTGCACTCTTATGAAGATTTGATGACCTTCGGAATGAGGAAACTCATTCAAAGATGAGATTTGTGCATAGTTCTCTCAACCTAGCTTGATGTTACCAAGGTAGAGAGTCCATCAAGCTAGGTTGAGAGAACATTGCACAAATCTCATCTACAACTGAAAAAGGTGTAGCTAAAATCTGCGTTAAAGCTTCACAAAACGGTGAACCCAGCCCACTCCCGCCCCTAACTCCTCCTCTTTTTCTGATTTGCATCGCACCATTCATTATGGTGCTATCGCATGCATTAAAGGCGTTTTCACATGTGTTAAGGGGTTTTCACATGCGTTAAAGGTGCTTAACACATGCAAAAATGCTATAACGCTATTTGATAAATGACCCTGTGAGTGACCAGACAAATGAGTATTGCCACAAGCACCATGTGACTGTATGAGTGCAGAGTTATAATATTCTCCGCATGAGCCCAATGCAGCACAGTCCATCAATATACAAATGTACAGTGAATATTTAGTATATGGTTACAAATGAGACTCTTTGTGCGTGTGTTGCCTTGTATGATGATACATTTGTAGAGAACCCAACTGGATCTCTACTAAAACGAATATGCCAACGGTCTAAGTACTGTAAAAGAGAAGCATCTTTAGTCGGTGTACTGCTGCCCCACGTGGGCTGCAGTGTTCGCATCTTCTTATTACTATAAAAAGGGGAAACATCAAGTCAGGGTGTGCATTTTTTGAGTTGACCTTTGAGGAGGCAGGTTGAGGTTTTTCCTGCTCCTTTTGATTTAAAAGGAGGTACCCAAGGACCTTTAGGAGCAAGCTAAAGATATGAAAACTCTACCGTAGTAACATAGTCGAGGGTGACGGAGAGGGACCATTTGGGTCCCTTGCCTCCCCGCTATCAGCCGTGCCAGCTTGACTGCGTACATGATTTCTGCTCTTCATCCACGCCAAGGGCGATTTTCAACGCTGTTTCCCAAATAAGCAGGGTATTCCCCCAGGTAAAATGGCCTGGCTCCAGAACTGCTCATCCTTAAGCACCTGTTGGCTGCCGCAGGGCACGTGCTGTTAGCCGGGTATACAAGCGGCGTTTCCGGGGGGGGGGGGGGCTTGCTTAGGTAGCGGGGGTACTTGCCATTTTCAAAAGTCTGCAGGCTGTTTTACCTCCCTCCTTCGATCTCCCTCACAGATAGCAGCCGCAAAGCATGCAGGGTTGTTTTGGGGTTGTTTTTTTTTTTTAGAGGGTATACTCTGCGGCTGCTCATTTTTCAACGGGAAACGAGGCGCGTTCTCGGTTTTCTCCTTTGAAAGTCGGCCGCAGCGTGTACATGGTCTTAAAAGGGCCTCGCGCATGCATCGCAAATAACACGGGCTTGTCCTCCTTAGCTGGGAGGCATTTGCCGAGCCAGCCCGGCTGCCCGTGCTGGGCAATCCGTCACCTGCCCCCCCCCCCCCCCCCCCCCCCCCCCCAGTTACGTGCGAGAGTGCCTCGAAGCCTCCTGCTCGCCACCGTGTCCTGCTCTATTTTCTCTCCTCCTCCGGGTGAGCTTGCTGGGGCTTTTGGAAGTCGGGCTTGGCCATCTCCGATGTCCGGTCCGCTGCCGTGAAAGTCGGCGTACAATACGTCGGGGATAAGGCACCCGTACCGTCTGGGAGCAGTGGTTTTAAAATTACTCCTCGCAGCTTATAATCTAATCAGGACAGACAAGAAACACAATGAAAACAAAAAAAAAAAAAGCAGGCCTTGGGTAAGACAGTAAGGCCAGAGAGGAGTTACAAAAGGAGTTTTAACTTCTGCTCGTACAGAGAAAAATGACTGCAAAACGGGAAGATCTTAGGTGAGATTAATTGAGGGAGAGGAAGCTGTGATGGAGTAAAGTGGTAAGGAATCAGCAGCCATCATCACTTATTTATGGCATGCTTTTCCAGCCGGGGAAATCAAAGCGTGCTACGTCCTGAACTCGGTTACGTTTTCTGGTGTTTTACAGAGGAAAGATACCAGTTCCGAACTGAGCATAAAATATGGGACTGCTTAGTACAGAAAATAACAATTATTATACAAAGGCAGAGCAAGTAATAGCCAATATGGGACTGTTTAGTACAGGAAATAATTTTACAAGGCGCAGCAAGTCATAAACAATAGTTAATGAAGAAAGTCCCTCACTGAAGAGGAGTCAGATCGAGTACAAGAAACAGCTGTACAGGATGTAACCGATAGCAACCCGCTGTGGGTTACCCCTAATAGCAGTAATGATCCAATAATCAGAGCACAGGAGCAGGGAGAGAAACGGCGAGATATCGTTATTTTTGTGCCCCAAAGCTGCTTTAAATGGCCAGGCCTTTTACTAGTTTTCTGGAAGAGGCGAGATCCCGGCTCAGCCTCATCTGCCGTGGTAGGGAGGAGCAGAGGTGCAGGGGCCTGAGAGAGTTCTCTTTCTGGTGCATTTCCCTGGGGCCAGGACACCGTCAGGCGGGCCTGGTGAGTCGAACGGAGGGCTCGCGCGTGGGATTAATGAATTATTTTTAGGTAGGAGGGTGCCAGGCCATGGAGGGTTGTATAGGCTAGCGTCAGGAGCTTAAATTTAGTACGGCTGCAATAAAAAAAAAGAAAAACATGGAAACTAAAAATTTGTTAGCAGTACCATGTTGGTTACTAGTGTAGGTAACACTTTCACCAGTGAATCAGCCAAAAATTAAGCTTTTGCAACAGAAGCAACTGAGTGGAGGAAACACACTGAGCATGCTGACGTTGTGATATCAGTTCAAACTAAGGTCAAGAAAACTAAAATGCTTGCCCACACTTCAGTTACTATGCTTTTTATTTAAATATGCCGCAGACCACTTACTTGGCCCAATTCCATAAGAATCAATGAGGAAAAAGAAAATATGAAGAAACACAGAAATATATATATTTTTAATCTAAAAGTTAGATAATGGTATATGGGATTTAAAACACCTTAAGCTATCAATGAAAAAGTGTTCACTAAATACACAATAAAATGGATATACGTGAAAGGAAAAAATTACCTGTCTGAAACCACGTTGCATGCTTTGCTTTGCATGTTGCATCATGGGAATCCATTCCATTCACAGCCACATGTCAACTATGAAGCATCATTCTCCACTCAACCCATCCTACAGCAGCATGCACTGACAGCACTAGTGAATGCTATACTGAGTCAGCCCAGCACAAAAAGAATAGGGAAACAGAAAAATGCCTGGCCATCATCCCAGGCCGCAAACATGTACAATTGTACATGAACATTTAGTGATGCCTAAGGTATATCAGTTAGGATGGACGTGATACCCTACCAACTGTACTTGTTGTAATGACTGCCCTTCTTTCCAGTCAATACAAGTCGATGGCCAAACAGTTGTGTAAACTGATCTGCACTTTGCAAATACTTCAATTAATTGAAAAATCATGACTTAATATTATTCCATGACATAATAGTATTAACTAGCAGGATTTGGAACACTTCTACAGCAAAGTGCACTCGACTCCAGTTAGGTTTAGAATCTTTTGCAATTTGATGGTTATTAATAACTTTAATTTTTTTTTTTTTGTGCATTTCTAAAGGTCACTATTAATGATCAGCTGAAAGGTGTAGTAAGAGATCTGACATGTGTGGCTCTTCCAAACCCTCTGAGATCTCTGCAGGTATTCCTACAAGAGATGCTGGGGAGAGCAGGGCCTGGACTTTCCATCAAGGTCTTTTCCTGCTGGGGCCCCGGACAGTGTCTATTTCTATCTGGGCCATGTAGCCCTGTCCATGAGCTGTTTCCCAGAGCCGCAGGAGGAGGATCCCAGCCCCTCTACTACTGCCATCACTGCAGGGCCCTACTTCAGCGTCAGAGATAATGTTGGGCAGCTCGTCCTTGGTGGCTCACCTAAGGGGAGAGCCCAAGGGGGTTGTCCCTTGGGTAACCACTTTGGGAGACTTGGGATAATTTGACCCTCTCTTCTGGGGCCACCATCATGAATTAGGATAAGAGTAAAGGGGCAAAGCATGGGGAGAATACTGAACGTATTGTAGGCCATGGGCATTTCGGGGAGAAAAGAATTGGACATTCAGCTACTCTTTCACTCAAGATACTTGCAGGTGTGCAGTTGATGTGCAACTTTCATCAACTTTTTGGGGAGTGACCAAAGCTCAGGTTATTCTTTCATGATTTTTTTTTTCTTTTAACACCGTACAAAATAACGGCCGGATTTTTAATATATCACGCGCGTAGAAATCGCCACTTGCGTGCATGGCCTGGCCTTGCGCGCACTGCGTGCATTTTAAAAAGAGCCCGGCCACGCGCGTAAGTGGCGATACACGCATAAGTGCTGGACCCTGACAAATGGGCGGGCCAGGGGACGGTGACGGGCGATCCAGGGGGTGGAGAAGGGCAGGCCGGGGCAGCGCCATTCCGGCACGCAAGTTACTTCAGGTCGGGCCCTGAAGTAACTCAAAGAAAAAAAGGTAAAAAAAACAAAACAAAAGGGGATTTACAGGGTTGGGAGGAGAGGGGAAGGGCAAGGGAGGTTAGGGTAGGGAGTAGGAAAGTTCCCTCCCAGTCCGCTCCTAAATTGGAGCGGATTGGGAGGGAACTGGGGGAGCCCCGATTGCTTCGCAATGCAAATTTGCTAAATTTTACTCCCCCCACCCCCATGCTCCACTGCGCGCATGTTATAAAATCAGCGCGTTCATGTGCGCACACCGGGTAGCGCATGCACACGGACGCGTGCACGCACCTTTTAAAATCTACCCTGAAGTTAATAACAATTCAAGATATGGTTCATAGCAATCAAGCGCTGAAAGTGAAATTTGGTTTGCACAGAATGTGGGTGCGGCTGCCTCTCAGTCTCTGTCCATCTGGCGATGCGTTTCACCATCAAACCAAAACAAAGTCAACGAGGCTGGGCGGGGAGCGGTTGGCTGTTTTTTAATTTGAAGGACGGCACAGGGTTTTAAAACAACTGACCGCTGATCCACCCCTCTACCCCTTCCCTCCGAGGACACTGAATATTTGTTTTGGAAATTAGACTCCCTCGATTCACCAGCCAGTCACACGGAAGTCCCTATCCAAAAGCCATTTAGACGGATAAAGCTGGGCACTACCTCACGTTTTTAAAAGATTTTTTAGAGAGGGGGCATGGGAGTAGGAGAGGACCTGGCAAGGCTTGAGTATCACTCTTCAGGGGCAGCGGGACTGGCCGCCCTCTAGTCTGAACCTTTATTTTGAAGGGTAATGACAGCGCTACTTAGCCGGATATCTTTTAAAAATATCCGATTAAGTAGCGTGTTATCCGGCCACACACTTCTGGGTATCAAAAACAATAGATGGCTATATTCCAACACAGCTGATTAGGTTTTTGTTATCCGGCTATAAGTAGCCGGATAACTTTAGATTTGTTATATTCAGCGGGACATTTATCCGGCTGAAAATATGGGACAAGTTATCCGGCTAACTTTAACTGGATATCTTGTCCACTAGCCAGCTTACTGACTATGGACCCCATGGCTTATTGTCCCCATGGTCTATACCATGAATCACTGACAGCTCTGAAGAAACGGATTACTGATTTCCTTCTTAGAAATAATTCACCTACTGTGGGAAACGAAAAGATCAGTCTGCAGGTTAGAAAGGAAACGAGTGAAAAGCTGCAGTGTGGTGGAAAAGCCTACAGAATGCAGAGTACAGCATCAAACAGGTGTTCTGCCTTGATAGAGAAAGCAAAGAAGGCTTTTATTTATTTATTTGTTTGTTTGCTTCTTAGTTTTACTGAGACTATTGAAGGAGCCATTAATATTTCTAAAGAACTTTTCAGAGTAGATTGTCATTTGCTAAATAAGACAGCTGTATCGACCAGCACTCTGAGTGTGCTTCCCAAGGCAGAAGATCCAGCAGTCTATTTTGCTTTGATAGCTCTTAGTTTTTATACTCCAGTTCAAAGTTTACTGTAAAGCCTGTTTGCTGCATTTTGTTATATGTAAACCGATGAGATGTTCACGACGACTGTCGGTATATAAAAATATTTAAATAAATAAATAAATAAATAAATAAACAAATAAATAAATAATGCCATGATCCAGACATTACAGAAAGATATGGAAATGGAAGACACACAGAAAGCTGATGAAGTGGCTTCTTCCTCATCTTCTAGATGCTGCGCTTGGAGGTGGACCCTTGTCCTGGGGCATTGGAGAACTGCCCCCAGGGGGTGGAGCACAGGAGGAGACAGAGGCTAGGATGAGCTTCACCACTGGAAGCCCGAGGTCCCCCCGGGTGGAGCCCATAGGGACCCGGGTCTCTTGGACTTAGGTGGGCCTCGCAGGGTCTCCCGAAGAGGTAGTAGAGAGGCGTGCCCACGAGCAGCAAGGGAGAGTGGCCGGACTCTAGGCTGTAGGTCAGGAGGAGCAAGGAAGGCCAGTACAGCGTAGGCGATGACAGGGCAAGGGACAAAGCCAGAATCAGGAGACGTGATCAATGGCAGCCGAGGTCAGAATCCGAGTATCAGTCCGAGGATTAGTCAATGAGGCAGGGGTCAGGTTCCGGAGGTCAGATGAGGTCACAAGGCAGGCAGAGGTCAGGATCCAGGCAGCGGACAGATTGGTCAAGGAGCAGGCCGAGGTCAGTACCAGAGAGACCGTCCGAGGATACCTCCTGGGAAGACAGGACAGACAGATGCTGGAACAGAAGGACGCTGGAACAAGGCTGGAACAAGACTGTGAACGCGGAGGCAAACTAGTACACTTACAGTGCCGATCCGATTGCCAAGGCAAGGAAGTGAAGGCAGTGACTTCCTTATATTGTACGTTCAATCAGGGCGCGCCCTGGCCCTACAAGAGGCCGGGTGGTCCGCGTGCTCATGCGTAGGAGCATGGCCAACTCCACTGGAGACGCCGAACTCCGGCGTGAGGCCTGGTGCGCAGTGGAAGGCCTGGCGACTGCCGCCGCAGGACGCCGAGGCCTGCAGCAGCTCGCGGCTGCCGCTGGGGAGGCCAACCCATGACCTGCAGAGGAGCTAGCGAGGTGAGCAGGCCCGTGTGCGGGCCGGGCGCGGATGGGGCGCGCAACCCTAGAGTTGCAACCATACTTGGGCTGGCGGGAGATCTGAGTCAGGATGGCTTGGTTTGGAGTCATTTTTAGCCTCTTTACTAGACTCAAAGGATTTACTTACTGAGGTTAAACCCCATTCTGTTCCTTAGACCCCTCTCCTGCCAGAATTATTTGATCTTTTTCTGATAACATGTTGGGTTGGCCAAGGGGACATTGTGAATGCGTCCTTGGAGGAGGGTTGTATGCTTTCTAGTCTAAACCAGGCAGTTATTATACCCATCTTTGAAAAGAATTTGACCCCCTACCTCATCTCACAGCCCACACTGGCTTTTCCTGCTCCTGGCCTACTCCTCCCTCGCAGCCCATGCCAGCCATTCGTGCTCCTGGGCACTGCTGAGCAGCAGCAGTGGCACATCCTGTCCGAGTCCCTCCCCGCTGCCGGCTCGCAAATCCCCGCACCTTTACGAGTGCAGACCTGCGCGCTCCACATTGCCTTGCCTCCCACACCGGTCAGCACCACCATAGCCCATCGGCTGACCAGCCCCACCGGGAAATGCCCAGCCCCCAGATAGCCCAATCTGCCCCTGGCTGGGGGACCACCAGGGAAGAGCGAGTGCCGTGGGCTGCAGAAGGCAAAAACAATACCCACTGCCTAGAATGTCATAGTCACTGTGGCCACCAAAACCTGTAAAAGACAAGGAGGCACTACCCGGCCTTTCCTTTAACACACTGACTAATCAGGAAGTCAAGTTTCTGTTCCTACATGAAGTTACTCTTATCCTTGCCAGTACAGAATTAGAAAAAAAAAAATCAGGCAGAAGGAGATTAAAAAGGTAAAGCAAAATAAAAAAGTTCTTACTGGCAAGATTGCGACTGATGCATGCAGAAAATCTCATCGCTTCACACCGTTTATTAATTATAATCAATTATCCTACAGCTACCCCTAGTGACTTCTCGTCAGGGTAAGAACAGCCTTCAGTTGTCCCTCTGAAGGTGCGGGGCTTCTCGTTTCTCCTGACAAGTCACGAACATGCCCTGCCCCTTTCCCATTGTGCGTTCTCTCTTTGAAGACAGTCCCTGTACATCCCTCACCCCCGCATGGCTTCCCACACAGCTTATCCACTTCTCCTAAAGGCCGTCCTTGTCTTCAGAAACTCATCAAGGCCGTGAGCAATAGTTACATGAAAGAAAAACACTGTTTTCTTTTAGCTGCCTGACCATCACTGAATGAAATCAGGGATCTTTTCTCCCAGTTATGCTAAAGCAGCCTAGAAACCTGATGGGTTTTTTGTTTTTTCTCTCCCTGGGCAATGGGGTTATAATTGTCCTAAGTTCAGTAGGATTTATGGAACCCCAGAGCAGAGAAAGGTAAAAGCTGTAGTCAAGATTGTCTGTCTTGCTTGGTGTGGATCTTGCCTACTTTCTGCTGCTCCCTGGCTTCTCACTAGTGGCCGGGCACAGCTCGGAGGGCCTCCTGCTGTCGTGCGGTCACTGTCTGCAGGCCTGCACAAGGGTTGTACTATAGCACTATCCAGAAGGGGATTCAGTCCTTCCTGCACCACAGAAACGAGGAAGCCTCTGTCTCTTGTATTAACCTGTCCCCAGACACCCCCAGAAAAAAATCAAGTTGTTACCTCCCACGACCGTATAAAGGTGCACCATTTCACCCTTCGCCTTGTCAATTTAGTTACAAGAAATCAATACTGAGTTCCTGTATGTTGCATTATACAGGACTATGGCGACCTCCACAATCATTGACGCCCATCCTGCAGAGTGCTATACAAAAGCAATGCTTTTTGAGCACGGAGATTATTAGGTCAGGGGGTCATGGACAGAGCACAGCACCGTGGGTACGAACCACTGGGCAGACTCGATAGCTCGGTTGGCCTTTTCGCGGTCTCATCTATTTTGTTATTTCATGTCACCACGTTCCTTAAAGTTGCTTCAACCTAGAGTCGTTTCATGAAATAAAAATAGAGACTAGACAGATGGTCCTTGAGAACAAATTCTTTATTTAACTCAGCGCTTCCCGGCTGAGGTGCGGGTGCGCCAGGGAATCCTTCTTCCAGCCGCTGGGCAGCGATAGATTTTTTTGCCGTCCGCTGGCACCGGAATGATCTCAATCTGCCTCATCGAGGTCAAGAGCTGGGCTGTGCCCAGCGGGGATCTCCCCACACCTCCGGGAGGAGCAGTTACCGTGACGCAGAAGCGACTGGGAGCTCTTGTGTGGCAGCCCGCAAGCATTCATTAGCTGGTAAAACTGGGACAGAAAGACAGTAAACCCTATACCCGCAGTGACACGGCTCTGTACAGGTGCGATGAGGTCGGCCGGCGTGTCCAGGCCATAGGCAGGGAGGAAGGTGGAGTCTTAGTAACATGGAGATTGGAGACGCTCTTACAGCGTGCCCTGGTCACTAAACCCCCTCCAACCTTTTACAAATGACAGTACACTTTGAATTGGGTTATTTAAAAGGCCACAGTTTATTTATACGTCCCAACCCGAGCCCTCAAGTATTAACAATGATCAAAAGGATTCCAAACAAACCCCACCCCTCCAAATACCTCTAGCCCCCCCACCACGCCTCCAGTGGAAGGGTTAATCATTGTCCAATGTCTCGTCTTACCTCGCCTCGTCCCAGCGAAAGTAAGCACGCGGCCTTGAACATCGGCCCCCCTCTTGCTCATAGGCCCTCCCGCGTAGCAGCCCCCAAACTACACGAGATTCCACCCCCCCCCCCCCCCCGAATGCCCCTTTACAACAATTAAACAACATTTCACCACATTGGGCTCGGGTTTACCGCCTCCATCTGCGACAAAATTCAAATTCAACACATTAACACTGCTTATACTTAAACACAGATCATTAAACACTGCTTTAAATGAACATTTACAGCAGCCAAGGGAGGGAGGGAGGGAATCGAAAGTGCCGCCACTGCCTCAGCCTGCCCGGACCGTCTGAGGCACAAAAAACGGCTCAACGCTGGTTTGTGAGGCAGCAACCAATCGCAGGGGAGCATTTTAAAATGCTACCCTGCCATTGGGCCCCGCTCCCGGGCTTCTACTAACCCCTCTTCACTTCCACCCCCCCCCCCCCATCTCACGATACCCCTCACGCTTGCTGATCGCTCCTCTCCAAGACAAGCATGCCCCGCCTTAATTTAACCAGTGCAGGTCACACCCTATCCGGAGGTCCTGCCTGTGCTAAGGTCAGGTGACCCGGCCAGGAAATGTTAACCCCTTGCTGTCTGAGCCGGAGGATGACCTTCTCGCCGTCGGTCCTCCCACAGCCAGAGCCCACTAAGAAGGGTTGAGGCTGCACGGACGTCTTCATTTTATCTTTCCCCCCTGTTACCCCTGCCCTGCTGAACGTCTTCCCACCGGCACAGGGGTGGGGTATGGAGAGCAGAGCTTATCCGCCGCTGCTGCTGCCGCTCCCCCCTCTGCTGGTTTTCCTCCACGGTCGAAGCTGCTCGGGGCCTTCCTGCCTCGCGAGGCCCCGCCGACGGCGGGCAGTTCCTGTTGCAGAGGAAAGCTGGTAGAGGAGGAGGAGGAGGAAGCAGCACCCGGCAGGTGCTGCCCGCTGGCTTCTGTTGGTTCCAGCAGGGCATGGGAAGAGGTGGGAGGTGGGAGAAGAGACAGGGGGGAGAGGGAAGGTGGTGATGCCAGGGATAGAGAGACAGGGGGGAGAGGGAAGGTGGTGATGCCAGGAGGTGAGTGGGGAGGGATGGGAAGGGAAGAGAAGGTGATAATTCTAAGGGAGAGGGAAAAGAAGAAGATGATGATGATGATGATGCCAGGGGGGGAGAGAGAAGAGAAAGTGGCAATGATGCCCGGGAGATGGAATGAGAGGGAAGGGAGGGTGATGATGGTGGGAGTAGGGAAAGAGAAGAGGAGGTGGATACCAGGGGGAGGAGGAGAGAAAAGGGATGATGCCAGAGGAGGGAAAGAGAAGATGACGCCAAGGGACAGAGGGAAGGGAAGAAGAAAGAAAGTGATGTTGGTGAAGGCGTTAGTGTTGCCACGATGGCGCGAGCCTCTGCCAGGAGTGCTGCCGCTACTCAGAAAAGGTTGGGAACCAGTGATCTTACTGGCCTTGGCTCTCCAAAATTCATCTCAAGCCTACAGATTTGCTCACCAAGATAGTCACAGGATCCAGCAAATAAAATATATTTTGCACGGAAAATTAAAAAAAAAAAAGAGAGCCAGAGAGGTCGGCGTTCACCTCAGCATTTGAAACTCCGCAAGCTGCAATCCTCCCTGCCTCGGCAAACGCACGCGCCGTAAATGCGTCTCATTGCCAATGTAGGATTGGAAGCCGATAGGGCCCCTGACCCCGGGCTTTGGACGATGATCTTTTAGCTCTTTCTTTGGACCCTAAGACGGTGGTATCAACATGGGCAGCGGCACAGAATCTCCTTCCAGAAATCGGTATTAGGAGTAAAGCTTAAGGCTGGCGTCAGGGGAAAGCGGGAAGGGGGCGAGAGCGCTAGCCCTGGCCACTCTGGTCTGGGGAGAGGTGAAGGGCCAGGGGCAAGGCCTCCGTTCTAATCCCGGCTCTGCCAGCGACGCTAGGCGTGGACCTCGGCGAGTCACTTTATTTCCCCTGTTGCCTCTTCACCGCTCAGGTGCCAAGGTTAGAAGGACTTCTGCCTACATCATAAGCAAAGTATAAACCATTTGCATTAAAAATAGATTTATTTTTGCCACCCATTCCACTGGTTTTCTTCTGCTGTTTACTCCTACTGCCTTCCAAGAAACTGACTTGCCACATATTTCACTTGAGAAGCTGTTTTGAACAATAATATTTTAAAGATTTCCCTTTTCTTGCTTGTGGCTTGCTTTGTTTTTTTCATTATTATTTTTAATCCTAAGGCGGTAATGGAAAAATGTCCTGTGAGCCTCCTTCTCTTTAATGTGGCGTTTCTTTTTCCATGCACTTCCCAGATGCCAGCGTGCACAGCCCGACATGGTGCCATGAGGGGTTTGACCAGGGCGCACTGGAAAGGAGAGAATAACTCAGCCGAGGAAGGGCTGCTCGCACGCACACACCTGCCACTCTCTGAAGTCTCCTTTTGCCTGGTTAGGTGAGGAGAAGCTGCTGTGATGTCCGACGGGACTGATCAGATGGGGAAAAAAAATTAAAAAGCGTCCTGCCTCCATGTTCCCTGCCACGCCCAGGGATGACAGCTCCAGTGGTGGCCTTGGCCTTCACTTGCTTCAGCGGGTCCTCTTCGCCACCCAGCAGCCTCTCCTGCTGCAGCCACTCTCCCAGGTGTGCCGCCCTGTGCAGATGCACGGTTTACACACCCGGTCGCACCGGGCCTGGATGCTCAGATCCAGGCCAGCCCCCGGGCTCTGATCTCAGCGCCTCACAGCAACGAGAGACACCAGCAGTGGCTCTTAAATACGTAGGAGCTCCTTTCTGAGAGCCTGTGTAATCATGCACGCCTCCTCTTCCTAGCTAGAGCATGAGCCCTGGGGTATGGCAATGAATGGGCAGGGAATGGATAACTAGGCCCCGCTTTGTGCAGTATACACAGTGCACACAGCACCGCCTCATGTTCCCCCCTGAAGAAAATGAAAAAAGGATTCATCTGTTTGAAGAGATCTCCCTAATTGCTCACTACCTCTAGATAGTAAAGGGTAAAAGGCGTATTAACTCTCTTTTCTGTGTAAAATGCATGGCATCACCATTTGATTTATATTAAAGTATTCTCTTTAGATTTCGGAAAGAAAGAGAAAGATTATTAAACAGCGTGCTGCTGTCTGTTAATGAATGTCAGAGTTGTCGTTTAAACTATTAAATATGTTTCCTGCAAATAAGTGAATGAATAGCTAGAATGTCTTTTTGGACAGAAATATATTTGATTATAATTAGGCAAGATGGCACCATCTGACTAAAGCAATCTGAGAAATTCCCCCCGTCCCTCAATACAAAATCTCGTTATCTACCTGTAAAAGGTGCCGATATCTTCAGTTCTCTTTGACCTGAACTTGAGATGTATGTTAGATAATCCCCGACACTGGTATCTGCTCTGGGACTCTGTTCTCTCCAACTCTGATAAAGGGAATGACATGCTAATGGCCCCACTCCATGTCTCGCTGAGCTTTTGGTGCCATATCCCGTGAGATCCTCTCCCAGAGACTGCATTATTATCAAATGGTGTTGATCTTTTCAGTCCGCCAATCTGCTCTTTTCAGGTCAGGATTCGGGACACAGTTTCTTCCTGCAGTCCCTTGGTCGGGAATCCGCCCTTTCAGCAATCTCCTTGAACTGCTAAATATCCCTGCGTGCATGCAGTCATCAGCTGGGTGAGAGGGAATAACCGCTTTGTACTGAATGTACGGAAATCTGAAATGTGCTGATTTACTCGCGCCCTGCCCGCGCCTGCACGTACAGGGGCCTACGGCTTGACAGAGCTGAGATGGCCTTTTCTCAGCCTGCTCGTAATCTTGGTGCAATTTAATTTATTTGTTTTTTATTTATTTAAAACGTTTTTATCCGTCATTTGGTTATAACCGTCACATCGGTTTACAATACGGAAACAAAACTTAGCGAACTAAAAAATGCGTCAAATAAAAATATAATGGCCAGTGTCTTCATTCTCACAATATTCAGATTGATCGCCAAGTTACAATTTCGTCTTAAACTTAATTTAATGTTGGATGCAAAATTTGCCATGCAGAAACAGATAAATACAGCGCTAAAGCTTTCTTTCTATATATTGAAATTAATTCAGCAAATTAGGTTTTTAGTTAATGACAGTATTAATGCCTCCCTAAGGCCCGACTAAATGCCCTCCAGATTTTGCAGAATGCTGCCGCCCCTATGATCGCGTTTTGCCAAAGTTGAAAGAGCTCCACGGTCTTGCTGTGAACTGTAGAGCCGGATTATAAAATGCTTGCCAAGGTCCTCAAAGTGCTGCAAGGGGCTGGGCCTGATTATCTCTCTCTGCCACTCACACTCTGAGATCACAAGATAAACATTTAGGGCCTGATTTTAAAAGAGCATTTATGTGCTTAAAATTAGGTTTTACACATGTAAATACATTTTACACATGTAAGTGAGCTTTTCAAAATTGCTGCAATAGGTGCCAATGAATTGTCCATAAGAACATAAGAAATTGCCATACTGGGTCAGACCAAGGAAACTTGGTCTGACCCAGTTTCCAACAGCGGCCAATCCAGTCTACAAATACATGGCAAGTACCCAAAAACTAAGTCTATCCCATGCTACTGATGCCAGTAATAGCAGAGGCTATTTTCTAAATCAACTTGATTAAAAGCAGTTAATGGACTTCTCCTCCAAGAACTGTTTTAAACCCAGCTACACTAACTGCACTAACCACATCCTCTGGCAACAAATTCCAGAGTTTAATTTTGCGTTGAGTGAAAAAGAATTTTCTCCGATTAATCTTAAATGTGCTACATGCCAACTTTATGGAGTGCCCCCTAGTCCTTCTATTATCTGAGAGTAAATAACCGATTCACATCTACCCATTCTAGACCTCTCATGATCTTAAAGACCTCGATCATATCCCCCCTCAGCCGTCTCTTCTCTTAGCTGAACAGCCCTAACCTCTTTAGTCTTTCCTCATAGGGGAGCTGTTCCATCCCCTTTATCATTTTGGTTGCCCTTCTCTGTACCTTCTCCATCGCAACTATATCTTTTTTGAGATGCGGCGACCAGAATTGTACACAGTATTCAAGGTGCGGTCTCACCATGGAGCGATACAGAGGCATTATGACATTTTCCGTTTTATTCACCATTCCCTTCCTAATAATTCCTACATTCTGTTTGCTTGACTGCCACAGCACACTGAGTTGAAGATGTTAATGTATTATCCTTTAAAAAGGAGAGATATGGCACCCGGCATGACAGGGCTTGGATCTCCACTGAGCATACTGCTAGAAAGAAGGCTGTTTTCCAGGTTAGATCTCTTAGCTGGATGTTCTTAAGTGACTTGTAGGGAGCCTTAGCCAGCGCCCTGAGCACCAAGTTCAGGTCCCACGCCGGCACTAGCTCCTTGTGCGCTGGCCGTATGTTTTTCGCTCCTCGGAGGAACCGAATGATGTCAGGGAATGCAGCAATGGAGGCACTTCTGATCTGCCCCCTATAACAAGAAATATCTGCCACCTAGACTCTCAGGGAGCTGTCTGCCAATCCCGTATCCAGGCCCTCCTGTAGGAACTGCAGCATTGCTGCTGTGTCAGCTTTCCCTGGGCTGAGGTTTCTTTGGGTGCACCAGCACTCAAATATTCTCCAGGTCTGTGCATAGGCCAAGGCCACTGAGGTTGATCTTTTCCTTACCGTAAGGAGCGTGGTGATTACCCTTGCAAAATATCCTCTCTTCTCGAGCCTATCCCTCTCAATAACTATGCCATAAGTGAGAATTGAGCTGGATCTTCCATCATGATTGGTCCTTGATGTAGGAGGCCTGGCACTGGGCAAAATCTGATTGTCTCCTCTATTCTTAATCTCCTTAGTTCCACATACCATGGCCTTCTTGGTCAGTCTGGTGCTACCAGGATTACCTGTCCCTGGTGATACCTGATTCTGTACAGGACTCTTCCTAATACAGACCAGCGGGAAACACACAGAGAAGGGCTTCGGTGGGCCATTCCTGTGCTAATGCATTGATTCCTTTGGTCCCTCGTTCCCTTCTCCTGCTCAAGAAATTGGCTGCCTTGCTATTGCTTCTCTTGGCCATCAGGTCCCATTGGGGGCATCCCCATCGGGACACTATTTGCTGAAACGCCTCCTTCGACAGCTCCCACTCTCCTAGGTCCATCTTTTTTTCGGCCTAGGAAGTCTGGTTATATGTTTTCCACTCCTGAAATGTGAGCTGCCGATATGTCTTGGAAGTGGTCTTCTGCCCATGCCATCAGACATGCAATCTTCAATGCCATCTCTGGGCTCCTGGTTCCTCTCTGCCTGTTGTTGTAGGCTACCGTCGTTGCGTTGTCCGAGAGGACCCTGACTGGGCGGCCTTCCAGCCTTGCTCTGAAACTGATTAGGGCTGAGCAAGCCACCCTTGTCTCCCGTCTATTGATGTAGGCTACCATTGTTGCATTGTCCAAGAGGACCCTGACTGGGCGGCCTTCCAGCCTTGCTCTGAAACTGATTAAGGCTAGGCGAGCCACCCTGGTCTCCCGCCTGTTTATGGAGAATTTTATCTCCTGCTGGGACAAGAGCCCTTGTGCTACTTGTCCCTCATAGTGCGCCCCCCTCCCAACCCTTGCTGCTGGCATCTGTCATCAGAAGGCCCCACTGAGGAGGGTCCAAGCTTGAGCTTTTGACCAGGTTGCCTTTGTTCCGCTATCACCGGAGGATTTCCTTTATGTGCGTCGGAAGCAGAAGCTGCCGATCAAAATCCTGCTTCTGTGGAGCTCTGCTGGTCTCATGTGTGCTTTTGCCCAGGATTGCCATTAATCCTAGTACTTGCAGATAACCCTTGCCTTAGGCTTTCTGGAGAATAGTAAACTTTCCTCCTGCTGCTGCAGTCTAGCTATTCTCTCTTCTGGAAGGAATATTGTCCTCCTGCATGTATTGAAGAGGACTCCTGGATACTTTAATGTCTGTGATGAGTCTAAATGACTCTTGAGTCTGTTCACTATCCATCCCAGGCTTTCTAGTCGTTGTATGACTCTTTCTGTTGCCTCGACCCCTTCTTGCCTTCAGTCTGCCCTCATCAACTAGTCATCTAGGTAGGGATGGACTCTCCCTCCTTGCACAAGGAGGCTGCTACTACCTCCAAAACCTTCGTGAAAGTTAGAGGTGCAGTTGCCAGTCCAAATGGCAGAGCTTGAAACTGGTAGTGATGGCCTAGGACCTCAAAGCGTAAAGACTTCGGGAAGCTCTCCCACATGGGGATGTGTAGGTACACTTCCGTTAGATCCAGAGAGGAGAGAAATTTGCCTCTTCGCACTGCTGCTTTGACTGTGCCTACGGACTCCATCCTGAAATGCGGAATCCTCAGGCCCGGTTTACTCCCTTCGGGTCCAGCACTGGGCGGTAGGACCCATCGTTTTTTGGCACTGTGAAGAAGATGGAGTAGGTGCCCTTTCCTCTTTCCTGACTGAGGACTGGGGTAATGGCTTTGAGGGCTAGTAGTCTGGCAAATGCTTCTTAAACTGCCTGTTTCTTCTCTCTGCTACATGGCGACGGGATAAATTGTTCCTTTATACTGCTCTTTAGTTTTGGGTAGTACTCCTCTTTTATAATGTCTAATACCCACCGGTCTGCAGTCATTAAGGTCCACTCGTGATAGAAACCTCTCAGTCTGCCTCCCAACTGTGGAAGGCTGAGCGGACGCTTACACTGTCATTGCAATCCTTTGGGGGGGCTGCCCTCGACTGTCTGAGACTCTAGAGCCACGCTTGACCCCTTAAAATGGCTGCCCACGTAACCTGGCCTCGAACCTCAACCACCTAGTCTCCCTGGTGTCCCTGGGGCATTTTCTGACCCACCCCCTCTCTAGGGTCTCTTGCTCCGACCTCTGGGAGCCCTAACAGTTTGGTTTCCAGGCTCTTCATGAGAGACTCTAGGTCCTCTCCAAACAACAATTTTCCTTTGAATGGGAGTTTACTCAGCTTGGCCTCGGATACTGACTCTGCTGCCCTGTTGTTTAACCACAGGAGGCGCCTAGCCATCACGCTTGTGGCCGAGATCAAATCATAAAGGGCACTGGCCACATCTGCTGCTTTGGACTCTGCTTGCACCATCTCCTGGTTGCTGGCACCTTCCACTTGCACTATGGATGGCTGTAAAGTACAGAGCAGAGCTCTTGCCACATATCCTCCACGGATTGCTGAGCACAGAGCTAGGCTAGACAGCTCAAAGTCCTTCCTGAGAAGCATCTCAATCCTTCTATCCTGCAGGCATACATGGGAACTTTTGAATCCTGCTCACCCTGAGATTTCGCATCTCCAGGCTAAATACAGAGAGTTCCCAGGTATGGCTGCACCTCCCTCACTCATCTCCAGGCTAAATACAGAGAGTTCCCAGGTACGGCTGCACCTCCCTCTCTCATCTCCAGGCTAAATTCAGAGAGTTCCCAGGTATGGCTGCACCTCCCTCTCTCATCTCCAGGCTAAATACAGAGAGTTCCCAGGTACGGCTGCACCTCCCTCTCTCATCTCCAGGCTAAATACAGAGAGTTCCCAGGTATGGCTGCACCTCCCTCTCTCATCTCCAGGCTAAATACAGAGAGTTCCCAGGTATGGCTGCACCCCCCTCTCTCTCTCTCATCTCCAGGCTAAATACAGAGAGTTCCCAGGTACGGCTGCACCCCCCTCTCTCTCCCTCTCTCATCTCCAGGCTAAATACAGAGAGTTCCCAGGTATGGCTGCACCTCCCTCTCTCTCTCTCATCTCCAGGCTAAATACAGAGAGTTCCCAGGTACGGCTGCACCCCCCTCTCTCTCCCTCTCTCATCTCCAGGCTAAATACAGAGAGTTCCCAGGTATGGCTGCACCTCCCTCTCTCATCTCCAGGCTAAATACAGAGAGTTCCCAGGTATGGCTGCACCTCCCTCTCTCTCCCTCTCTCATCTCCAGGCTAAATACAGAGAGTTCCCAGGTACGGCTGCACCTCCCTCTCTCATCTCCAGGCTAAATACAGAGAGTTCCCAGGTATGGCTGCACCTCCCTCTCTCTCCCTCTCTCATCTCCAGGCTAAATACAGAGAGTTCCCAGGTATGGCTGCACCTCCCTCTCTCTCCCTCTCTCATCTCCAGGCTAAATACAGAGAGTTCCCAGGTACGGCTGCACCTCCCTCTCTCATCTCCAGGCTAAATACAGAGAGTTCCCAGGTACGGCTGCACCTCCCTCTCTCATCTCCAGGCTAAATACAGAGAGTTCCCAGGTATGGCTGCACCTCCCTCTCTCATCTCCAGGCTAAATACAGAGAGTTCCCAGGTATGGCTGCACCTCCCTCTCTCATCTCCAGGCTAAATACAGAGAGTTCCCAGGTATGGCTGCACCTCCCTCTCTCATCTCCAGGCTAAATACAGAGAGTTCCCAGGTATGGCTGCACCTCCCTCTCTCTCTCTCATCTCCAGGCTAAATACAGAGAGTTCCCAGGTATGGCTGCACCTCCCTCTCTCTCTCTCATCTCCAGGCTAAATACAGAGAGTTCCCAGGTACGGCTGCACCTCCCTCTCTCTCTCTCTCTCTCATCTCCAGGCTAAATACAGAGAGTTCCCAGGTACGGCTGCACCTCCCTCTCTCTCTCTCTCTCTCATCTCCAGGCTAAATACAGAGAGTTCCCAGGTACGGCTGCACCTCCCTCTCTCATCTCCAGGCTAAATACAGAGAGTTCCCAGGTATGGCTGCACCTCCCTCTCTCTCTCTCTCTCTCATCTCCAGGCTAAATACAGAGAGTTCCCAGGTATGGCTGCACCTCCCTCTCTCTCTCTCATCTCCAGGCTAAATACAGAGAGTTCCCAGGTATGGCTGCACCTCCCTCTCTCTCTCTCATCTCCAGGCTAAATACATAGAGTTCCCAGGTACGGCTGCACCCCCCTCTCTCTCTCTCATCTCCAGGCTAAATACAGAGAGTTCCCAGGTATGGCTGCACCCCCCTCTCTCTCTCTCATCTCCAGGCTAAATACAGAGAGTTCCCAGGTATGGCTGCACCTCCCTCTCTCATCTCCAGGCTAAATACAGAGAGTTCCCAGGTATGGCTGCACCTCCCTCTCTCTCTCTCATCTCCAGGCTAAATACAGAGAGTTCCCAGGTATGGCTGCACCTCCCTCTCTCTCTCTCTCTCTCTCATCTCCAGGCTAAATACAGAGAGTTCCCAGGTATGGCTGCACCTCCCTCTCTCATCTCCAGGCTAAATACAGAGAGTTCCCAGGTATGGCTGCACCTCCCTCTCTCATCTCCAGGCTAAATACAGAGAGTTCCCAGGTACGGCTGCACCTCCCTCTCTCTCTCTCATCTCCAGGCTAAATACAGAGAGTTCCCAGGTACGGCTGCACCTCCCTCTCTCTCCCTCTCTCATCTCCAGGCTAAATACAGAGAGTTCCCAGGTATGGCTGCACCTCCCTCTCTCATCTCCAGGCTAAATACAGAGAGTTCCCAGGTACGGCTGCACCTCCCTCTCTCATCTCCAGGCTAAATACAGAGAGTTCCCAGGTACGGCTGCACCTCCCTCTCTCATCTCCAGGCTAAATACAGAGAGTTCCCAGGTATGGCTGCACCTCCCTCTCTCATCTCCAGGCTAAATACAGAGAGTTCCCAGGTACGGCTGCACCTCCCTCTCTCTCTCTCATCTCCAGGCTAAATACAGAGAGTTCCCAGGTATGGCTGCACCTCCCTCTCTCTCTCTCTCTCTCTCATCTCCAGGCTAAATACAGAGAGTTCCCAGGTATGGCTGCACCTCCCTCTCTCATCTCCAGGCTAAATACAGAGAGTTCCCAGGTACAGCTGCACCTCCCTCTCTCATCTCCAGGCTAAATACAGAGAGTTCCCAGGTATGGCTGCACCTCCCTCTCTCATCTCCAGGCTAAATACAGAGAGTTCCCAGGTATGGCTGCACCTCCCTCTCTCATCTCCAGGCTAAATACAGAGAGTTCCCAGGTATGGCTGCACCTCCCTCTCTCATCTCCAGGCTAAATACAGAGAGTTCCCAGGTATGGCTGCACCTCCCTCTCTCTCTCTCATCTCCAGGCTAAATACAGAGAGTTCCCAGGTATGGCTGCACCTCCCTCTCTCTCTCGCTCTCTCATCTCCAGGCTAAATACAGAGAGTTCCCAGGTACGGCTGCACCTCCCTCTCTCTCTCATCTCCAGGCTAAATACAGAGAGTTCCCAGGTACGGCTGCACCTCCCTCTCTCTCTCTCATCTCCAGGCTAAATACAGAGAGTTCCCAGGTACGGCTGCACCTCCCTCTCTCATCTCCAGGCTAAATACAGAGAGTTCCCAGGTATGGCTGCACCTCCCTCTCTCTCTCTCTCTCTCATCTCCAGGCTAAATACAGAGAGTTCCCAGGTATGGCTGCACCTCCCTCTCTCTCTCTCATCTCCAGGCTAAATACAGAGAGTTCCCAGGTATGGCTGCACCCCCCTCTCTCTCTCTCATCTCCAGGCTAAATACAGAGAGTTCCCAGGTATGGCTGCACCCCCCTCTCTCTCTCTCATCTCCAGGCTAAATACAGAGAGTTCCCAGGTACGGCTGCACCTCCCTCTCTCATCTCCAGGCTAAATACAGAGAGTTCCCAGGTATGGCTGCACCTCCCTCTCTCTCTCTCTCTCTCATCTCCAGGCTAAATACAGAGAGTTCCCAGGTATGGCTGCACCTCCCTCTCTCTCTCTCATCTCCAGGCTAAATACAGAGAGTTCCCAGGTATGGCTGCACCCCCCTCTCTCTCTCTCATCTCCAGGCTAAATACAGAGAGTTCCCAGGTATGGCTGCACCTCCCTCTCTCATCTCCAGGCTAAATACAGAGAGTTCCCAGGTACGGCTGCACCTCCCTCTCTCTCTCTCATCTCCAGGCTAAATACAGAGAGTTCCCAGGTATGGCTGCACCTCCCTCTCTCATCTCCAGGCTAAATACAGAGAGTTCCCAGGTATGGCTGCACCTCCCTCTCTCTCTCTCATCTCCAGGCTAAATACAGAGAGTTCCCAGGTATGGCTGCACCTCCCTCTCTCTCTCTCTCTCTCATCTCCAGGCTAAATACAGAGAGTTCCCAGGTATGGCTGCACCTCCCTCTCTCATCTCCAGGCTAAATACAGAGAGTTCCCAGGTATGGCTGCACCTCCCTCTCTCATCTCCAGGCTAAATACAGAGAGTTCCCAGGTACGGCTGCACCTCCCTCTCTCATCTCCAGGCTAAATACAGAGAGTTCCCAGGTATGGCTGCACCTCCCTCTCTCTCTCTCATCTCCAGGCTAAATACAGAGAGTTCCCAGGTACGGCTGCACCTCCCTCTCTCATCTCCAGGCTAAATACAGAGAGTTCCCAGGTATGGCTGCACCTCCCTCTCTCTCTCTCTCTCTCATCTCCAGGCTAAATACAGAGAGTTCCCAGGTATGGCTGCACCTCCCTCTCTCTCTCTCTCTCTCATCTCCAGGCTAAATACAGAGAGTTCCCAGGTATGGCTGCACCTCCCTCTCTCATCTCCAGGCTAAATACAGAGAGTTCCCAGGTACGGCTGCACCCCCCTCTCTCTCTCTCATCTCCAGGCTAAATACAGAGAGTTCCCAGGTATGGCGGCACCTCCCTCTCTCTCTCTCTCATCTCCAGGCTAAATACAGAGAGTTCCCAGGTATGGCTGCACCTCCCTCTCTCATCTCCAGGCTAAATACAGAGAGTTCCCAGGTATGGCTGCACCCCCCTCTCTCTCTCTCTCATCTCCAGGCTAAATACAGAGAGTTCCCAGGTATGGCTGCACCCCCCTCTCTCTCTCTCATCTCCAGGCTAAATACAGAGAGTTCCCAGGTATGGCTGCACCTCCCTCTCTCATCTCCAGGCTCAATACAGAGAGTTCCCAGGTACGGCTGCACCTCCCTCTCTCATCTCCAGGCTAAATACAGAGAGTTCCCAGGTATGGCTGCACCTCCCTCTCTCATCTCCAGGCTAAATACAGAGAGTTCCCAGGTACGGCTGCACCTCCCTCTCTCATCTCCAGGCTAAATACAGAGAGTTCCCAGGTATGGCTGCACCTCCCTCTCTCTCTCTCATCTCCAGGCTAAATACAGAGAGTTCCCAGGTATGGCTGCACCTCCCTCTCTCATCTCCAGGCTAAATACAGAGAGTTCCCAGGTACGGCTGCACCTCCCTGTCTCATCTCCAGGCTAAATACAGAGAGTTCCCAGGTATGGCTGCACCTCCCTCTCTCATCTCCAGGCTAAATACAGAGAGTTCCCAGGTACGGCTGCACCTCCCTCTCTCATCTCCAGGCTAAATACAGAGAGTTCCCAGGTATGGCTGCACCTCCCTCTCTCATCTCCAGGCTAAATACAGAGAGTTCCCAGGTATGGCTGCACCTCCCTCTCTCATCTCCAGGCTAAATACAGAGAGTTCCCAGGTATGGCTGCACCTCCCTCTCTCATCTCCAGGCTAAATACAGAGAGTTCCCAGGTACGGCTGCACCTCCCTGTCTCATCTCCAGGCTAAATACAGAGAGTTCCCAGGTATGGCTGCACCTCCCTCTCTCATCTCCAGGCTAAATACAGAGAGTTCCCAGGTATGGCTGCACCTCCCTCTCTCATCTCCAGGCTAAATACAGAGAGTTCCCAGGTACGGCTGCACCTCCCTCTCTCATCTCCAGGCTAAATACAGAGAGTTCCCAGGTACGGCTGCACCTCCCTGTCTCATCTCCAGGCTAAATACAGAGAGTTCCCAGGTATGGCTGCACCTCCCTCTCTCATCTCCAGGCTAAATACAGAGAGTTCCCAGGTACGGCTGCACCTCCCTGTCTCATCTCCAGGCTAAATACAGAGAGTTCCCAGGTATGGCTGCACCTCCCTCTCTCATCTCCAGGCTAAATACAGAGAGTTCCCAGGTACGGCTGCACCTCCCTCTCTCATCTCCAGGCTAAATACAGAGAGTTCCCAGGTATGGCTGCACCTCCCTCTCTCATCTCCAGGCTAAATACAGAGAGTTCCCAGGTATGGCTGCACCTCCCTCTCTCTCTCTCATCTCCAGGCTAAATACAGAGAGTTCCCAGGTATGGCTGCACCTCCCTCTCTCTCTCTCATCTCCAGGCTAAATACAGAGAGTTCCCAGGTATGGCTGCACCTCCCTCTCTCTCTCTCTCTCATCTCCAGGCTAAATACAGAGAGTTCCCAGGTACGGCTGCACCTCCCTCTCTCTCTCTCATCTCCAGGCTAAATACAGAGAGTTCCCAGGTATGGCTGCACCTCCCTCTCTCATCTCCAGGCTAAATACAGAGAGTTCCCAGGTATGGCTGCACCTCCCTCTCTCATCTCCAGGCTAAATACAGAGAGTTCCCAGGTATGGCTGCACCTCCCTCTCTCATCTCCAGGCTAAATACAGAGAGTTCCCAGGTATGGCTGCACCTCCCTCTCTCTCTCTCTCTCTCATCTCCAGGCTAAATACAGAGAGTTCCCAGGTATGGCTGCACCTCCCTCTCTCATCTCCAGGCTAAATACAGAGAGTTCCCAGGTATGGCTGCACCTCCCTCTCTCTCTCTCTCTCTCTCATCTCCAGGCTAAATACAGAGAGTTCCCAGGTATGGCTGCACCTCCCTCAGCCAGGATGGTAGTTTTCCTGGAGACCGCTGACACTGTCAATATGTTGTTAGTTGATGGGATAAAATGTGTTACTCCAAGATTTTAGAATCTCAGACTAATAACTGCTCACAAAAAAAAGAGAGTAGGGTTTTGGGTTTTTTTTTGTTCTTTCCATCCTATTATCCTTTTCCTGCAGAAAGTGCAAACTAGTTCTGGTGAGGTCTCGGCGTTAAGGATTAGGCCGTTTAATTCCCATTCAGTTAAAGGGAAAAGATTACTATATGGCCTAATTCAAGAGGAGCAGGTAGACGTGACTTGTATTACAGTGATCCGGCTCTCTGCGTCTGATCTCGCTATTAGTTCTCAAATTTTTTTTTTATTTTTTTACATTTGACAACTGAAAATAAAGCTGGAGGAGTTTAAATTATTGTGTGCTCTGAGCTTCACTGATCAACACTCGAGTTGCAACAGTTCATTCTTAAGTCTTGGCAGTACAAATGGAATTATTTTCCTTCTTGTTTCTCGGGCTCCACAAAATCTTGGCCCACTCCACTGAAATCATGTCCTGGATTGCGGAATGTATGGGGAACCCCTTTGCCAGCTTTTTAATGCCCATGAGGATAGGATTACCTCTTAGTTTACTATCTCTAGACTGCTCCTCAGCAAGCCTAAGGACATGCGAGTGCTTGGAAATGTGGGCGCGCAACTCCTCTGCTCTAAATAGTCGGACCGCCGAGTCATCCTGATCAGGCCCCGGGTCCTCTTCCTCCTCGAACCCCCCTGAAACAAATCGTCCGGCTGATCCGGAAAGGGCTCGGGTATGAGTGTGGGTCTCTCCCCTTCCTTGAATTCAAGCTTCTTTCTCTTCTCACAAGGGGGGGGGGGGGGTGTGGATTCAGGGATTCTACCCTTGGGGACCCCTGAGACCATCGGGTTTACCCTTCATTTCCCTGTAGGTCTTTTGAGCATGAAATCGGAAGAGAACTCCTCCCCCTCCCTCTCCGAGGCCTCCTCCTCCGATGCCACTGGGGAGAAGGGGAGGAAGTGGGAACTTGAGCAGCAGCTATGTTGGCATTGGTTGCGATCGTTTTGGGGCTGGCTGGGGGAAGGGAACTCAACGGGCCTCCCTCGCCACCCTCTGCCAGGCCTCCCAATGGCTTGCCGTTGCGTTGCTGTGAATTGCCTGCCGCCGTCGGGACACACCACGCACCGCAGTATAGGCACTTCTTGCCTCTCTCCATCTTACCTGCCGGCATGGGGGTTTAGGGGATTTCAGGCCGGGACCTGCAGTCTTATACTCAAGGGCTACTTACCGCCGCCACTGCATCTTCCTTCCATCGCCAGGAAATGCAAGGCCAGGGGTCTGATCGCCTGTGTGAGAGGAGGGAAAAGCCACCCTAGGGGAGCCGCCGTGGCCCCTGCCTGTTCCTCCTGCCGAACCAGCTCCACCTACCCTCTGCTGGAGGCAGAGAACTACTGACGCCTTCCCTGCTGTTCCAGCCTATATAGCAGAGGGCCTCAGGGAAGAGATCTGGAACTCTGTCTCCATCTGCTGGTAGGGGGACGAAACTCACTGTGAAAGTCTGGTCTGGCAGGATGAAGAGGAAGGAATTTATTTAACATTGCTTCAGTCCCATCCTGGAGTTTTGATTAAGTTAGGCCCCAGATCCAGATCGAACGATGGTACAAGGTTTTGAGATTTTGTTGTTATCATTTTTGCCTTTATTGCTGTGAATTGGATGAAGCTTTTTTAAAAATTGAATCTGACTCACAGCAGTGCTGGGATGTGTACGGTTTCACAAGGTCTTATTACCACACACATCCACTTCATTGTAGTCCCCATCTTATGTGATGTGGTCACTGGGGAATTTAACGCGATATGTTACAAGACTCGCTGTTGGAAAAGTAAACATAGAATCATAATAACGGGCCCATTAGCAGCAATCAGGACCTCACAATAATGATGGGAGCAGAGTGGCTTAGTTGAGCAGAACATCTGCTGCCTTGAACAGCTCTGGCAGGGGATTGTCCTACTGCGCACTCAATGGTGGTAAGTCAAATTCAGAGGAAAAATAATATAGCAAGGGTAAAGGTCAGTAAAATGTGATCAAACCAGAATTCTGGAAAAAAAATGTACATTTCTGGGGGTTTGGGGCTTTTTGTAATCACTACATGCGCCTACTCTATAAATCAATGCTCTTCACCTCTTCGGTCAGCACAGCAGGCCTGCTGGTCTAAAAGAGGAGTATCTGGTATTAAAGCCATCGCCCTCCGTCGTCTGTGCTTCCACGGCACAGTAACTGCCCCAGAATCAGCTCCTCCACCACCGCTGATAAGCTCCCCTGTAGCTGCTGCCAAAAAAGAGCTCCCTTCTCGCCTCCACAGGCCCTCCCTGCCGCTGCTGAGGTGGTCCTCCAGGGTTGCCCACCCCCTCCTGTAAGACTGGCTTAATTACCACTGTTGAACTGTGCGGTGACAGCAGGGAAGGGGGAGCACATCCTGAGACAGAGAGGAGAGGAGAGAACTGGGTGGGAGAAGGGAAGAGAGAAAAATATTAAGTGTAACGCCCCCCTTTGACCGCTTACCTCGTGGGGCATTCCTGGGTCCAGGACCGACCTGGCGGTCCTCACTTTCTTGGTGCCAGGTGCCAGTTTACCACCCTATAGAACAGAGGGGACCTTGTGCATCCCCACTTACTCGAGCATTGTTATTATTATCCTCCCCCTTTTTCCCCGGTGTCACCCAATTTAGCTATATACCAAATTTATGTATTTTATTCTTCTAATTTATTTTAATTTTGTTTATTTTATACTTTGTAAACCGCTTTGACAAAAATTTATTTTTAAAAGCGGAATATAAATACTTTTAAATAAAATAAATGAACAGATGCAACTGGGCTGGTGGGCGGTGTTAGCCTGGCAGGGTCCATCTCACACAAACACGGGGGGGGGGGGGCAGGGTCCCTCAAGAGAAAACCACTTGAACTCTGCCACTGTCCTTCAGTTCTCCCTGCTTGGTAAGAAAGTTCCCCCCCCTAGCTTACAGTCCTACATTCAGTGCTTTTTAGCTCATGCCCCGCCTCTTGGGGAGACTGCTGGGACCAATCAGCTGCCAGGGAGGGAGCAGTGGGGATTCCAAGGCAGGGGGCGTGGCTTTAGAGGACTCTCTCTCTCTTTCTCTCTCTTTTGATAGGTAGGAGGGATTTCTGGATGGGTTGGAGTTTGCTCAGACCACTTAATTTTTTTGGGGGGGAGGAGAGGAAGGAACTGACCAGGATTGGACCCAGCCCAGACCTGGACTTCACCCTCCCTTACCCAGCCCAGCCTTTTTTTTTTTTAAGGTGAGATGAGTTCGGCGAGTTTGAGAGGGGAGGGAGGACTTTACCTGGCCCACCCGAGCCTAACCAGCCTGACTGGCCCAGCCCAGCTCGCTCAAGTGGGTTTTGGTGCCCTCCTCTCTCTTGCTTCTGAAGAGCTGTTACATTTCCTAGGGTAAAAGGAGGCGCTAGGCAGCCTCCTCCCCCAGTATCGCATCTCCTTGCATTGCAGGGGAACAGCTAATAAGGCTTATTACCCCGCAGTTAGTATGAGGCGCGCTGATCTTGCCGTGGGGGTTATAACTTCTGCTTTAGCAATGGGCTTTTCTGGCGCTGAAATCCCTGTTACAGACCAGGGTTACGTTAGCACTGAAAAACCCGTGCTAAAACAGGAGTTAAAACCCACCTACGGTCATCGCGGCTTATTACATCGGGCCACATCTAGGGCTGGTGCTCCCATCAGGCAAACTAGGCAGTCACCTGGAGCGCCAAAATGTTTGGGGGGGGCAGCAAAATCCTGCCAGTGCAAGACCCAGAGGGGAGAAACCAGCATTGCCAAAGAAGGGAGCCTGCATTGGAGCAGCTTCTAATAGTTTGGGGGTGGGGAGTACATAACCGAAGGTTCGCCTAAGGCGCCAAATACTCTTGCACTGGCTCTGCCCACCTCTGTTCCAAGCTCACCCCCCTCCTTCGTGTCCTTGAATACGAGAGCCTGGATTAGGAAGCTGAGTGACTCTTCTGTGTGGTCCCTGCCTTACCTCCCTCCTCCAGTTCCTTGCACTGAACGGGAAGGGAGGGACTGGAATAAACAGTAGAGCGGTTTCTTTGCTCTGTCCCTTCTAGCCTGGCCCTTCCACTCCTGTTCTCGGTGCAGGGAGGGGAAGGGCTGGAGCAGGAAACAGAAGGCTGGTTCTCTGCTGCATGACATTCAGGCTTGGTGTGTGTGCGCCTGTTTGGCAAATCCAGGCCTGGGAAAGACAAGAAACCGGTTATAATGAGAGAGAGAGAGAGGAAAAGAGAAAGAAAGACAGAATAAGGGCATGAAAGATAAGAAAAGTGACTGAGAAAATTGAAATAGAGGAAAAAAGAAGAACAAAAGGTATTATGCACATGCAAAGAACAAAGATTGGAAACCAATTTATTTTTAAAGGTGTTTGAAGGGAAAACCAGATGCCCTTGAAAAGTGGCTATTTGTGCATTTAAAAAAAGATGTCAATGTCATATGCAAAATGATGCAAATGTACTTCAGAATCACCGCAAAACCTTGAAAACTGTGCAGCGGAATTTTCTAACCCTGGCCCCAGAAACGACCTGCAGGAAATAGGAGGCGAGGCCTTGGCTTGGTTGTGGTACGTACTTGTAAGACTCCCAAGGTCCTCACTTCCTGAGCTGCGGGGGTTCTGACGGAACCAGGGTTACCAGATGTCACAAGTCACACAGGGCAGACCGAGCCAGTCCTGGTTTTTATCCTGCTCAGGGAGGTGAGGCTTATAAGCTGGGGATGGCTTGGTGGTTGCCTTCCTAGAAACAAGCACCAGATTAAAAAACATGGAGCAGAGAGGCGTGTGAAAGACCTTACTTACGGGCCGATACAGTAAAAATTGTGGGAGAGCGCCCACTCTCACAGCGCGCGCACAGGACACTCTCCTGTGCGCGCGATACAGTAATTTAATTTATTTAAATTAGGGCCAGCGGTAAAAAGAGGCGCTAGGGACACTAGCGCGTCCCTAGCGCCTCCTTTTTGACAGGAGCGGCGGCTGTCAGCGGGTTTGACAGCCGACGCTCAATTTTGCCGGCGTCGGTTCTCAAACCTGCTGACAGCCACGGGTTTGGAAACCGAACGCCGGCAAAATTGAGCGTCCGGTTTTCAACCCGCGGACCTATTTCAAATTTTTTCTTTCCTTTTTTTTTTTTAATTTTTTTTAACTTTCGGGACCTCCGACTTAATCTCGCCATGATATTAAGTCAAAGGGTGCACAGAAAAGCAGTTTTTACTGCTTTTCTGTGCACTTCCCCGGCGCCGGCAGAAATGAACGCCTACCTTTGGGTAGGCGCTCATTTCTGAAAGTAAAATTTGCGGCTTGGCTGCACATTTTACTTACTGAATCGTGCGGGAATAACTAATAGGGCCATCAACGTGCATTTGCATGTTGCGGGCGCTATTAGGTTCAGGGGGGGCGGGGGGGTTGGACGCGTGTTTTCGGCCCCTTACTGAATAAGGGGTAATGCTAGCGCATCGAAAACGCACGTCCAATCGCGGCCTATTAGGTACAACGTGCTTTGTAGGCTTCGAGGACATGAGGTTTGATTTGAACTTTGGTTCTGGGGGAGCCCCTTCCCCCAATCTCTCTCTCGTGCACCCTGCGGTGAACTTTTAAGAGGCGCTGAAGAAGCAGGAGCCTGCCAACCTGGAAAGGAGACTTTAATGGCGTCTTCTTGATCACAGGCCAACCCCTTGGATATGGTGCACGGTTTTTGCAATGAACTTAACTCCCCCCAGCTTGATTTTATGAGCACAGGTTCTCTGCAGCCCTGCCTTTCTCCAGCCTCCCGTTTCTCAGCCAGGTTGTTTTTTTGTTGTTTTTTTTATAGGTGATGAGAGGGGCTGTAATTAAAAAAAAAAAAAAAAAAAAAATTTGCATGGCGAGAGTAAATCAAGCGAACAATTTAAAGACAAGGGCACCCGTGGGAGGACATGCAAGAGAATTTAAGAGTTGACTTTCGGTGCGTCGTAAAATGAAATAATCTTTAACTCTCGGAAGTAAATCACTCTGTGGGCAAAGCAGAAGGGAAAAATAGAGGGGGGTTTGGAGATTTTATGAGCCGTTCTTTTTGGTTTTATTAATGTCATTGCTTTTTCAGCATCTCGCACCTTTGCTGACGCTGCAGGACAGTGAATGCACAAGTCGACAGATTGGCTCCCGGTCGTCAATGGGCCAGGCCTGGTTTCATTCCCCCCCCAACTTCCTGCTGCCTCTATGGACTTCTTATTCTCCATTTCTTAGCAGTGGAACTACAAGTCCCTACATGCAGTGGGGCGGGGGTGTAAAAACCAGGTCTGACTCAATCGATCCCTGATGGCCTAGAGCCGTCTGGCGAGCCAGCTTTTAACATGCCTCCAAAGCTTTCAGGTTGGAGATAGAAACAGACGTTGTTTGAGTTAGAATTAGAAATTGTTCTAATGTCCGAAAAGCCTAGTCTGATGCCTTTCAGAGTCATCCACTAAGCCTGGGAGAGCCCAGTCCATGCAAGCCCAGGGCAGGTGGCAGTAGGCGAGGGCGAGCCTACGCCAGGTGCAGAGATTCCAGGAGGCAGAGCCGAGGGGGGCAGCAGGAGACCGGCTGGCCTGGGAAAAGCCTTGGGCCCCTGTCTGTTTGCTCTTTGGAACTTCTTTGACTCGGAACTGGTTACTCAGAACTTCTAGAAGAGCGGCAGAGCCTGCAAAAAACGAGCAACAGATTATTTCATGTTTTCACTATGTCGGCCCTAGGGGGTCAGTGATAATGTGTAGGGCAAAAACTTCACGGGTAAAGTGTTTTTCATGAATAACTTGCAGGGGGTGAAAAGTCCAGCCGGTGCGCCTTTTGTACATTTTTATTTCTTATCATCACTGGCATCCCTGCCCCGCATCCGGCCTCAGCACCACCATTGCAGCATCTCTGGCTCCCAGGACCTCCCCATCACCATTAAAACCGCAGGCTGTAAAGGCTGGACGGCTCCAGATCTGTTATGGCGAAAAAAGTCACAATTGCCATAAAGCAGAATCCTCCCCCGATGACTGAAAAAGTGAGTTTCACGGACTAATTCGGCAGGGATGTGCCCAGACCTCACCTCCTACAACGCACAGAATAACTCGTGGACGCCCCTGGCGCAGGACATCGTGGAGGCAAAGAAGGGGCTGGGCCGGCTAATTAAACAGAACACTCAGGGAGGTCACCTCCAGGGTCACTGCATCCCTAGCACCAGGGCCTGCTGGAAACCAGAAGGCTGTGACGGGGAATGGACAATGCTGTGTGCTGCCATGCAGAGGGTCCCCTGCTTGGAATCCGCATCCCGGGACCAACCGGAAATGCTGCAAAGGCAGCACTCGCAGCCCCCGGGGAGGGGGGGGGGGGCGGTTTGCGGTCATCATCAAGGGTGACACCAGGTGGCTGGATTAAGTGCTACGGAGTGAGAGCTCTGGTGCATGGCTCGCCTCAGGAGGGCCATCGCCGAGACCAGGAACAGTGGGAAGGAGGGAGGGAGGATGAGCAGGGTCTAGGTAAGAATAAAACCTGCCGTGCTCGGCGTCAGCACCGTGTGCTGTGATGCTCAAGGGGTTCGGGGATCCCAGACGTTGTGTGACAGACAGCCAGAAACTCAGGGCGCCGAAGTGAGTGACGGGTCGGCGGTGCTCTGCTTCCAGGGGACCGCTGGTGGGAGGGCTGGGTGAGAGGAGGGAGCGGGGTCCCCCCTCCCTGCCGTGGCACCTCGGAATCAGAGCTGGCAGTGAAAAGAGCCGAGCTGCTTCCCTTCCCCACCCCCACCCCGCAGAGAAACCGAATTATAGAAGCCCTGCAGACTCATTGAAAGTAGGGTCTACAGCAAAAGTCCCATGAGATGAGACCTAAATATGGCGGTGGAGACAAAAACTGGAAAGGAATTCAAGAAAGCCTGTGGTAAGCACAAAGGATTCCCTAATTG